>NW_028270183.1:64209098-64522775 GCF_037043375.1 Chiloscyllium plagiosum | reverse complement strand
ATTTTACTTTCCAGTTTGTTATCGACAATACGTGCGTGTTTTTGCGTGTGTGTGTGCGTGCGTGTGCCTGTGTGTGTGTGTTTCTAATTTTTTTTCAAAGGGAAATATCAATGTACATATTTGCAATATCGTCTCGTCATTCCTCTTTCCATCATAGTTTGAGCAATTTTGTTTTGGACATAGACTTGTTGTTTTAGCTGATCTGCCTGACTTGTTCCTAACACTGACCCTGACACACGCTGAGAACTATATCATTGGCCATATCACCAACCCAGTTATAATTATTTGTTGTGGCCAGTGGAGGAGTGGGGCGAGAATAGGGAGTAGTAAGACAATAAAACACAGGGAATTATCGACTCACTCAGCCAACGTCAGTGTCGAGGAGTTCATGGGAGGGGATTCTGAGGGATGGGATTTACATCTATTCAGAAAGACAAGAACTGATGAGGGATAGTCAATATGGATTTGTGTGTTGGAAATCATGTCTAATTAATGTGATTGAGTATTATGCAGAGGTGACAAAGAAGATTGTAGAAGGCACTGTGGCATACATTGTTTACACAGACTTCAGCAAGGCATTTAATAAGGTTCCCCATCGTAGACAGATTACTACAATTAGATTATATGTAATCTAGGAAAAGCTAACCAATTGGATACAAAATTGGATTGAAGGTAATGGATTGTTTTCCAAACTGAAGACCCGTGGCCAACGGTGTGCTGAAAGAATTAGTGCTGAGCTCACTGCTTTTCATCACGGGTAGAAACAACTTTGATGTGATTATCGGAGGCATGGTGAGTACGTTTAGAGGTAACATCACCAAATTGGTGCAGTGGACAGTGAAGAAGATTATCTCAGAATATAATGAGATCCTTGACCATGGCAAGATATTTAGATATTTGTGAGGTTGTGCATTTTGGGAAGTTAAAGCGGGTAGTGCCCTGGGGATTGTTGCTGAACAAAGAGACCTACGGGTGAAGATTCATAGTTCTTTGAAAGTGGGGTTTAGCTCGGTAGAGTGGTGAGGAACGTGGTTGGCATGCTTGCCTTAATCGGTCAGAGCATTGAGTATAGGAGTAGGGGTCGCGTGTTGCGCTTGTGCAGGACATAGGTGAGGCCACTTTAAGAATACTGCGTACGTATCAGCTGACTCTGTTAAAGGATGGATGTTGTCAAGCTTGGAAGGGTGCAGAAAAGATTTACAAGGATTTTCTGGAACATGAGGGTTTGAGCGACAGGGAGATGATGAACAGGTTGAGGCTTATTCCCCTGGATTGTCAGAGGCCGAATGGTGACATGACAAAGGTTAAAAAAAGTCTTGAGGGGCATGAATAGTTTAAATGGGCAAGATGTTTTTCCCAGTGTCGGGGCAGAACTCGACGGCATAGGGTGAAGGTGACAGTGCAAAGACTTAGAAGGGACCTGAGGGGAAACTATTTCATACAGTGGGTGGTGGATGTACTGTCCAAGGAAGTGGTGAAAACGGGTACAATTCCACTTTTAAAATGTAACTAGATAGGTACATAAGTAGGAATGGATCAGAGGGATGTGGGCCAAATGCTGGCAAGTGGGGCGAGATCTTATTAAGATGCCTGACTGGCATGGAGAATTTGTTTTCACTCTGTATGACTCTCTTTTTCTCAGAGCGGGATGAGGAAAAATTCTAAAAGGGCCATTCGAATGGGAATTATCTTCCCCAGAAGTTTGTGGTGCTTCACTGATTACAAGTATTCACAGCTGAGTTATTTAAAGATTTGACAGACATATGAGTCACGGATAATGGGATACAGGCAGGAAAATGAGGTTCAGACCACAATCTGATCAGCCACAATCTTAATGCCTGGTGGGGAAGGCTCAAATTCTCTAATGACCCAATCCTGCTCCTCAGTCCCATGTTTCTGTGTTCCCTCTAACCTGCTAGACAGGAGCAGTTAGAGTCCACTTATTGTTATAGCATGGTGCACAGAAACAGAGGAGACCATTTCTTCCCTCAAGACTCTCCCACATGGTTTGGGAGATTTGGAAAATGTAATTGGAAGACCCAAGCTGGATATGAAAGAGGTCGCTCATCTCTCTTTACAGAGTTTTCCCTCTCTGTAACTTGTGCTTCATTTGTTGATCATGCTGTAGACCCAGATTCACTGTGAATACAGCCCCCAAATCTCACCCAGTGATGGCTCACAAAATCTGCTGGTCTCCCTGATTGCAACATTCCATAAAAGACCTTCCAAGAAAATAACACCAACTAACTTTCCAATTTCAGATGGGAGAACATCAGAAACAGGGGCAGGCCATTCACATCCCAAGCCTGTCTTGCCCTTCACTAAGGTCAAGGCTGGCCTGCTCCAAGTCTCAAATCTTCCTTAATGTCCAAGTCTTCTTGAGCACTTCCATAGAACACAGAACAAAGAACAGTACTGATTTGGAGATGTCGGTGTTGGCCTGGGGTGTATAAAGTTAAAAATCACACAACACTTGTTATAGTCCAACAGGTTTAATTGGAAGCACATTAGCTTTCGGAACGTCGCTCCTTCATCAGGTGATATTGGAGGGCTCAATCCTAACACAGAATTTATAGCAGAAATTTACAGTGTGATTTAACTGAAATTATACATTGAAAAATTGATTGTCTGTTAAGCCTTTCATCTGTTAGAATACCATGATAGTTTCACTTGTTTCATACGTACATCACAAAACTTTTTTTAAAGTTGCATTCTCGGGTTAGCTGTTAATAATGGTGATAGCTAGACAATATGTTGAAGGTGTTTGCCCCCTGTGTTCTCTATCTATGCCATGATGTTTAGATTGATTCTAATCTAAAAAGTGAGATATCGGCGTTTTACATGAATTCATGCAGATTTTGAGCTCAGAGTTCTCCATGAATGCATGCAGTTAGGACCTTCATCACTCGACATTGCGCCGGTTATCCTACTCTAAGATCGGACTAACCTACATGCTTACATTCACTTTGTTCCATGTGCTTATCCAAGAGTCTCTTAAGTTTTCCTCACGTATTTGACTCTACTACGACGGCTAGCAGTGAATTCGACCCTCCCACCACTCTCTGTTTAAAGGATCTACCTCTGATATCTCCCCTAAACCTTCCTCGAATTACCTTAAAATTATGCCACCTCATGACAGACATTTCTGGGAAAATGTTTCTGGCTATTCACTCTCGTGTGCCTCTCATCATCTTGTACACCTCTATCAAGTCACCTCTCATCTATTTTTCCTCCTGTGAGAAAAGCCCTCAGTCCCTTACAGTGTCTTCATAATGCCTGCCTCCAGTCCAGGCAGCATCCTGGTAAATCTCCTCTTTACCCTCTCTCAAGCTTCCTTATCCTTCCTATAATGCAGAGACCAGAAATGAACACAATATTCCCTGTGTGGTGTGAGCAGGGCTCTATCGAACTGCAGCATATCCTCGCAGCTCTTAAACTCAATCTCCCTGCAACTGATAGCCAACACACCATACACCTTTTTAACAACCCGATCAACTTGGGTAGCAACTTTGAGGGATCTGTGGACACGGATCCCAAGATCACTCTGTTCCTCCACACTGCCAAGAATCCTCCCTTTAACCATGCATTCTACATTCACTTTCGAGCTTGCAAGGTGAATTACTTCAGTTGGAACTCCATCTGCCACTTCTCAGCCAAGCTCTGCATTCTGTGTATGTTCCGTTGCAACCTACAATAGCCCTCCACATTCTGTACCACTCCAACCACCTTTGTGTCATCGGCAGACGTACTAGCCCACTCTTCAACACCCATATCCAAGTCATTTATAAAAGTAACAAAGAGCAGAGGTCCCAGGACTGATCACTGCGGGACACCACTGGTCCCTTTCAGTGATCTCGCTCCCCTAACTCTCTGTGTAAGAGAATTCCTGACATTCACTACCTGAGCAGGGGCTCAGGTAAGAGAGACTGGCCCTGAACTCAAGACAGCATTTGACTGAGGATGACATCAAGGAACCTGAACAAAATCACACTTAGTGAGAAATAATTATGACGTCTACACTTTTTGGAGGCATTCACGGCACAAGGGAAGATGATTACCAATAGTGGGCATCAATCATCTCAGCTGTGGGACACATCTGCAGGAGATCCTCAGCGTAGCTTCCTCAGCCCAGGCATCTCCAATTTGTCATCATAGAATCCCTACAGTGTGGAAGGAGGCTATTCAGCCCATTGAGACTAAACTGAGGAGATTCGATTCACAACAGTGTGCAAACAGGTCCTTCGGCCCAACCAGCCCACACCGACACTCCAAAGTGTAACCCAGCCAGACAATGATTCCCTCTGACTAATGCACCTAACATAATGGACAATTTAGCATTGCCAATTCACCTGGTCTGCATATCGTCGGACTGTGGGAGGAAACCGGAGCACTCGGAGGAAACTCTGCAGGCTAGTGGGGAATGTTCAAACTCCACACAGGCAGTTGCCCACGGCTGGACTCGAACCTGGGACCCTGGTGCTTTGAGGCAGCAGTGTTAGCTACTGAGCCACCGTGCCAGTAGAAGAGGGGGCATTTACAAAATTTTCAGAAAAAAGTTGTCTATCTTCAGCTCTTGAAACAGTCTGTGACCATGTGCAGCAAGACCTGGACAACATTCAAGATCGTGCTGTTAAAGTCTGGGGAACATTTATGTAACAGCACAGCACATTTCCAAAGTAAAAGGAGGAGTTCATTCAGCACCTCAATCTGGTTTCACAAGAATATGGGGAAGCCATTCATCCCATCAAAACTACTAGGCAAGAAGAGGGATAGCCCGTACAGTCCCTCCTGCCTGTTGCACAGGAAGACAGGGAGTCTGCTGTCTCCCACATGTGACTTACGTGGGATCAGAAAGAACCATTTCACACCCGGAGTCACTGACAAAGGAACAGGAAGAGGTTATTCAGCTTGTCAGGAAGGTGTCAGAGATGCTCCAACATCACAAACAAATGGAGCAGGGGCTGCACAGACAGACCGCTCCAAATTGATCCACTTAATTACTCATGGTACATATGTGTTACTTGAACATGGTTTTCTGGCAGTCGGAATGAAACCAACATTTTCAGCCATTCTCCAAGTTATCTTCCATCTCCAAGAAGGCAGACACATGGTCTCCATGGAGGTCAGAAACTGGTGGGGAATAACAAGCTGTTTCAGAATGAAGGTAATTTGGCTGCTGACAGGACAGTGTACAAAGTGACATTCAATGCAGTGTCACACAGTAACTGTGCATTAAAGTGTTCTGAGTTCATTCAGAGCCTGTACCTCTTTGTCAATCGACATGGGGGCTCTGCAGATGCATGTAAACTATCGTGAATCAAACATCTATTGAAAAGTATGAAATGTTCACCCTATTCAGCTGTTTGGGACATGATGAGTTTCTGTCCATACCCACCAAACTTCAACTTCTTATTCTCTCACAGCGCTACAGAGTAAGCATATAGTTACTGCACTCTCACCTCATGGTAACATCATGCTAGTATTTAGTCTGGGCAAACTACTTTGCACTCTCTCAGTGACAAAGGGATCGTTGTTTATAAAGCAGACCAAACCTTTACACAATGCACCAAATACTCTCTCAACAAAACATGATCAGCGGGTAAGATATTCTAACTTTTGTACTTCAATAATTTTGCATGAAGACCCACATATCATTTTCTTCCTGCCCCTATATGAATTCTGTCAGTGACTTATGACCAAGGACATTCAGTCCTTTTCAACAAAAGCACTCGCCAACCTCTCTACCATTTAATAAACATAAATGTACATGATGATATTTGTTGTTCACATCTGAATCATTTTTATACCTTGTGAACAGCTATTGCCCAAACACTGAGCCTGCTGCCACCCATCAATCCTTCAGTCCAGAGAAAAACAGTATTCTTATTGCATCTCTATTACCCAATTTTTAATCCATGTGGTATATATTCCACCCCTACCTACCCATGGACTCTAACATTCCCCATTCACCTGTATTCAAACATGTCAAGCGTCTTCTAAAAATACAAATACTCCACTACCATTGGTTCTCAACTGTCGATGTCACAATGGACAATCTCCACAAACAGGTTTATCAAAGATCATTTCCCTTTCCTGAATCTAGGTCGAATATACCAAATTACATCATTATTCTCCAAGTATCTAGTTGTCACGTTCCTTATAAAAGGTTCCAATATTTTTTTCTCACAGCTGACATCAAGCTATTTAGTTTTCTGTTTTCCCTCTCCATTCTGTTTTAAATATTGAAGTTTACAATAGTTGTTTTCCAGTCTGCAGCATCCTTTCCAGAATCTAACTAGCTTTGCATAATAATTAGTAATTCTTTCATTAGCTCTGTTCACATCGCAATCACTCTGGGGTGTAGCTAATCAGATGCAGCAACTTATGAAACTTGAACTCAATTAGATTTTCAATAACATACTCTTCATTAGTTCTCATTTCCAGCAGTTTCACATTTTTACCAGTCACTCTGTTCCCTAATATTTATGGAAATTAGTTTCTGTACCTTCATCTGTGGAGATGGAACCAATACATTCCTCTCAGCAGGCAGATGATTTCAGTCAGCTCGTGAATACATTGGAGGACTGCACTTCAGAGACGGTGGATATATTACCCACTGCTGCCTGCAAAGTTCCAGAATCAATCCAGTTTAATTCATCGTGAGTGTCAGCACAGTCCTGTCCCTGGTGTGAGACGACAGGTTATAATAAAGGAGGGGAAACCTCAGTGACCACCTCAATTTTGAGACAAGCTAGTTTTACACTTTACACCTGAATGGGTGCAGCTTAGACAAATGTTCCTGGAAATCCCAGAGAGTATCGTAGAGTGCCCTTCTCCTCCCTGTTTATACAGCTTCCCTTCTTTGTAGTCTCAGCTCCATTTGTTTCCCATGGTCCCAGAACACTGTAAATGCAGTATTCAGAGTGGGCCCCCCAGATCCTCGGGGCTCTCTGAATGAACCCAATAGCTGACATCACAATCCTGAGAACACCATCCACAGAACCTCCACTGGCTTTCTAGGTGACAGCAGCAAATCAATTCCCCACACCCAAAGTGCATCCATTCAATGTTGAAAATGTCTCGCTCTCCTCAGTTTCTCTTCCTGGCTGAGAAAGCTCTTACATCTCTACACAGTCGCACAGTAACAGTTCCTCTCTCCAAAGAAGCAGTTGACAATGTAACATTATGTTTCTCTATATCTCAGCAACTATAAGTATTGCTGAAGGAGTTGATCACCACGCTCAGGGACGGCAGATAGAGGGAACGTAACTCACGTTAAGCAGGACCATCCCGTAATAGCTATGATATTCAGGAATATGCGAAAAGGGGAAATGTTAGAATAACTTCCCATTCTATTTTCCTTCTAGTCCATTATCAGCAATCCTTTTCTTGCTTTTCCTTTCTCTCCCTCTCTCTCTCTCTTTCTCTCTTGCTGCACATGATCCACTCACCACAAACCTCCCGCTCACCCTTCTAACCATCCCTGATATAATAATATTATTTCCCAGTTGCAATCAGTTTTGATAGTGTCACTGAACTCGAAACGTTAGCTGTGTTTCTCCCGACTGACTGCCATAAATGCTGAGATTCTCCAACATTCTTTCAGACAGTGGAGAATTTTATTTCAGATCGCCAGCATCCACATTAACTAGGTTATTTCACTTTTAATGTTGTTGTATCACTGGCAAGGGCAGCATTTGTTGTCCATCCTAACTGCCCTTGACCATGCGGCCATTTGTCAAGACAATATGGAGCCAACTACATTGTTGCGGGTCTGACGGGACACTAAGTCCAAATAGGGCAAACATGTTATGTTTCTTTACCAAAGGTTATCTATATAATAATAAAAGAAATCCTGATGGTTTATGGTTGCCATGAGTGAAATTAGGTTTCATTCCAATTTTTGTCACTGGAATTTAAACTTAGTCATCGGCATTGGTAAGATTTCAAACAATGCTTTTAGAGTCATAACCTGTGCCTCCGAGTTACACGGTCAGTGACATTATTATTCTGATACAGAGTCCCTGTTGTGAAGTAAATGTAGAGCACGTTTGTGGTCAAACTATTTGTAACTGGAAGAGAAGTCAGAAGAGAACTGGAGCCACATAATCTGTCGTTAACGAAGGGGTAGATAATGGCGAAGTCAGCAACAGAACTCAGGCAGAGCTGGAAACTGGTGATTTTATGTAGGTGGTTGTCGGCAGGTTTGATGACAGAGAGAATATGGAGACATAAAACAGCTCACGGTAAAAAGGAGACTCAAGGTTCCAAACAGTCTTATTCCTTCTCAGGTGTTTACGAGTAAGTATATTGGAAATACATGAAAAGGAAGTGACGTTTGTGACTGAAAGTTTATGCATTTGTTAAATATAATTAACAAGAATAATTATACTTATTCTGAATGTTATTCAGCATCATTTATAGAATTGACAGAGTTAAGCTTACCGGGAACACCAACAATAGCGAGAATGGGATAGTACCCAGCTTGAATAATCATCAGTACAGCTCGTATCCGCAAATCTAACCGTGTCCAATCCCGAGAAAGGTAGTAAAGACCCCAGGATACACTCCTGTCCATTGTTGGAACATTCCAGTCTAATGTTCTCAGATTCTGATCCATTATTGGAACATTCTATTGTTCTCACATTCAGTTCTCTCTCTCTCTCTCTCTCTGCAGCTGCTGATCCCAATTTTGTTGAGGATGACGCTGCCCCTGATACATGGCGTAACAGGTTGAAAGAAGCCTCTAATTATGGAAGAGAGAAGCCCTCCAGTGATCCAGTTAGATCCATGGAGACTCGTATTCTTCACAGTCACTGAACAAACAGTTCCAGTTAACCCCTTTCACGGGAACTCTGACATATCACAATAATACTTGGTGTGGGTGGGATTTTGATATCACTGATTATTGGGCTAATAGCATATCTCCAGCTGTAAACGTAGAAGTGAAGGAGAGAGATAATGCTTTTCTTTAGAAGTTCAACGATTCTACTGTGATTTGGCAGGGTGGGAATTGCTGGGCTACCAAGGCCATCTGTATCTGATCACCAGGCCTGCTGCATCTTTTCGTTTTATTTATTTATGATTAACTTTGACATTTATCTGTCCAGCATTAAACGGCTTAGGTGGGTCTCGGCATTTTTTAGAGACACTTATAGTGCCATAGACGGTGTAGATACAGTCATTTCCTTGTGGTCCTTGAAGCTGCGGCCTCTTCCTGTGGAGTGATGGTCAAGGATTCTCACGGAACCAGGATTCTTAGTTTTACCTTTTGCCAGTTATTGCTCGGGCTTCAGCAGGGTTGGAAGACAGGAAAACTATCGCAGGTGCTACACACTCTCTCTGTGATTTCTCTCAGAATTGTCTTTTGATGTTCTTTCCTCCTAGATTGGAGAATTGCATGTCAGGCAATCTGTTCCCTGAATTTGTTTGTTGACATGTATGTGCTTATTGGATGCTACCATATTGGAGCATTTACTGTATACTGCTGAGTTTTCCAACAGAATTACGTTATTGCAAGTTCCTCTTCCTTTTGTTGTCTTTTGTGTTTGAATAAATTGTGTTTTGCTTAATGTAGAATATTTTGACCAAGTAAATTCTATCTGAAACACAGCACCTCCCATTTACCAGCGGAATGGACTGAGCTGGAGGAGTGATAATTATGTCAGGAATTATATCGGATACTCAATCCACCTCACAGATCTAGCCCAGACACGTATAAGCCCAGATGAGGTACCTGCTCAGCATGAGCAGGCTAGTGTACTGCTCAGCAATCCATCCAGCATCGAACATTGTTTAAAGCTCACCAGTCCACAATTATCTGTCCAACAGTGCACTGTTGCCAGGAATGATGGATGAACAGGATATTGGTAGAAGTTAAGATGATGGAGAGGTTTGAATAAGCATTTGTCCTGCAGCTTTGTAACTGGGATCATGGTCAGCAGAGTCTTCGCCTTATTGGCCTGAACCTAACAATAATTTGTCTCAGTGCCATTTTCATTGAGTGTGACAGAAGGAATGTCTGCACGAGGCAGAGCTAGTTTCCTGGTGCTATCTTAACGAACTCACCTCATTAACTACCCACCCCACCCTCATGGTGTCCCTCTCATTCAATGCCAGCCCTTTTCTCCATTCCATCATGGCTGGAGGTACTCGCCATTGTCCGTATGCCCATGGATATTCAGTGGTCCCTGGCATTGATATCAACTTGAAAAGGCTCATGGGCATACAGTTGAGCTTTCTCAGTTTGGAGCTGCCCTGCACAGTTTACCTGAGTATGGCAGATAAGGGGAAATTACACCACAGATTGTCGACAGGGACATGGAGGTCCTGGTGAATGAGCTAGTACAGAGGGGAACCATTCACTTCCCAGAGGGGTTGCACCACCAGTCCCACCGAGCATGGTCTGAGCTTACAATCCAGCTTAGTACAGTATCTGCGGTCTGAAGAAATTTCCAGCAATACAGGACAAGCATCAATAACCTTCCGTGCTATCTGTCAGGATAAGGGTCGCCGTATTCTCTCTGCTCCTTCATGCTCAATATATATCTGTAATAGCACCTACCCACCAAATGAGGCTCCAGCACTCTCACTACTGCATGCAGCACCTTCTCTCACTGTCACCTGCGTAATAC
This sequence comes from Chiloscyllium plagiosum, assembly GCF_037043375.1. Lineage (NCBI taxonomy): Eukaryota > Metazoa > Chordata > Chondrichthyes > Orectolobiformes > Hemiscylliidae > Chiloscyllium > Chiloscyllium plagiosum. The sequence goes on along the minus strand of NW_028270183.1, from coordinate 64,512,141 downwards.
CCCCACATGGTGATGAAATGTTCTCATGGGCGCTGTTTCTAGAATTCTCTGGATGATGTCATTTGTACAATGTTCCAGATAATTTTCAAAATAATTCCCAACTTTAGCAAACTGTTCATCCCCCAGTATGTAGGGCATCATAAGAAGGAGCAGAGTTTTACTTTTTTTAAATCACTCAGGATGAAAGTGCATCATGAGGCCATTGATCCTCTCAAATAGGCTCCACTGTTCAGACAAAGGGAGCATCTAAACACTTGAAGACCCATTCTGTTCTTGAAGACAGGTGCCATATTGGTGGGTCTCCAGTTTTGCTGGAACACTTCTGTAATCCAGAGAGTTATAGAATATTTCACACAGTGCCACCAAAACACTCTGTAACCATTAAAACTATTAAAACCATCTATGAATTGCTGACGACCTGTTTACCCTTGGTCTTTTCTGTTTGAGGAAATCCTTGCTCGTTTTTTTAGAGACAATGCAAGAACTTTCATCCGACTACAATTTTGTTTATACTATTGAATGTTTTAGCGCATTCCCCTGTGAGGAACGATGTAAAATACTGTTTTAAATTGTCTGCCTGTTCACTGAAACCAAATCCCCAGTCAAATCCTCCAGGTGTCCCACATATTCTTTCCTGCCTTTCTTCCAAAGGTCACATACACATCATAAACTGTTTTAATCGATATTGGAAAACTCTTGCGGTTAGGTCTTTTGTATATTTCTTGCCACTTTCGGAATATTTTTCTTTGTATTTTGTTTTATACAATCTGCTTCTGGTTCCAAAAATAAACTTCCCAAATGTGGCCGACGCTAGAGCTCACCAATCTGAATTCTTCAGTTTGTGAGTGATTACTATCCTTCACAGCCTTTGTGTATCATGGGTGGTTCGTCTTCACATCTTCACATCAGCTTCCTGTTGACCAGAGACCATCATTGCTGAGCGTTATTAAGCAGTATCTGCTTAAATGTCTCCCCTACACATCTACTGACCTTCACATGAGTCTAATTTCACATTCTGCTTTAGACCAAATATAAGACATAAATCGGCAATTGAAATACCTGGCTCTTTTCAACCATTCGGGGGTACCTCCGTACGTGGATGAACACATGATCAGCTGAGAGTGACTCCATTCTCCCAATTTCTCTGGATCTGTGATTTCTGTTCGATGCCGCCACATTCCAGTGGGAAGCTTCCTCCGTGACCACTGATTCTCTCAAATGAAAAATCTTCTAACTCGATGGACTGATCCTTCAGCTGTGACTGTCCCATCTCCCTCATTTCTGCCCTCACTCTGTCCCCTCCTTCCCAGAACAATGATAGATCTCTCCTTGTTCTCATTTCCTACTGCATTAGAATCAAAATTTACAGAATCATCCTCCGCCACTCCCAGCACCTTCAGCAGGACAACACCACCAAACACATCTTTTCCTCCCGTCCACTGTCAGTCTTTCACAGGGACCATTCCTTCTGTGACACCCTCCACCACCCGGAACACTTCCACGCTACCCCCATGGCCCCTTCCTATGCAATTACAGAAGCTGCAACACTTGCCCATTGACCTCTTCCCTCCTCCCTCTCTAAGGCCACAATCACACCTTCCAGATGAAGCAGCATTTCACTTGTACTCTTTCAATCCAGTCTCCTATCTTTGCTGCTCACAATGCAGTCTCCTTTACATTAGCGGCCAATCAGGAACTGCTTTGAGGAACATCTCCACTCTGTCTGTCGGAGTGGCCGCAACCTTCTGATTGTTCGCCATTTCAATAATCTACCTTGTTCTGAAGCTAATGAGAATTCTTTGAAGAGGTAACACACAGGTTAGATAAAGGAGAGCCAATGGGAGTTAACTATGTGGACTTCCAGAAGGCATCCTATAATGTACTACACAAGTGGCTGCTGAGTTAGACAAGGGTCAGTGGTGTAATTGGCCAGGTATTAACATGGATAAAAGGTTGGCTGTCTGACAGGAGGCACAGTGGAGATAAAATGGTCCTTCTCAACGTAGCAGCCGGTGAAGAGTAACACAAGGGTCAGTGTTAGTTCCACAACATTTCACTTTAGAGGTTAATGATCTGGATGGCAGAACTGAGGGCATTCTGGCGACATTTGCAGATGATGCAAAGATAGTGGAGGAGCGTGTATTATTCAGGAGGCAGGGAGCCTGCAGAAATATTTCGACAGTTCAGGAGAGTGTGAAAAGGAGTGGCAGATGAAATACAATGTGGGAGAGTGTGAGGTCATGCATTTTGATATGAAGAATACAGGCATGGAATATTTGCGAAATGGAAAGAAAATTCAGAAATCTGAAGTGTAAAGGGACTTGAGATTCCAAGTCCAGGATTCGCTTAAGAGAAACTTGCAGGAAGAGTCAGTAGTTAAGAAGGTTAATATGAAGTTCTCATTTATCTCGAGAGGACTAGAATATAAAGGTGAAGATTCTGACGCTTTCTACGTCTCTGATCAGACAACATCTCCAGCATTTTGTACCTCATATCTTAGGAAGGTTGTATTAAACTTGGAGCGTTTTGAGAGAAGGTTCACCAGAAATGAAAAGCTTAACATATAAGAAACTTTTGCGGACTCTAGTTTATATTCAATGGAGATTAGAAAGATGGGGGGAGGGATCTGATTGAAACTCACAGAATACTGAATGGCATGGACAGAGAGGACATTGGGAGGACGTTTGCACTGGCATGAGAGACAAGGACCTGAGGGCACAGGCTTAGAGCAAAGGGAAGACCCTTTCAAACGGAGACAAGATGCAACTTCTTTAACTAGAGAGTGGTGAAACTGTGGAATTCCTTACCAACGAAGGCTGTGGAAACCAGATCGTTGAGTATATTTAAAATAGAGACAGATAAGCTCTTGATTGCCAACGGGATCAAAAGTTACGGAGAGATAACAGGGAAATAGGGTTGACAATCTGTCAGTCATAATTGAATGGTGGAGCAGACTCGATTGGCCGAATGTCTTCTTTTCTGCTCCTATAGTTTTGTTGCCTTATACAATTTCAGTCCTGGAAGGAGCGCTGGCTCAGTGGTTTGCAATGCTGCTTCACAGCAACAAGGACATGGGTTCAATTACATCCTCGGGTGACTGCCTGTGTGGAGACTGCACATTGTCTGTGTGGATTTCCTCTGGGTGCTCTGGCTTCCTCCCACAGTTCAAAGATGTGCAGGTTAGGTGAATTGGCCATGCTAAATTGCACATACTGTTCACGAATGTGGAGGTTAGGTGCAATAGTCAAGGGCCAATGTATAGTAATAGTGTAGAGAATGGGTTTGGTTCAGATACCATTTAGAGGGTCAGCATGGACACGGTGGGCCGAAGGGCCTGTTTCCACACTGTCAGGATGCTTAGAAAGTGCAGACAGCTGCAATTTTACAATGAAGCTCAACCCAAGCTCGAATAACACCTCACTTTACACTTTTGTACATTCCAGCCTGTAGGGGTTAATATTCAGTTCCATAAATTCACAGCCTGACCCCATTATGGCTGTTCTCCATTTTTCATACACTCTTCCTCCTGGGCTCTCTACGATTGCGTCTTGTTTATCTTGCACTCAACAGAGAAATTTTTTTTCTAATACTTGCACATTAATTTGCACCCATTTTACATATGTGTCTCTTTCACCACAATTTAAAGCCCATTTGTGTTTTGCACTGGGCCTCTAAACATTCTTTCCCACCTCTGCCAAGATGCTAAAACGCTCACTTTCAAACCCTTTCTGAAGCAGTTTTACATTGGACTTAGAAGTTTAACATTGTTTCGTTGTCTCTGCAGACGTTGCCAGACCCACTGAGTTCGTTCAAAAATGAAAGGTCACAGAACTTATTTTCAATATAGCAAAGACCAGTGGATACTGGAAATACGAAACAAAAACAAAAATTGTTGCAGACACCAAGAGCTTTGAAGAACAGTCACAGGACCCGAAAGAATATCTCTGCGTTCACTCCCCAGATGCTGCCAGACCTGTTTAGTGTTCTTGAACAAGTTTCAAACACGTGTGTCAAAAGTGCTCAAATGCCCGGTCCAACATGCAGTTCCATACACCGGGAAGTGAACAATAACGCAAAGTGCACAAATTCATTTGTTTTGAAACTGAGTTCTGAATCATGGTGAGGGAGAGAAACACATTCACTTTCAACAGATGATGGCACTACTGGAAGGGAAATGATTCAGATTCACATGAAAATGTTAAATGCGCTTGAGGAACGTAAAATTGGAGGCATGACATCATGAAGGTACACTAACAGGACGAGAATTAATAAAAAGCGTTCCCGCATCAGAAATCGGAATAGGTCGTGGAGTACAGGGGTGATGGGTGAATGGATCCCAGTGTGAATTGGGGACAGGCAGCAGAATTGTATTGCACATATTGCAGCTCAGGCTGGGAATTCATGTGATGCTGCAAATCATAGCAGCAGCAGCAACAAAAGCAGAATTGTATTCAACCACAATCTGTAACTTTTTCCCCGGGATTATCCCTCAGTCTAACATTACCATGAAGCTGATCTATGGTTCAGTGATGCGTGTGGGAGAAAATGCCAGGGTCAGAACCCTGTGTACCTGAACCTGAAGACAACGCATTAAAGCTACTGCACTTACTGCTTACATTAACAAACAACAGAAATAATATCTGATAGAGAGGACGCAATGATCCCAAGACTATGACCACTTCTTTTCAAACCAACTAAGAATTGCTGCTGATCTGTCTACCTTTGTTCATAACTGATTGTTAGAAACCTTGTTCCTTCTGTTAGAGACGGTTCAAGAACTTCCCTCCTATTACAGTTTTGTTTGTACCATTGAAATACTACATTGCCTTTCCCTGTGAGGAATGATGTAAAATACTGGGGTAAATTATCTGCCTATTTCCTATAGCCAGCTCCTCAGTCACACTCTCCAAATGGACTCAATATGCGTTCCTGACATCATTTTTACCTCAGGTCACACAGTCACCTTGAACATTGTTTATGTACACAGAAAAGTTTGTGATGCTTATTTTTTATATTCCTTGCTAATTTGCTTACATCATATATTTTATTCCCTTTACTTCGCTTTTTAGATTTATGCAGTCAGATCATGCACAAACAGACCTTTTGGTCCAACCTGTCCACGCTGACCAGGTTTTCCAAATTGGATTAGTCCCATCTGATTGCATTTGACCCATATGTCTATAAAGTTTCCCATTCCTATGTTTGTACAAACGCCTTTTAAATGTTGTAGCAGCATTTGCATTTACCGTTCTTCCTCTGACAGCTCTTTCCATACACACATCACCTTCTGTGTGAAAGCTTTGCCGCTTCGTCCCTTTTGAATATGCCACCTTTCACCTTCAACCTATATCCTCTATGTTTGGACTCCCCTATCCTGTGGAAAAGACTTTGGCTATTCACTATATCCATGCCTCTCATGATTTTATAAACTTTTATAATGCCACCCCTCAACATCCTCCACTCCATCTGATAATACTTCAAGAACAGGCAATTAAATATAAGCACTGCAAAATTGAAACAATATTCAAAATGACAGGTAGACAACACTCAGACCAAAACTTCATACTGTGATTTGTTTTTCTCCATGTTACAATACTAAGGCAGCATGAAACTCTTGCTAGTATCAATAGGAAGTCAAACACCTGAATCTCTTTGTCTAAAGGGGGTGATGATCTCTCCAGTGAAAACGTATCTCTGATCTGATCTATGTAATAAAGGGAATTCTTATACCACACGGTCAGCGTGCAGTTGCCTTTAGCAGGGTGAGATGAAGTCTGAGTATACCTTTTGAAATTTGGATCACAGTGTGAATTCAGTGCAAAGCGGGAGAGGTGTTTTCAATAAGGTTTACTCCAAGAAGGAAACTTTACAGAATGAGATGTGAGTGGGAGGTGTAAAGCAGCATGAATGGTGAGGCCGAGCCGCACTGAGACCAGAGGCAAAGTGGCAGAACAAAACACAGCTTGATGCTAGTGCAGGGAAAGGAGACTCAATCAAAGAGCTTCAAGTGAAGTGGGCGGCATCATAATGTAAGAGAATGTACTCAGTAATTTGAGAGGGAGAACCTGGAATCAGGAACGGGAGAGGAGCAGCGAAGAGGATGGAGCAGCAATAGCAGGGATTTCTGGGGATAATTCAGGAAGCACAACTTAAAGTCATGCCCAGCATCTGCTTATGGTCCCGAGAATAAACATCCTAATTCTGGCACTGCACTAATGTTTATCAAAAGTATCCTTGCCAATCTTTGTCAACCATGGGTACTTCATCTTCTTATGGAGTCCTTCTTTTTGAAGGAAACAATAATTGCTGAGCATTATGGGATATCTGCTTGAATGTCTGCCTACGTATTGGCACAGACCTTCCCCTCAGTCTATATCCACATCTCGCTTCAGACCAGATGTGAGACAGAAATCCTCAATTTAAATAAATGGTTCTTTTAAATAATTCAGGGGATCTTCTGCATGTAGCTAAACACCTGATCAGCGTAGGCTTATTGCATTCGCCCAGTTTCTCCATCTCTGTTGTTTCTGTTTGATGATGCCACATTCCAGTGAGCTTCCTCTGACGTGACCTCCTTTTCCTTCAAACCAGAAATCCCCTAACTACGGTGGACAGGGCCTTCAGCTGTGACTGCCCTATCTCCCACGCTTCTGCCCTCACTCCATTCCCTCCTTCCCAGAACAATGATAGACCTCCCCTTGTGGTCGCTTCTAACTGCATTAGAATCCACATTCACTGACTCATCTTCCGCCACTTCCACCATCTCCAGCAGGACAGCAACATCAAACACATCTTCCACTCGCGTCCCTCTGTGACACCCTCCATCAACCCGAACACTTCCCCACTCCCCCATGATGTAAAATACTGGGGTAAATTATCTGCCTATTTCCTATAGCCAGCTCCTCAGTCACACTCTCCAAATGCGTTCCTGACATCATTTTTACCTCAGGTCACACAGTCACCTTGAACATTGTTTATGTACACAGAAAAGTTTGTGATGCTTATTTTTTATATTCCTTGCTAATTTGCTTACATCATATATTTTATTCCCTTTACTTCGCTTTTTAGATTTATGCAGTCAGATCATGCACAAACAGACCTTTTGGTCCAACCTGTCCACGCTGACCAGGTTTTCCAAATTGGATTAGTCCCATCTGGAGGAGGGTGTCGCTCCTTCCCATGCAATTACAGAAGCTACAACACGAGTTTATTCATGACTTTGATGAGGGAGTCGAAGGGTGGGTCAGTAAATTTGCAGATGATACGAAGATTGGTGGAGTTGTGGATAGTGAGGGGGGCTCTTGTCGGCTGCAAAGGGACTTGGACATGATGCAGAGCTGGGCTGAGGAGTGGCAGATGGAGTTCAACCCTGCCAAGTGTGAGGTTGTCCATTTTGGAAAGACAAATAAGAATTCGGAATACAGGGTTAACGGTAGGGTTCTTAGTAAGGTGGAGGAGCAGAGGGATCTTGGGGTCTATGTTCATAGGTCTTTGAAAGTTGCCACTCAGGTGGATAGAGCTTGTAAGAAGGCCTATGGTGTATTAGCGTTCATTAGCAGAGGGATTGAATTCAAGAGTCGTGAAGTGATGTTGCAACTGTACAGGACTTTGTTTAGGCCACATTTGGAGTACTGTGTGCAGTTCTGGTCGCCTCACTTTAGGAAAGATGTGGAAGCTTTGGAGAGGGTGCAGAGAAGATTTACCAGGATGTTGCCTGGAATGGGGAATAGGTCATACGAGGATAGGTTGAGAGTGCTAGGCCTTTTCTCATTAGAACGGCGAAGAATGAGGGGCGACTTGATAGAGGTTTATAAGATGATCAGAGGAATAGATAGAGTAGACAGTCAGAAACTTTTTCCCCGGGTACAACAGAGTATTACAAGGGGACATAAATTTAAGGTGAAGGGTGGAAGGTATAGGGGAGATGTCAGGGGTGGGTTCTTTAACCAGAGAGTGATGGGGGCATGAAATGCACTGCCTATGGGAATGGTAGAGTCAGAATCTTTGGTGACCTTTAAGCGGCAATTGGATAGGTACATGGATGGGTGCTTAAGCTAGGACAAATGTTCGGCACAACATCGTGGGCCGAAGGGCCTGTTCTGTGCTGTATTGTTCTATGTTCTATGTTCTATGAGCCCATTCACCTCTTCTCTCCTCACTGTCCAAGGTTCCAATCACACCTCCCAGGTGAAGTAGCATTTTACTTTTACTCTTTCAATCCGGTCTCCTGTCACAATGCAGTCTCCTTTACATTGGGGAGACCAAACAGAGATTGCTTTGAGGAACACTTCCACTCTGTCTGTAGGAATAACCCTGACCCTCTCATTGCTTCCCATTTCAATAATCTACCCTGTTCCCATCCTAGCATTTCGGTCCTGAGCTGCTGCAATGTTCCAATGAAGCACTACTCAAGCTCGAGTAACATCTCACTTTACACTTTGATGTATTACAGCCTGTAGTTGTCAATATACAATTCCAAATTCACAGTCTGACCCCATTATGGCTGTTCTCCATTTTTCATGCATTCTGCTTCCTGGCCTAACAATGATCTTGGCCTCCCAATGATCTCGTCGGTATCTTGTTTATTCTGCACTCAATAGAGGCTACCCATTTCTCCCATCTACACTTTAATTTACACCCATTTTACATCTGTTTCTCTTTCACCACAATTAAAAGCTCATTCCTCTGTGCCATTGCACTTCCACATGCTCTGTTTCCCATCATCCCTCGTCCACTTTTGCCAAGGCAATAAGGAGCCCTTTTCAGTTCTGAACAAGGGCCACGCTGGACTTGAAACGTTATCTCTGTTTCTCTGTCTCCACAGATGCTGCCAGACCTGCTGAGTTTCTCCAGAAATTTCTGGTTTTGAACATGTTCAAAGATGTGTGTCAAAGCTGCTCAAATGTCCTGACCCACATGGAGTGCCGTACACTTGGAAGTGAAAAATAACACAAGGTGCACAAATACCTTGGTTCTGAAACTACATAAGACTGGAATCATTGACACTTCAGAGTTCTTAATAAAAGCCATGGAAAGAAACAGAGGGAAGCACATTCAATTTAAACACCGAAAGTGGTACGACTGGAAGGGAAAACATTCAGATGAATGTTAGAATTAGAGTCGTTGCAGTGTGGAAACAGGCCCTTCAGCCCAACATGTCCACACCGATCCTCTGAAGAGTAAACCAACCAGACCCATTCTCCTGTTTTATATTTACCCCTGACTAATGCACCTAACCTACATATCCCTGAACATGAGAATTCACCTAGCCTGCACATTTTTGGTTTGTGGGAGGGAACCAAAGCACCCAGAAGAAACCCACAGGGAGAATGTGCAAATGCCACATAGACAGTCGCCAGAGGATGGAATCGAACCTGGGTCCCTAGCACTGTGAGGCAGCAGCACTAACCACTGAGTCATGGTGCTGCCTCACGGAATATGTTTAGGAGTTTTGAAAAAAATTACAAGAGGTGTGACACCATTGGCAGACACTCAGAGGAATGAGAATATTAAAATGGAAGTGTCACTACATCAGAAACCAGAGTAGGTCAAGGGATGATGGGTGAATGGGTCTCGGTGTGAACTGGGGGACAGACAGAAGAAATGCATTGCAGAAATCGCAGCTGAAAACTGGGAATTCATGTGGTACTGTAGATCACAGCTGGACAGAAGGAGCATTGTATTGAATCACAGTCTGTAACTGCTTGCCCAGTTTAATCCGTCAGTTTATCATCCCCATTTTTAAATAGATATTTTTATTAGAAATTTAACATTTTTACACGTTTACAAATATAAACAAAACTCTCAAGTACAAACATTGATATACAATTAAATCTTAAATAAATAATAACCAAAATTCAACAAAAGAAAAATACCGAGAAAAAAAAACTACTAATCTAACCTACAACTAACCCGAGTGTACAATTAAGTCTCTTATATTATTCAAATAAGAGAACGGAAAAAAAATGGATAACACAGAAATTGGGTAGCGAGATATATGCTTGGAATGTGTTAACATCAAATGTAACAAAAGCCATATTCGTGCGGAATTCCTCTCCCAAGGGGCCCCGGACCAGCCAGGTTTGTAATCTCAATTAAATAAAAGTCCTTGTTAGGATAGCCGAAATATCTGTATTTATGTAATTCAAGAATGGCTGCCATATTTTATGAAATAATTCGGTCTTTCGGTGCACCATATTTGTAAGGAAGTCAAGGGCAATACGTTCCATAATTAATCTGTGCCAATATGAAAGTCCAAGGGGGGCCCGCAGCCACCCAGTTTACCAAAATATTTTTCCTTGCACAGAAAGAGAGAACAGAAAATAATCTCTTCCCGTTCAAAGTTTGGGAGAAGATTTGTAGCTTGGGTGCTCGTTGTTGTGGTTCTGTTTGCCGAGCTGGGAATTTGTCTTGCAAACGTTTCGTCCCCTGTCTAGGTGACATCCTCAGTGCTTGGGAGCCTTCTGTGAAGCGCTTCTGTGCTGTTTCTTCCGGCATTTATAGTGGCCTGTCTCTGCCGCTTCCGGTTGTCAGTTCCAGCTGTCCGCTGTAGTGGCCGGTATATTTGGTCCAGGTCGATGTGTTTGTTAATAGAGCCTGTGGATGAGTGCCATGCCTCTAGGAATTCCCTGGCTGTTCTCTGTTTGGCTTGTCCTATAATGGTAGTGCTGTCCCAGTCGAATTCATGTTGCTTGTCATCTGTGTGTGTGGCTACTAAGGATAGTTGGTCGTGTCGTTTCGTGGCTAGTTGGTGTTCCATGAATGCCGTTAGATACAGCACAGAAGCGCTTCACAGGAGGCTCCCAAGCACTGAGGATATCACCTAGACAGGGAACGAAACGTTTGCAAGACAAATTCCCAGCTCGCCGAACAGAACCACAACAATCTCTTCCCGTGCATATCCAGGGAGGGTAAGTCTGAAAAGCCCAAAAGGAGAGATACAGGGTCCAGTTTAATTTCCGTTCCGAAAATTTCTCTCAGGGTACTTGCTACTTTAGTCCAGTATCTACGGATCTTATGACAGGTCCATAGGCAATGTACAAGAGCGCCCACCTCTATTTTACATTTGGGACACATTGGAGATGCTCCTGCTTTCACTATTGCCAATCAATCCGCTGCTATATGGGCCCTATGAAGTATCTTCAGCTGGGTAGCCTGAGTTCTGTTGCAGATGGTGACTCTTCTGGCGTTTTCCCAAATGTCATTCCACATTTCTATGGAGATTTCTAGTCCCAAATCCTGATCCCATTTCTTACGTAGACTGTCCATATCTCCGGATACTTCATCATGTCGTAAATGATAAATAGTACTGACGGAAGATACCTCCATTGGTCGTAGTACTTTACATTCTCTATCTGATTTATAAAGACTATCTAATAACGTAGTCTTCTTCTGTATATAATCTCGAATTTGGAAGTATCAAAAGAGGTCTCCATTCGGTAATCCGAATTTCTGACACAGCTGTTCAAAAGACATCAGGATCCCATCTTTAAATAGGTCCTCTAGACATGAGATACCCCTGGATCTCCAGAGTTTAAAAGTGGCATCTGTAAATCCCCATCCTCCCACTATCGGAGCATAGGGGGATGTCTTATGTGAGTTGCCCTCATTTTGCCGCATTATATTCCAAGCTTTAATTGTGTTTAGTATTATAGGGTTTTTACAGTGATCTGTAATGATTTTCCTCTTGTCTGAAAATAAAAGGTTAAAAAATGGGCATTTTACTTGAGAAGCCTCGATGTCCAGCCAGATTGATTGCGGGTCAGACAAGACCCAATCAGTTATGTAACTTAATATGGAACTTAACTAATATTTCCTAAAATTTGGGAAGTCCAATCCTCCCCTTGCTATAGCTTATTCAGCTTAATGAGGGGCCGTCTACAATTCCAGATAAAGGTATCCAACGAGCCATATAATTTACATAGTGCCAGCCTCGGCAGCATCACCGGAAGCATTTTCAAAGGGTATAGGAGACCGGGCAAGACATTCATTTTAATTAGTGCTATTCTACCTAGCCAGGAAATTGGAAGGTCTCCCCATCGCTGGAGGTCCTGCCTTATCCTTTCCAGTAAATGCACAAAGTTAGCCTTGTATAACTGACCAAATACTGGGGTAAGAAAAATGCCTAAATATAAGAAACCCTCCAGGGACCAATGAAAGGGAAAATGGGATCCGTCCACTAAGTGGGGTATCATAGCAAGGCCACCCATTGGCATTGCCTCCGATTTGAGAAATTAATTTTATAGCTTGAAAATGCGCTAAATGTATTAATAACTTGGATTAAGTGAGGTACGGACCTCAGAGGATTACTGAGGAATAGAAGAACATCATCTGCATAAAGGGTAATTTTATGTTTACCTGTACCAATCCTCGGGGCCGTTATATTAGGATCAGCACGTATAGCTTTTGCTCGTGGTTCAATTATTAGCGTAAATAACAATGGCAAGAGAGGGCATCCCTGACGGCAGCACCTATCCACACTGAAGCTATACGAACCGAATCCATTGGTATGCACAACTGCTTTAAATCACTCTTCAATGTTGAGACCCATTTGGTAAACACCTTTCCAACGCCAAACCTATCCAATGTGTAAAACAAATAGGGCCATTCAACCCTATCGAATGCCTTTTCCACGTCTAATGAGACTACTACTCCTGGTATGTTTCCCTGACAGCAGGCTTGAATCATATTCAAAACCTTTCTAATATTATTGGATGATCTATGGCCCTTAATAAACCACGTCTGATCCTCCTTTATGATATGTGACAGTACCCTTTCTTATCTCAATGCTAACGTTTTAGAAAGGATTTTAAAATTTACATTTAGCAAGGATATTGGCCTGTATGACGTACAATCTTCTGGATCCTTTCCTTTTTTAAGGATAAAAGAGTATTTGCCTCTTTCAACGAAGGCGGGAGACAGCCCTGCCTGTATGCGTAGTTATACATGTCCATAAGTGGACCCGCCAATATTCCTGTAAATGCTTCATAGAATTCAGCTTGAAAACCATCTGGGCCAGGTGCCTTACCGCTCTGAAGTTGCCTGATTGCGTCAAGTATTTCTTGGACTGTTAGGGGAGCATTTAAGACCGATACCTGTTCCGGAGTTAGGTCCAGGAAGGTCAATTTTTTAAAAAATGATTGCATCCTCCTAGTCCTGTCTTCACAATCCTGCGATTTATATAAATCAGAATAAAATTTTCTAAAGACTGCATTAATCCTTTTATGATCATGAGTCAAAATACCCGTACTTTCCTTGATAGACGTAATAGTTTGAGGGGCCGTTTTTTTCTTTGCAAGTAATGCTAAGTATCTACCCGGTTTGTTGCCAAATTCATATAACCTTTGTTTTGCGAATATTTCTCTCTTAGCCGTTTGGGTAAGCGTGGTGTTTAGAGCTGTCCAGAAGGCCGTAATCCTTTGCAATTTGATAATAGAAGGTCTATCAGCGTATGCTGTTTCAGCTGCTTTTAAGCGAGGTTCGAGCAGATGCTATTGTTCTCCCTTTACTTTTTTCTGGATCGCTGAGTAGGAGATGATCAAAACTCGCACGTAAGCTTAGATGGTCTCCCACATCATTAATGGGTTGCTAGTCGTACCTAAATTAATTTCTAAAAAAGTTTTAAATTCTTGAGAGAAGTACTTTACAAATTTACTATCTTTCATCAGGAAGCGGTCCATACGCCAATGCCGAGAGGATGTCCCATTGTTCCTCGCCTTGATTTCCATATATGCAGCATGTTCGGAAATTGGTATACTACCTATTTTACAGGATGATATGGATTTTTAAAAATCGAGGGGGCAAAAAACTTATCAATTCTGGTATGACATTTATGCGGATTGGAGAAAAAAGAAAAATCTCTGCCCTGTGGATGAAGACATCTCCATACATCTACTAATCCTAATTCTTTGTTCAAATCCACCAATTGTCTAGATCTGGGAGATACTCCTGAAGTACTCTTGGGAAAATCCTATCTATTTCCAGTCCATAATACAATTAAAGTCTCCCCCTATAATTGTATGGCGGGCACCAAGAAGCATCAATTACAGAAGGCTTCCGAAAAGGTGTGTGCCGGGGGCAGTACAAATTTAAAATCCCATATTCCTCTCCATTTATAAGGGCTTTAATCAGAATATATCGTCCAGATTCGTCTTTTATCTGATTTCGGATTTTGAAAGGGAAATTCTTCCGAATAAGAATAACAACTCCTCTGCTTTTTGAGTTAAAAGAAGAAAAAAAGGCCTGACCAAATCCACCCTGTCTTAATTTCAAGTGTTCTTTATCCAACATGTGTCTCTCCTGTAGGAGAGCTATATCAACTCTTTATTTCATGAGACTTGATAATATTTTCTTCCTTTTGACTGGCGAATTACTCCCCTTGACATTCCAGGTGCACCACTTAACCGACTGATCAACCATAATCGTCCGGGCAAATTCGAGACCCTTCGGGAGGGGAAACCTTATCCAGAACATCGCGGGCATAGAGCATATAAAATTCACAAAAATAAAGGCTCTCTAATACGCTCACAACAACATCATAAAAAACTATTTCTAAATAATAAAAAAATAAAACGTATTTAAATGGAGATTTTCCCCCTTGTTCCCAGGGAGTATCCCTTCCTTTCCAAAGGTCCATTGTATCCTCTCCCAACTAGTGCCCCACCCTTGACCCAGGTGCACCTCAATAAGATGAGGAGATTTCAAATATACTACAGAGCTAGAGTTAACAGTGAGCACACTACCCCCACCCTCCACCCACACCAACACCTGGATATATTTGGTAATGTTAATACCATGTATAAACATATATAACTATAAAATTACAAACTCAACAATTAATAATTAAATATAATAATACAAAATAACAAGGGAAAACAACCCCGCTCCTAGAGACAGAGGTAAAATAGAATAAGGTATCCACCTCCGCCCAACATTAACTAGACCCTCCGGCTTTATATATATATATATGTGTGTAAATATATATGTGTATATATATATATAGATAGATAGATAGAATAATTTAAAAAAAAACCAAGGGTGGGGGGGGAGAAAATGGTTAAGTAGAGAACAATTAAATAAATCCCTCTCCCCACCCCCCAAGATAATATTAAACAGTAAGGTAAAAAAACGAAAAGGGATTGGGAATATAAACCGGAGTGGGGGGGGAAGGCAAACCAACATCCATTGTCTCTTACAATTTATCTAAGAGAGTCCAAAAATTCCTTAGACTTTTCCAGCGATCCGAAGTTATACACGAATCCTTCATGGTTAAAGCATAGCGTCGCTGGGTAGCGTAAGGAGTACTGAATATTTAAGTCCCTTAAACACTTCTTCACCTCATCGAATGCCTTCCTCTTTCAGACCAGAGCTGGGGAAAAGTCCTGGAATAATATGATCTTGGATCGCTTATAGATCATGGCTTGGGAATCTTTTCCAAGATTTCTGGAGGCTTCCAGGAGTATCTGCCTCTCCTTATAGCTCTGCAGCCGGAACAGAACCGGGCGGGGGCGCTGGTTCGAGCCGAGCCCGCGTATTGCAACCCGGCAGGCCCATTCCACCCTTCCCTGGCCTGATCCAGCCCTCAGATTTAAAAGTTGTGGAAGCCACCGTTCGAAGAACGCTGTAAGCTGGCCTTCCTCTTCCCGTTCGGGAAGACCCAGCAAAAGAATATTTTTTCAACGACCTCGATTATCGAGGTCGTAAATGTGATTCTCAAAGGTGCGGACTCACTATTCGAGAGTCCGGACCCGATCCATGGCCGATTGTGCTGTAGTTTCAGAGGTCGTGGCCTTTAGCTCCGCCCCTCCGACTCGGCACTCGATTTCCTTAATGTCTCGGTCGTGCTTTTGCAGTGCGGCCGAGAGTGAGTCCCATCGATTTCGGGACTCCTCGATAAAAGCGTCGATCTTCGTATTCAGCTTGGAGATCATCTCCACAAGGCTTTTTACTGTAGGTAAGTCCCCCGGGGCGGCTGTGGACACCTCTGCTGCAGCTGGAGAGGGTAGGGGAGGGGTTCCTGCTTGCTGGGAGCTGCGGGCTTCCTTCCCTTTAGTCCTTTTTACTGAAGATTAGATTGTTTAAATTTAATACTAAGCATCTATTGTGAGGAACTATAAGAGTTATATGTCGGGGAGGAGGTCAGATATAAAAGGGAGAGCTGTATTGTCTGAATGCAGTTACAGACATGAGGAGTGTTGTAGGGCCTGTTGGAGGGTACACAGATAACAACAGTTTCAATGGCTGGTGCAGTGGCTCAGGATGGCAGCTCACTACCGCCTTCTCAGTGACAACTCAAAATCAATAATAAATGCTGGCTCAGCTAAAAGAGCTCATGTTCACCAATGAATGAAGGAATAAAAGATCTACAAGTAGCATTGAGGTCACTCAGGCAGGCCCTTTCAACAGCCCTTCACAAACCCAGAACCACTATACCCTGGAAAGACAGGAGCTCCAGGTGCACAGGAACACCAGCATTTCCAACGTGCCCTCCAAGGCACCCTCCATCCTCCCAGCAAAGTGTCTGTCCCTACACCAAAGGAGAGCAATGGGTCAGGAAGGCAGCTCACCGCCACCTTCTCCAGGGAATTACAGATGGGAAGGTAATGGTGATACTCTGCTGTTTACAGCCAGACAGAAAAATAAATCCAGCAGTGTGTGTGAAATGAAATTTCCGTTTCAGAACAGCATGCTGAGCATGGATAGAGGATTTGTCTGATTGGCACAAGACAGAGAGTGTGAAGAAAGGGGTCTTTTTCACGATGGGAACTGGTGATGAGGGGAGATCCGCAGGGGTCATAGTTGGGACTACACTCTACACGTTATTCATTCAGAGTCTGGACAAAGGAAGTGAATGGGTACGAGAAATGGGTTTCCAAGAAAGATCCCAGGAATGAAATTTGTGTCATATGAGGAGCAGGTGAAGTCTCTTGGTCTGCACTTGATGAAGTTTAGGTGGCGGCGGCGGCAGAATCTCATTCAAACTTACAGAATACTGAGGGGCCTGGATGGAGTGGACGTGGGTGCGGGTCTTGGGGGGAAGATGTTTCAACGAGCAGGAGAGACTAGGGGCCAAGGGCACAGCTTCAGAGTGAAGGAACCACCCTTTAGAATAGAGATGTGGAGGAATTTATTCAGCCAGATTTTGATGGATCAGTGGAACTCACTGCATCATGGGACTGTGGATGCGAAGTAATTCAATGTATCTAACTCAGAGATAGCAAGCTTGTTGATTAGAAAATAGATCAAGGATCACCCGGAGTAAGTGAGAGATTGGGGTTGAGAAACCATAATCAAATAGTGGAATAGACCCAATGGACAGAATGGCCTAATTCTGCTCCTATACATTATGGTCTTATGGACTGCGCTTTTTCCGTAGGTTTCCAAGTGTGCAGTTATCATTTCTGGCATATTGTTTACCATAAATTCCAGCACTTTCCTGATTATTGCTGTCACGTCGTGGTTTCAGATCAACTGCAGAAAGCTACATCACAGAGTAACTTGGGAATCATTGTGTATAAATCTCAGAAAGGTGGCATACAGGGCCAGAAGGACATAAAGAATGCAAATGGAATGCTGGCATTAATTCCAAAGGGAATGGAGAATAAGAATAGGGAAGGCTCCAATCAGCCCACACTGAAAATACGGTGAACAGGTTTGGTCCCCTATCTGGAGGGAAAATGTCCTCGCATTGGAGGCAGACCAGAGAAGGATCACCAGGCTGATCTTCAAAATGGAGGGATACTGATGAGAAGAGATGGAGAAGGTTGAACTTGCAGTCGGTAAAATTTAGAAAATGAGGCAAATTTATTGATACACTGAAGATTATTGTGTTCTTACAGATTCGGTACTGAGACATTGTTCCCCCGATCAAGGATCTGTAACCAGAGATAAAGGGGAATACAGACACCAGAGACGCTCACAGAGAAAAGCTGGGTTGGAGAGACTGGAGGATGTTACAGAGTTCGGGTGGTTCGAGATCACTGTTGGTGTTTAGAGATCAGATAGGTTGTCGGGCTGAAAGATGTCAATGGGATTTACAGGGTTACCAGTCCAGAAGGAGTTAAAGCGATAGCGAGGAATAGAGGGACCAGAGATTACACAGATAGGGGTGGTCGTTGGAGCTTCAGGAGATACAGAGACTGGGAGGGTTGTCGGGACTGGAGATTACACAGATATTGGTGGTAGTTGGAGCTACAGAAACTGATGGAGAGTCACAAGCATTGGAGTTGGTACCACAGATTGGGGGTTTTACAGGATCCTGAGAGGATTACGCAAATGGGGAGCATTGTAGGATGTCCACATTTTCAGAGTGTTCCAGGACTGGAAGAGGTTACACAGTTAAGGAAGGATGTTGGAGCTGGGGCAATTCACAGAGACTTGGTGGTTTGAAGGGTTTGAGGCTGTTTATGGATAGAGGGATATATTTCGGGACAGTAATATGGAACGCAGAAGGAGAGGTTAGATTAGATTCCCTAGAGCATGGGAACAGGTACCTCGGCCAAAGTCCACACCAACTCTCCAAAGAATAACCCACCCAGACCATTATCTCCGACAATGTCCCTGACACTATGGGCAATTTAGCATGGCCAATTCACCTGACCTGCACATCTTTGGACTGTGAGAGGAAACCGGAGCATCCGAAGGAAACCCACGCAGACACGGGGAGAATGTGCAAATTCCCACAGACAGTCACCAAACGCTGGAATAGAACTTGGGTCCCTGGCACTGTGAAGCTCCATTGCTCACCACTGAGCCACCGTGCTGCCCCAAGTTGCAGAATTACAGAAAGACAGAATGTTTGAAGTGCTGGGAGGGCTGTAGGGAGTGGACGAGCAAACAGAGATGTGGAGTGCTATTGTGTCTTGAAAAGTGTCTGGAGGTGTTTATACAGATAAGGAGCTCAGTCGGGATGGGAGAAGATTACTGAGGTCGTGTGATGCTATAGGCTGGGAGGCCGGAGTGTTAGAGATCCTGCAGAAGGTTCCAGTGTTTTCATGTTTTCTTGGGGCTTGAGGAAGGTACACAGGTGGGTACTTTGGTCCAGGCTGGAGGAGTTTATAGAGACGGGGTACTGTTATTATTGTTGTGCAAGACTGCACAAATAGGGACTACTGTACGGAGTGCAGGATGAGATTATTGACATTGGGCATGTTATCGACACTGGAGCAATTTACACATAGGGAGAGTCGTCAGCATTGGAGTAGGCTTCAAATATACAGCGGGAATATGAGAAGTGTGGAGTTTACAGGAATAGGAAATTTTGTGGGAATTACAAGCATTCCTACACTGGCACAAACACGTTGGACCGAAAGGCATGTTTCCATGCTGCATGACTCTATCACACGACAAGAGACAGTGTGAAGAGGGAATATAGAACAGAAAGATCCCATGTTTCAATACCATCTCCTTGAGAGAGGCCTGCTTTCCCCTCTGTTGTACTGATCCTCACTAAGACAGCACAGGCCTGGATTGATAACCGTGAACTTCTTATACTGACATAGGAAGGCTCAGTATAGCAGAGATGAAAATTAACAACAGGGTGGGATTTGAGCCTGGAATCATCACGCTCTGTATTCGTGGTTCAACACTGTATCTATCTCATGTTTTCTGGACGTAAGTTCGATCCCTTAAACGCTCTCTGCTCTGTTCACTGTGAGTGATCTTACCTCGCTGCAGGATTTACTGAAGGCTCCAGATCCCTCTCTCCATCTCTCTGGCTTACCGCCTGTCTTCAATGAGGTGATGAACGAAACAGGAATTGGGAATTCTGCTGAGTCAGGCACATCTGATTACCTGCAGGAGACAGAGAAACAGACAGAATGAAAAATTAGACTGATGCAGTGAGGGTTACACATGGAGAATGGCACTGGGTCCCACAGAGACCTGGAAAATCCCAGTCTCCATCCCTGGCCTGTGCTGCCCGTCTCTCTGGAGTGAAGGATTCTGTTGCTTCAGGACCTGGAGTAGCTGCAAAAGGTGCAGTCACTGGCAGCAATTAAACCCACACAGTGACAGATACCACATGGAGAGAAACTGTGTGATAGGAAGGCATCAGGATCAAACCACGGTCAACAAGAAGGTGCACTGGTATCGGTATGCACAGATGAGGGAGCTATCAGTGGGCCAGGCAATGGCCTAGTGTTACTCTCACTCGACTGTTCATCCAGAATTTAATGCCGCTAGCAGGGATACCCACCTGACTACTTACTACCTTTAAGTAAGGAAATCTGTTATGTGCTGCCGGTCTGGCCTACATATGAATCCAGACCCAGAGCAAGGAGGTTGATGCTCAACTGTCCCCTGGAATGATCTGGCAAGCCACTCGGCTCAAGGGCAGCTCGGGGGTGGGCATTAAATGCTGGGCAGCCAGAGACAGCAACATCCCATCCTTGTTTCCCCGCGCACACACTCACTGCGTGGTTTCAGAGCTTCCCCTCTCTGCAGCCTCTGCTCCATTTGTTGTTCGTGTTGCAGACCCAGATGCTGTAACTACAGTCCCCATGCTCCATCCAGAGTTGGGTCACCAAATCCTCAGGTCTCCCTGAATGTCTGAAGCAGCTTACAGCACAACATCCAGCAAACCATCCCCAGCACCTCCACTAACTTTTCAATTACAGGAGCCAGTCAGAAACCCCTAGGTACAAGTGTTGTGGACCAGTCCAGATCCCCCCAAAATATTTTAAGACGGCCGTTTAGATCCAAACCTTTCCTTATTTTGAATATAGATGTGAAGTGTGCCTCACAGATATGTTGTGACTGGTCAAACCACTCGACATTAAGCAAAATATAATCTTTTCAAATGCTTTAGTTAAAATACAATCAAAGAAAAGAAAATTTTGGGATCGCTTATAAGTTGGAACACTTACAAAAAAAATAGATACCATACCTTCTTGGTTTACACCGAGAGAGAGGGGACACAGAGAGAGAGGGACACAGAGAGAGAGGGGACACAGACAGAGAGGGACATAGAGAGAGAGAGGGGGGGACACCGAGAGAGAGAGACACACACACACAGAGGGGTGACACAGAAAGAGGGAGACACACACAGAGAGAGAGGGACAGAGAGAGAGTGTGACAGAGAGAGATAGGGACACAGAGAGAGAGGGACACAGAGAGAGTGAGGGATACAGAGAGAGCGAGAGACACAGAGTGAGAGGGACTCAGAGAGAGAGAGAGGGACAGAGAGAGAGAGGGACACAGGGAGAGAGAGAGATAGAGAGAGCGAGAGGGACAGAGACAAAGGGTGACATAGAGAGAGGGGGACACAGAGAGAGAGGGACACAGAGAGAGAAAGGGACACACAGTGAAGGGGACACAGAGAGAGAGGGGGACACAGAGAGAGAGGGGGACAAAGAGAGGGACACAGCGAGAGTGGGACACAGATAGAGAGGGACACAGAGAGAGGGAGGGACCCAGAGAGAGGGGGTCACAGAGAGAGAGGGACAGAGAGAGAGGGACAAAGAGAGAAGGAGACACAGAGAGAGGGTCACAGAGAGGGGGACACACACAGAGAGAGGGGGACACAGAGAGAAAGAAACAGAGAGAGAGAGGGACAAAGAGAGAGGGGTACACAGAGAGAGGGGGACACACAGAGAGAGGGACACAAAGAGAGGGACACACAGAGAGGGGGACACACAGAGAGAGAGAGGGACACAGAGAGCGCGAGGGACAAAGAGAGAAGGGAACAGAGGGAGAGAGGGACAGAGAGAGAGAGAGGGGTACACAGAGAGAGGGGGACACAGAGAGAGAGGGACACAGAGAGAGGGGGACACACAGAGAGAGGGCCACAGAGAGAGAGAGAGACAGAGAGAGTGACACAGAGAGACGGGACACAGAGTGAGGGGGACACAGAGAGAGTGGGAGACACAGAGAGATGGGGAACACAGATAGAGAGGGACACAGAGAGAAAGGGGGACACAGAGAGAGAAGGACACAGAGAGAGGGTGACACACAGAGAGAGGGCCACAGAGAGAGAGGGGGACACAGAGAGACGGGGACACAGAGCGAGCGGGACATAGAGAGGGGGGACACACAGAGAGAGGGGGATACAGAGAGAGAGCACACAGAGAGAAAGGGGGACACAGAGAGAGAGGGACACAGAGAGAAAGGGGGACACAGAGAGAGAGGGACACAGAGAGAGGGTGACACACAGAGAGAGGGCCACAGAGAGAGAGGGGGACACAGAGAGACGGGGACACAGAGCGAGCGGGACATAGAGAGGGGGGACACACAGAGAGAGGGGGATACAGAGAGAAAGAGACACAAAGAGAGAGAGAGGGACAGAGAGAGAGGGGTACACAGCTAGAGGGGGACACAGAGAGAGAGGGACACAAAGAGAGGGACACAGCGAGAGTGGGACACAGCTAGAGAGGGACACAGAGACAGAGGGGGACACAGAGAGAGTGGGGACAGAGAGAGAGAGGGACAGAGAGAGAGGGACAAAGAGAGAAGGGGTCACAGAGAGAGAGAGGGACACAGAGGGGGGGACACAGAGAGAGGGGGACACAGAGAGAAAGAGACAGAGAGAGAGAGAGGGCCAGAGAGAGATGGGTACACAGAGAGAGGGGGGCACAGAGAGAGAGGGACAGAAAGAGAGGGACACACAGAGAGGGGGACACAAAGAGAGGGACACACAGAGAGGGGGACACAGAGAGAGAGAGAGGGACACAGAGAGCGCGAGGGACAAAGAGAGAAGGGAACAGAGGGAGAGAGGGACAGAGAGAGAGAGAGGGGTACACAGAGAGAGGGAGACACAGAGAGAGAGGGACACAAAGACAGGGACACAGAGAGAGAGCACACAGAGAGAAAGGGGGACACAGAGAGAGAGGGACACAGAGAGAGGGGGGCACACAGAGAGAGGGCCACAGAGAGAGAGAGAGACAGAGAGAGTGACACAGAGAGACGGGACACAGAGTGAGGGGGACACAGAGAGAGTGGGAGACACAGAGAGATGGGGAACTCAGATAGAGAGGGACACAGAGAGAGAGGGCACACAGAGAGAGAGAGGGAGACACAGAGAGATGGGGGACACAGAGAGAGAGCACACAGAGAGAAAGGGGGACACAGAGAGAGAGGGACACAGAGAGAGGGTGACACACAGAGAGAGGTCCACAGAGAGAGAGGGGGACACAGAGAGACGGGGACACAGAGCGAGCGGGACATAGAGAGGGGGGACACACAGAGAGAGGGGGATACAGAGAGAAAGAGACACAAAGAGAGAGAGGGACAGAGAGAGAGGGGTACACAGCTAGAGGGGGACACAGAGAGAGAGGGACACAAAGAGAGGGACACAGCGAGAGTGGGACACAGCTAGAGAGGGACACAGAGACAGAGGGGGACACAGAGAGAGTGGGGACAGAGAGAGAGAGGGACAGAGAGAGAGGGACAAAGAGAGAAGGGGTCACAGTGAGAGAGAGGGACACAGAGGGGGGGACACAGAGAGAGGGGGACACAGAGAGAAAGAGACAGAGAGAGAGAGAGGGCCAGGGAGAGATGGGTACACAGAGAGAGGGGGGCACAGAGAGAGAGGGACAGAAAGAGAGGGACACACAGAGAGGGGGACACAGAGAGATTGAGAGGGACGCAGAGAGACACAAAGAGAGAGAGGGACAGAGAGAGAGGGGTACACAGCTAGAGGGGGACACAGAGAGAGAGGGACACAAAGAGAGGGACACAGCGAGAGTGGGACACAGCTAGAGAGGGACACAGAGACAGAGGGGGACACAGAGAGAGTGGGGACAGAGAGAGAGAGGGACAGAGAGAGAGGGACAAAGAGAGAAGGGGACAGAGAGAGAGAGGGACACAGAGAGAGAGGGACACAAAGACAGGAACACAGAGAGAGGAGGACACAGAGAGAGAGGGACACAAAGAGCGGGACACAGAGAGAGGGGGACACAGAGAGAGAGAGGGACACAGAGAGAGGGGGGACACAGAGAGAGGAGGACACAGAGAGAGAGGGACACAAAGAGCGGGACACAGAGAGAGGGGGGACACAGAGAGAGAGAGAGAGGGACACAGAGAGAGAGAGGGACACAGAGAGAGGGGGGCATAGAGAGAGGGGCACAGAGAGGGACAAAGAGAGAGAGAGAGGGACAGAGGGAAAGGGGGACATAGAGAGAGGGGCACAGAGAGGGGGCACACAGAGAGACAGGGACAGATAGAGAGAGGGACACAGAGAGAGAAGGACACAGAGAGAGAGAGGGGGGCACAGAGAGACGGACACAGAAAGAGAGGGACACAGACTGAGAGGGGGACAGAGAGAGAGAGGGACACACAGAGAGAGAGAGAGAGACACACAGAGAGAGTGACACAGAGAGAGAGGGTACAGTGAGAGAGGGAGATACAGAGAGAGACGGGACACAGAGAGAGAGGGACACAGAGAGAGAGAGGGACAGAGGGAAAGGGGGACATAGAGTGAGGGGCACAGAGAGAGGGACACACAGAGAGAGGGACAGAGGGAAATGGAGACATAGAGAGAGGGGCACAGAGAGAGGGGCACACAGAGAGACAGGGACAGAGAGAGAGGGGACAGAGAGCGAGAGGGACACAGAGAGAGAAGGACAGAGAGAGAGAGAGGGGGACAGAGAGAGAGAGAGGGACATAGAGAGAGACAGAGATACACAGAGAGAGGGACACAGAGAGAGGGACACAGAAACAGGGACACAGACAGAGAGGGGGACAGAGAGAGAGAGGGTACAGTGAGAGAGGGAGATACAGAGAGAGATGGGACACAGAGAGTGGGGGACACAGAGAGAGAGGGACACAGAGAGAGAGGGGTCACAGAGAGAGAGAGGGACACAGAGAGAGGGACACAGAGAGAGAGAGGGACAGAGGGAAAGGGGGACATAGAGAGAGGGGCACAGAGAGAGGAGGACACAGAGAGAGAGGGACACAAAGAGCGGGACACAGAGAGAGGGGGACAGAGAGAGAGAGGGGACACAGACAGAGAGGGACATAGAGAGAGGGGGGGACACCGAGAGAGAGAGAGACACACACACACAGAGAGGGGTGACACAGAAAGAGGGAGACAGAGAGAGAGAGGGACAGAGAGAGAGAGTGACAGAGAGAGGTAGGGACACAGAGAGAGAGGGACACAGAGAGAGTGAGGGATACAGAGAGAGCGAGAGACACAGAGTGAGAGGGACTCAGAGAGAGAGAGAGGGACAGAGAGAGAGAGGGACACAGGGAGAGAGAGAGATAGAGAGAGAGAGAGGGACAGAGACAAAGGGTGACATAGAGAGTGGGGGACACAGAGAGAGAGGGACACAGAGAGAGAAAGGGACACACAGTGAAGGGGACACAGAGAGAGAGGGACACACAGAGTGAAAGGGACACAGAGAGAAGGGGGCACAGAGAGAGAGGGACACAGAGAGAGAGGAGGACACAGAGAGAGAGGGAACCAAAGAGAGGGACACAGCGAGAGTGGGACACAGATAGAGAGGGACACAGAGAGAGAGAGGGACCCAGAGAGAGGGGGACACAGAGAGAGAGGGACAGAGAGAGAGGGAAAAAGAGAGAAGGGGACACAGAGAGAGAGGGACACAGAGGGGGGGGGGGACACAAAGAGAGAGGGGGACACAGAGAGAAAGAGACAGAGAGAGAGAGGGACAAAGAGAGAGGGGTACACAGAGAGAGGGGGACACAGAGAGAGAGGGACACAAAGAGAGGGACACACAGAGAGGGGGACAAAGAGAGAGAGAGGGACACAGAGAGCGCGAGGGACAAAGAGAGAAGGGGACAGAGAGAGAGAGAGAGGGACACGGAGGGAGGGGTACACAGAGAGAGGGGGACACAGAGAGAGAGGGACACAAAGACAGGTACACAGAGAGAGGAAGACACAGAGAGAGAGGGACACAAAGAGAGTGACACAGAGAGAAAGGGACACAGAGAGAGAGAGGGACAGAGGGAAAGGGGGACATAGAGAGAGGGGCACATAAAGAGGGACACAGAGGGTGAGAGGGACAGAGGGAAAGGGGGACATAGAGAGAGGGGCACAGAGAGAGGGGCACACAGAGAGAGTGGGAGACACAGAGAGATGAGGACACAGATAGAGAGGGACACAGAGAGAGAGGGCACACAGAGAGAGAGGGAGACACAGAGAGATGGGGGACACAGAGAGAGAGGACACAGAGAGAAAGGGGGACACAGAGTGAGAGGGCCACAGAGACAGGGGGACACACAGAGAGAGGGACACAGAGAGAGAGGGGGACACAGAGAGACGGGGACACAGAGAGAGCGGGACATAGAGAGGGTGGACACACAGAGAGAGGGGGATACACAGAGAAAGAGACACAAAGAGAGAGAGGGACAGAGAGACAGGGGTACACAGATAGAGGGGGACACAGAGAGAGAGGGACACAAAGAGAGGGACACAGCGAGAGTGGGACACAGATAGAGAGGGATACAGAGCGAGAGAGGGACACAGAGAGAGGGGGACAGAGAGAGAGAGGGACAGAGAGAGAGGGACAAAGAGAGAAGGGGTCACAGAGAGAGAGGGACACAGAGGGGGGGACACACAGAGAGAGGGGGACACAGAGAGAAAGAGACAGAGAGAGAGAGGGACAGAGAGAGAAGGGGACAGAAAGAGAGAGGGACACAGAGAGAGAGGGGTTCACAGAGAGAGGGGGACACAGAGAGAGAGAGGGACACAAAGACAGGGACACAGAGAGAGGAGGATACAGAGAGAGAGGGACACAAAGAGCGGGACACAGAGAGAGGGGGACACAGAGAGAGAGGGACACAGAGAGAGAGGGGACACAGAGAGAGAGAGAGGGACACAGAGAGAGGGACACAGAGAGAGAGAGGGACAGAGGGAAAGGGGGACATAGAGAGAGGTGCACAGAGAGGGGGCACATGGAGAGACAGGGACAGATAGAGAGAGGGACACAGAGAGAGAAGGACACAGAGAGAGAGGGGGACACAGAGAGAGAGAGGGACAAAGAGAGAGACATAAACACACAGAGAGAGAGAGGTAGATACAGAGAGAGGGACACAGAGAGAGAGGGACACAGAGAGAGAGAGGGACAGAGGGAAAGGGGGACATAGAGAGATGGGCACAGAGAGAGGGACACAGAGAGAGAGAGGGACAGAGGGAAAGGGGGACATAGAGAGAGGGGCACAGAGAGAGGGGCACACAGAGAGACAGGGACAGAGAGAGAGGGGACAGATAGGGAGAGGGACACAGAGAGAGAAGGACAAAGAGAGAGGGACACAGAAAGAGGGACACAGACAGAGAGGGGGACAGAGAGAGAGAGGGACACACACAGAGAGAGAGAGAGACACAGAGAGAGTGACACAGAGAGAGGGACACAGAGAGAGAGGGACACAGAGAGAGAGGGTACAGTGAGAGAGGGAGATACAGAGAGAGACGGGACACAGAGAGAGGGGGCACAGAGAGAGAGAGGGACCCCGAGAGAGAGGGGGCACACAGAGAGAGAGAGGGACACAGAGAGAGGGACACAGAGAGAGAGAGGGACAGAGGGAAAGGGGGACATAGAGAGAGGGGCACAGAGAGACGAGGACACAGAGAGAAAGAGACACAGAATGAGAAAGGGACAGAGAGAGATGGGTACACAGAGAGAGGGGGACACAGAGAGCGAGGGACACAAAGAGAGGGACACACAGAGAGGGGGACACAGAGAGTGAGAGGGACACAGAGAACGCGAGGGACAAAGAGAGAAGGGGACAGAGAGAGAGGGGGACACAGAGAGAGAGAGGGGTACACAGAGAGAGGGGGACACAGAGAGAGAGGGACACAAAGACAGGGACACAGAGAGAGCAGGACACAGAGAGAGAGGGACACAAAGAGCGGGACACAGAGAGAGGGGGACACAGAGAGAGCGAGAGGGACACAGAGAGAGAGGGGACACAGAGAGAGAGAGAGGGACACAGAGAGAGGGACACAGAGAGAGAGGGACAGAGGGAAAGGGGACATAGAGAGAGGGGCACAGAGAGACGAGGACACAGAGAGAAAGAGACACAGAATGAGAGAGGGACAGAGAGAGATGGGTACACAGAGAGAGGGGGACACAGAGAGCGAGGGACACAAAGAGAGGGACACACAGAGAGGGGGACACAGAGAGTGAGAGGGACACAGAGAACGCGAGGGACAAAGAGAGAAGGGGACAGAGAGAGAGGGGGACACAGAGAGAGAGAGGGGTACACAGAGAGAGGGGGACACAGAGAGAGAGGGACACAAAGACAGGGACACAGAGAGAGCAGGACACACAGAGAGAGGGACACAAAGAGCGGGACACAGAGAGAGGGGGACACAGAGAGAGCGAGAGGGACACAGAGAGAGAGGGGACACAGAGAGAGAGAGAGGGACACAGAGAGAGGGACACAGAGAGAGAGAGGGACAGAGGGAAAGGGGACATAGAGAGAGGGGCACAGAGAGAGGGACACAGAGAGAGAGGGGGACAGTGGGAAAGGGGGACATAGAGAGAGGGGCACAGAGAGAGGGGCACACAGAGAGACAGGGACAGATAGAAAGAGGGACACAGAGAGAGAAGGACACAGAGAGAGAGGGGGGACACAGAGAGAGAGAGGGACAAAAAGAGAGACAGAGACACAGAGAGAGAGAGGGACACAGAGAGAGGGACACAGAAAGAGAGGGACACAGACAGAGAGGGGGACAGAGAGAGAGGGGGGGACACAGAGAGAGAGAGACACAGAGAGAGTGACACAGAGAGAGGGACACAGAGAGAGAGGGACACAGAGAGAGGGTACAGTGAGAGAGGGCGATACAGAGAGAGACGGGACACACAGAGAGAGAGAGGGACAAAGAGAGAGACAGAGACACAGAGAGAGAGAGGGACACACAGAGAGAGAGAGGGACAAAGAGAGAGACAGAGACACAGAGAGAGAGGGACACAGAGAGTGGGACACAGACAGAGAGGGGGACAGAGAGAGAGAGGGACACAGAGAGAGAGAGAGACACACAGAGAGAGTGACACAGAGAGAGGGGCACAGAGAGCGAGGGACACAGAGAGAGAGGGTACAGTGAGAGAGGGAGATACAGAGAGAGACGAGACACAGAGAGAGAGGGACAGAGAGAGAGAGAGAGGGACAGAGGGAAAGGGGGACATAGAGAGAGGGGCACAGAGAGAGGGACACAGAGAGAGATGGGGACAGAGGGAAAGGGAGACATAGAGAGAGGGGCACAGAGAGAGTGGCACACAGAGAGACAGGGACAGAGTGAGAGGGGACAGATAGCGAGAGGGACACAGACAGGGAAGGACACACAGAGAGAGAGGGGGACACAGAGAGAGACAGAGGGACATAGAGAGACAGAGACACAGAGTGAGAGAGGGACACAGAAAGAGGGACACAGACAGAGAGGGCGACAGAGAGAGAGAGAGGTACACAGAGAGAGAGAGAGAGAGACAGAGAGAGTGACACAGAGAGAGGGACACAGAGAGAGAGGGACACGGAGAGAGAGGGTACAGTGAGAGAGGGAGATACAGAGAGAGACGGGACACAGAGTGAGGGGGACACAGAGAGAGAGGGGGACACAGAGAGAGACGGGACACAGAGAGAGGGGGACACAGAGAGAGAGAGGGACACAGACAGAGAGGGGACACAGAGAGAGAGAGGGACACAGAGAGAGAGGGGACACAGAGAGAGGGACACAGAGAGAGAGAGAGACAGAGGGAAAGGGGGACATAGAGAGAGGGGCACAGAGGCAGGAGGACACAGCGAGAGGGAGACACAAAGAGAGACAGAGAGAGTGACACAGAGAGAGGGACACAGAGAGAGAGGGACACGGAGAGAGAGGGTACAGTGAGAGAGGGAGATACAGAGAGAGACGGGGCACAGAGAGAGGCGGACACAGAGAGAGAGAGGGACACAGAGAGAGACGGGACACAGAGAGAGGGGGACACAGAGAGAGGGACACAGACAGAGAGGGGGTCAGAGAGAGAGAGAAGGACACAGAGAGAGAGACACAGAGAGAGTGACACAGAGAGAGGGACACAGAGAGAGACGGGACACAGAGAGAGAGGGTACAGCGAGAGAGGGAGATACAGAGAGAGACGGGACACAGAGAGAGATGGGACACATATAGAGAGGGACACAGAGAGAGAGGGACACAGAGAGAGCGGGAGGCACAGAGAGATGGGGACACAGAGAGAGAGAGGACACAAAGAGAAAGGGGGACACAGAGAGAGAGGGACACAGAGAGAGGGGGACACACAGAGAGAGGGACACAGAGAGAGAGGGGGACACAGAGAGACGGGGACACAGAGAGAGCGGGACATAGAGAGGGGGGACACACAGAAAGAGGGGGATACAGAGAGAAAGAGACACAAAGAGAGAGAGGGACAGAGAGAGAGGGGTACACAGATAGAGGGGGACACAGAGAGAGGGACACAAAGAGAGGGACACAGCGAGAGTGGGACACAGATAGAGAGGGACACAGAGAGAGAGAGGGACCCAGAGAGGGGGGGACAGAGAGAGAGGGACAGAGAGAGAGGGACAAAGAGAGAAGGGGACACAGAGAGAGAGAGGGACACAGAGAGTGGGGGGGGGCACACAGAGAGAGGGGAACACAGAGAGAAAGAGACAGAGAGAGAGAGGGACAGAGAGAGATGGGTACACAGAGAGAGGGGGACAGAGAGAGAGAGGGACACAAAGAGAGGGACACACAGAGAGAGGGACACAAAGAGCGGGACACAAAGAGAGGGGGATACAGAGAGAGAGAGGGACACAGAGAGAGAGGGGACACAGAGAGATTGAGAGGAACACAGAGAGCGCGAGGGACAAAGAGAGAAGGGGACAGAGAGAGATAGGGACACAGAGAGAGAGGGGTACACAGAGAGAGGGGGACACAGAGAGAGAGGGACTCAAAGACAGGGACACAGAGAGAGAGGGACACAAAGAGCGGGACACAGAGATAGGGGGTCACAGAGAGAGAGAGAGACACAGAGAGAGAGGGGACACAGAGAGAGAGAGAGAGACACAGAGAGAGAGACAGAGGGAAAGGGGGACATAGAGAGTGGGGCACAGAGAGAGGGACACACAGAGAGAGAGAGGGATAGGGGGAAAGGGGGACACAGAGAGAGAGGGACAGAGAGAGGGAAAAAGAGAGAAGGGGACACAGAGAGAGAGGGACACAGAGAGGGGGGGACACACAGAGAGAGGGGGACACAGAGAGAAAGAGACAGAGAGAGAGGGACAAAGAGACAGGGGTACACAGAGAGAGGGGGACACAGAGAGAGAGGGACACAAAGAGAGGGACACACAGAGAGGGGGACATAGAGAGAGAGAGATGGACACAGAGAGCGCGAGGGACAAAGAGAGAAGGGGACAGAGAGAGAGAGAGGGACAGAGAGAGAGAGGGGTACACAGAGAGAGGGGTCACAGAGAGAGAGGGACACAAAGACAGGTACACAGAGAGAGGAAGACACAGAGAGAGAGGGACACAAAGAGAGTGACACAGAGAGAAAGGGACACAGAGAGAGGGACAGAGGGAAAGGGGGACATAGAGAGAGGGGCACAGAGAGAGGGACACAGAGGAAGAGAGGGACAGAGGGAAAGGGGGACATAGAGAGAGGGACACAGAGAGAGGGGCACACAGAGAGAGTGGGAGACACAGAGAGATGAGGACACAGATAGAGAGGGACACAGAGAGAGAGGGCACACAGAGAGAGAGGGAGACACAGAGAGATGGGGGACACAGAGAGAGAGGACACAGAGAGAAAGGGGGACACAGAGTGAGAGGGACACAGAGACAGGGGGACACACAGAGAGAGGGACACAGAGAGAGAGGGGGACACAGAGAGACGGGGACACAGAGAGCGGGACATAGAAAGGGGACACACACAGAGAGAGGGGGATACACAGAGAAAGAGACACAAAGAGAGAGAGGGACAGAGAGACAGGGGTACACAGATAGAGGGGGACACAGAGAGAGAGGGACACAAAGAGAGGGACACAGCGAGAGTGGGACACAGATAGAGAGGGACACAGAGCGAGAGAGGGACACAGAGAGAGGGGGACAGAGAGAGAGAGAGGGACAGAGAGAGATGGGGACACAGAGAGAGAGGGACACAAAGACAGGGACACAGAGAGAGGCGGATACAGAGAGAGAGGGACACAAAGAGCGGGACACAGAGAGAGGGGGACACAGAGAGAGAGAGGGACACAGAGAGAGAGGGGACACAGAGAGAGAGGGACACAGAGAGAGGGACACAGAGAGAGAGAGGGACAGAGGGAAACGGGGACATAGAGAGAGGTGCACAGAGAGGGGGCACATAGAGAGACAGGGACAGATAGAGAGACGGACTCAGAGAGAGAAGGACACAGAG
Organism: Chiloscyllium plagiosum; assembly: GCF_037043375.1. Lineage (NCBI taxonomy): Eukaryota > Metazoa > Chordata > Chondrichthyes > Orectolobiformes > Hemiscylliidae > Chiloscyllium > Chiloscyllium plagiosum. Next base: position 64,479,838 of record NW_028270183.1, on the reverse strand, counting down.
AGAGGGGGGGACACAGACAGAGAGAGAGGGACAAAGAGAGAAGGAGTCGCAGAGAGAGAGAGGGACACGGGGGGGGGGGACACACAGAGAGAGGGGGACACAGAGAGGAAGAGACAGAGAGAGTGAGAGGGACAGAGAGAGAAGGGGACAGAGTTAGAGAGGGACACAGAGAGAGACAGAAACACAGAGAGAGAGAGAGGGACACAGAGAGAGGGACACAGAAAGAGAGGGACACAGACAGAGAGGGGGACAGAGAGAGAGGGACACAGAGAGAGAGGGTACAGTGAGAGAGGTAGATACAGAGAGAGACGGGACCCAGAGAGAGGGACACAGAGAGAGAGAGGGAAAGAGGAAAAGGGGGACATAGAGAGATGGGAACAGAGAGAGGGACACAGAGAGAGAGAGGGACAGAGGGAAAGGGGGAAATAAAGAGAGAGGGGCACAGAGAGAGGGGCACACAGAGAGACAGGGACAGAGAGAGAGGGGACAGATAGCGAGAGGGACACAGAGAGAGAAGGACACAGACAGAGAGGGGGACAGAGAGAGAGAGAGGGACACAGAGAGAGAGAGAGAGACACAGAGAGAGTGACACAGAGAGAGGGACACAGAGAGAGAGGGACACAGAGAGAGAGGGTACAGAGAGAGACGGGACACAGAGAGAGGGGGACACAGAGAGAGAGAGGGACGCCGAGAGAGAGGGGACATAGAGAGAGAGAGAGGGACACAGAGAGAGGGACAGAGAGAGAGAGAGGGACAGAGGGAAAGGGGGACATAGAGAGAGGGACACAGAGAGAGGAGGACACAGAGAGAAAGAGACACAGAGAGAGAGAGGGACAGAGAGAGATGGGTACACAGAGAGAGGGGGACACAGAGAGCGAGGGACACAAAGAGAGGGACACACAGAGAGGGGGCCACAGAGAGTGAGAGGGACACAGAGAACGCCGCGAGGGACAAAGAGAGAAGGGGACAGAGAGAGAGGGGGACACACAGAGAGAGAGGGGTACACAGAGAGAGGGGGACACAGAGAGAGAGGGACACAAAGACAGGGACACAGAGAGAGCGAGAGGGACACAGAGAGAGAGGGGACACAGAGAGAGAGAGAGGGACACAGAGAGAGGGACACAGAGATAGAGAGGGACAGAGGGAAAGGGGACATAGAGAGAGGGGCACAGAGAGAGGGACACAGAGAGAGAGGGGGACAGAGGGAAAGGGGGACATAGAGAGAGGGGCACAGAGAGAGGGGCACACAGAGAGACAGGGACAGATAGAAAGAGGGACACAGAGAGAGAAGGACACAGAGAGAGAGAGGGGGACACAGAGAGAGAGAGGGACAAAGAGAGAGACAGAGACACAGAGAGAGAGAGGGACACAGAGAGAGGGACACAGAGAGAGGGACACAGAGAGAGAGGGACACAGAGAGAGGGTACAGTGAGAGAGGGCGATACAGAGAGAGACCGGACACAGAGAGAGAGAGAGGGACAAAGAGAGAGATAGAAACACAGAGAGAGAGAGGGAAACAGAGAGAGGGACACAGAAAGAGAGGGACACAGACAGAGAGGGGGACAGAGAGAGAGGGACACAGAGAGAGAGAGACACACAGAGAGAGTGACACAGAGAGAGGGACACAGAGAGCGAGGGACACAGAGAGAGAGGGTACAGTGAGAGAGGGAGATACAGAGGGAGACGAGACACAGAGAGAGAGGGACACAGACTGAGAGAGAGAGGGACAGAGGGAAAGGGGGACATAGAGAGAGGGGCACAGAGAGAGGGACACAGAGAGAGAGGAACACAGACAGAGATGGGGACAGAGAGAGAGAGGGGGGGGACACAGAGAGAGAGAGACACAGAGAGAGTGCCACAGAGAGAGGGACACAGAGAGAGAGGGACACAGAGAGAGGGTACAGTGAGAGAGGGCGATACAGAGAGAGACGGGACACAGAGAGAGAGAGAGGGACAAAGAGAGAGATAGAAACACAGAGAGAGAGAGGGAAACAGAGAGAGGGACACAGAAAGAGAGGGACACAGACAGAGAGGGGGACAGAGAGAGAGGGACACAGAGAGAGAGAGACACACAGAGAGAGTGACACAGAGAGAGGGACACAGAGAGCGAGGGACACAGAGAGAGAGGGTACAGTGAGAGAGGGAGATACAGAGGGAGACGAGACACAGAGAGAGAGGGACACAGACTGAGAGAGAGAGGGACAGAGGGAAAGGGGGACATAGAGAGAGGGGCACAGACAGAGGGACACACAGAGAGATGGGGACAGAGGGAAAGCGAGACATAGAGAGAGGGGCACAGAGAGAGTGGCACACAGAGAGACAGGGACAGAGTGAGAGGGGACAGATAGCGAGAGGGACACAGAGAGGGAAGGACACAGAGAGAGAGGGGGACACAGAGAGAGACAGAGGGACATAGAGAGAGACAGAGACACAGAGTGAGAGAGGGACACAGAGAGAGGGACACAGAAAGAGGGACACAGACAGAGAGGGCGACAGAGAGAGAGAGAGAGGTACACAGAGAGAGAGAGACAGAGAGAGTGACACAGAGAGAGGGACACAGAGAGAGAGAGACACGGAGAGAGAGGGTACAGTGAGAGAGGGAGATACAGAGAGAGACGGGACACCGAGTGAGGGGGACACAGAGAGAGAGAGGGACACAGAGAGAGACGGGACACAGAGAGAGGGGGACACAGAGAGAGAGAGGGACACAGAGAGAGAGGGGGCACAGAGAGAGAGGGACACAGAGAGAGAGGGGACACAGAGAGAGGGACACAGAGAGAGAGAGAGACAGAGGGAAAGGGGGACATAGAGAGAGGGGCACAGAGGTAGGAGGACACAGAGAGAGGGGGACACAAAGAGCGGGGCACAGAGAGAGGCGGACACAGAGAGAGAGAGGGACACAGAGAGAGGGGACACAGAGAGAGAGAGGGGGACACAGAGAGGGGGACACAGAAAGAGGGACACAGACAGAGAGGGGGACAGAGAGAGAGAGAGGGACACAGAGAGAGTGAGACAGACAGAGAGAATGACACAGAGAGAGTGACACAGAGAGAGAGGGACACAGTAAGAGCGGGTAGTGAGAGAGGGAGATTCAGAGAGAGACGGGACACAGAGAGAGGGGGACACAGAGAGAGGGACACAGCCAGCGAGGGGGTCAGAGAGAGAGAGAAGGACACAGAGAGAGAGAGGGGGACACAGAGAGGGGGACACAGAAAGAGGGACACAGACAGAGAGGGGGACAGAGAGAGAGAGAGGGACACAGAGAGAGAGAGAGACAGAGAGAATGACACAGAGAGAGGGACACAGAGAGAGAGGGACACAGTAAGAGCGGGTAGTGAGAGAGGGAGATTCAGAGAGAGACGGGACACAGAGAGAGGGGGACACAGAGAGAGGGACACAGACAGCGAGGGGGTCAGAGAGAGAGAGAAGGACACAGAGAGAGAGACACACAGAGAGAGTGACACAGAGAGAGGGACACAGAGAGAGACGGGACACAGAGAGAGAGGGTACAGTGAGAGAGGGAGATACAGAGAGAGACGGGACACAGAGAGAGATGGGACACAGATAGAGAGGGACACAGAGAGAGAGGGACACAGAGAGAGGGGGACACACAGAGAGAGGGACACAGAGAGACGGGGACATAGAAAGAGCGGGACATAGAGAGGGGGGACACACAGAGAGAGGGGGATACAGAGAGAAAGAGACACAAAGAGAGAGAGGGACAGAGTGAGAGGTACACAGATAGAGGGGACACAGAGAGAGGGACACAAAGAGAGGTTCACAGCGAGAGTGGGACACAGATAGAGAGGGACACAGAGAGAGAGAGGGACCCAGAGAGGGGGTGACAGAGAGAGAGGGACAAAGAGAGAAGGGGACACAGAGAGAGAGGGACACAGAGAGTGGGGGGGGGGCACACAGAGAGAGGGGAACACAGAGAGAAAGAGTCAGAGAGAGAGAGGGACAGAGAGAGATGGGTACACACAGAGAGGGGGACAGAGAGAGAGATGGACACAAAGAGAGGGACACACAGAGAGAGGGACACAAAGAGCGGGACACAGAGAGAGGGGGGACACAGAGAGATTGAGAGGGACACAGAGAGAGAGGGGACACGGAGAGATTGAGAGGGACACAGAGAGCGCGAGGGACAAAGAGTGAAGGGGACAGAGAGAGAGAGGGACACACAGAGAGAGGTGTACACAGAGAGAGGGGGACACAGAGAGAGAGGGACTCAAAGACAGGGACACAGAGAGAGAGGGACACAAAGAGCGGGACACAGAGATAGGGGGTCACAGAGAGAGAGAGGGACACAGAGAGAGAGGGGACACAGAGAGAGAGAGAGGGACACAGAGAGAGGGACACAGAGAGAGAGAGAGACAGACGGAAAGGGGGACATAGAGAGTGGGGCACAGAGAGAGGGACACAGAGAGAGAGAGGGACAGGGGAAAGGGGGACACAGAGAGAGAGGGACAGAGAGAGGGAAAAAGAGAGATGGGGACACAGAGAGAGATGGACACAGAGAGGGGGGGACACACAGAGAGAGGGGAACACAGAGAGAGGGGGAAACAGAGAGAGAGGGACACAAAGAGAGGGATACACAGAGAGGGGGACATAGAGAGAGAGGGGGACACAGAGAGCGCGAGGGACAAAGAGAGAAGGGGACAGAGAGAGAGGGACACAGAGAGAGAGGGTACACAGAGAGAGGGGGACACAGCGAGAGAGGGACACAAAGACAGGTACACAGAGAGAGGAAGACACAGAGAGAGAGGGACACAAAGAGAGTGACACAGAGAGAAAGGGACACAGAGAGAGAGGGACAGAGTGAAAGGGGGAAATAGAGATAGAGGCACAGAGAGAGGGACACAGAGGGAGAGAGGGACAGAGGGAAAGGGGGACATAGAGAGAGGGGCACAGAGAGAGGGGCACACAGAGAGAGTGGGAGACACAGAGAGATGAGGACACAGATAGAGAGGGACACAGAGAGAGAGGGCAAACAGAGAGAGAGGGAGACACAGAGAGATGGGGGACACAGAGAGAGAGGACACAGAGAGAAAGGGGGACACAGAGTGAGAGGGACACAGAGACAGGGGGACACACAGAGAGAGGGACACAGAGAGAGAGGGGGACACAGAGAGACGGGGACACAGAGAGAGCGGGACATAGAGAGGGGGGACACACAGAGAGAGGGGGATACACAGAGAAAGAGACACAAAGAGAGAGAGGGACAGAGAGACAGGGGTACACAGATAGAGGGGGACACAGAGAGAGAGGGACACAGAGTGGGACACAGATAGAGAGGGACACAGAGCGAGAGAGGGACACAGAGAGAGGGGGACAGAGAGAGAGAGGGACAGAGAGAGAGGGACAAAGAGAGAAGGGGTCGCAGAGAGAGAGGGACACAGAGGGGGGGACACAGAGAGAGAGGGGGACACAGAGAGATTGAGACAGAGAGAGAGAGAGGGACAGAGAGAGAGAGGAACACAGAGAGAGAGGGGTACACAGAGAGAGGGGGACACAGAGAGAGAGGGACACAAAGACAGGGACACAGAGAGCGGAGGATACAGAGAGAGAGAAGGACACAGAGAGAGAGGGGACACAGAGAGTGAGAGAGGGACACAGAGAGAGGGACAGAGAGAGAGAGAGGGACAGAGGGAAAGGGGGACATAGAGAGAGGTGCACAGAGAGGGGGCACATAGAGAGACAGGGACAGATAGAGAGAGGGACACAGAGAGAGAAGAACACAGAGAGAGAGAGGGGGACACAGAGAGAGAGAGAGAGGGACAAAGAGAGAGACAGAAACACACAGAGAGAGAGGGACACAGAGAGAGGGACACAGAAAGAGAGGGACACAGACAGAGAGGGGGACAGAGTGAGAGAGGGACACAGAGAGAGAGGGTTCAGTGAGAGAGGTAGATACAGAGAGAGACGGGACACAGAGAGAGGGACAGAAAGAGAGAGAGGGACAGAGGGAAAGGGGGACTTAGAGAGATGGGCACAGAGAGAGGGACAGAGAGAGAGAGAGAGGGACAGCCGGAAAGGGGGACATAGAGAGAGGGGCACAGAGAGAGGGGCACACAGAGAGACAGGGACAGAGAGAGAGGGGACAGATAGCGAGAGGGACACAGAGAGAGAAGGACACAGAGAGAGGGACACAGAAAGAGGGACACAGACAGAGAGGGGGACAGAGAGAGAGAGAGAGGGACACAGAGAGAGAGAGAGAGAGAGACAGAGAGAGTGACACAGAGAGAGGGACACAGAGAGAGAGGGACACAGAGAGAGAGGGTACAGTGAGAGAGGGAGATACAGAGAGAGACGGGACACAGAGAGAGGGGGACACAGAGAGAGAGAGGGACCCTGAGAGAGAGGGGACACACACAGAGAGAGAGGGACACAGAGAGAGGGACAGAGAGAGAGAGAGAGGGACAAAGGGAAAGGGGGACATAGAGAGAGGGACACAGAGAGAGGAGGACACAGAGAGAAAGAGACACAGAGAGAGAGAGGGACAGAGAGAGATGGGTACACACAGAGAGGGGGACACAGAGAGTGAGAGGGACACAGAGAACTCGAGGGACAAAGAGAGAAGGGGACAGAGAGAGAGGGGGACACAGAGAGAGAGAGGGATACACAGAGAGAGGGGGACACAGAGAGAGAGGGACACAAAGACAGGGACACAGAGAGAGCAGGACACAGAGAGAGAGGGACACAAAGAGCGGGACACAGAGAGAGGGGGACACAGAGAGAGCGAGAGGGACACAGAGAGAGAGGGGACACAGAGAGAGAGAGGGGGACAGAGAGAGGGTCACAGAGAGAGAGAGGGACAGAGGGAAAGGGGACATAGAGAGAGGGGCACAGAGAGAGGGACACAGAGAGGGGGGGAAAGAGGGAAAGGGGGACATAGAGAGAGGGGCACAGAGAGAGGGACACAGAGAGGGGGGTCAAGAGGGAAAGGGGGACATAGAAAGAGGGACACAGAGAGAGAAGGACACAGAGAGAGAGAGGGGGACACAGAGAGAGAGGGACAAAGAGAGAGACAGAGACACAGAGAGAGAGGGACACAGAGAGAGGGACACAGAAAGAGAGGGACACAGACAGAGAGGGGGACAGAGAGAGAGGGGGGGACACAGAGAGAGAGAGACACAGAGAGAGTGACACAGAGAGAGGGACACAGAGAGAGGGGGACACAGAGAGAGTGTACAGTCAGAGAGGGCGATACAGAGAGAGACGGGACACAGAGAGAGAGAGAGAGGGACAAAGAGAGAGACAGAGACACAGAGAGAGAGAGGGACACAGAGAGAGGGACACAGAAAGAGAGGGACACAGACAGAGAGGGGGACAGAGAGAGAGGGACACAGAGAGAGAGAGAGAGACAGAGAGAGTGACGCAGAGAGAGGGACACAGAGAGCGAGGGACACAGAGAGAGAGGGTACAGTGAGAGAGGGAGATACAGAGAGAGACGAGACACAGAGAGAGAGGGACACAGAGAGATAGAGAGAGGGACAGAGGGAAAGGGGGACATAGAGAGAGGGGCACAGAGAGAGGGACACAGAGAGAGATGGGGACAGAGGGAAAGGGAGACATAGAGAGAGGGGCACAGAGAGAGTGGCACACAGGGAGACAGGGACAGAGTGAGAGGGGACAGATTGCGAGAGGGACACAGAGAGGGAAGGACACACAGAGAGAGAGGGGGACACAGAGAGAGACAGAGGGACATAGAGAGAGACAGAGACACAGAGTGAGAGAGGGACACAGAGAGAGGGACACAGAAAGAGGGACACAGACAGAGAGGGCGACAAAGAGAGAGAGGTACACAGAGAGAGAGAGAGACAGAGAGAGTGACACAGAGAGAGGGACACAGAGAGAGAGGGACACGGAGAGAGAGGGTACAGTGAGAGAGGGAGATACAGAGAGAGACGGGACACAGAGTGAGGGGGACACAGAGAGAGAGAGGGACACAGAGAGAGACGGGACACAGAGAGAGGGGGACACAGAGAGAGAGAGGGACACAGAGAGAGGGGACACAGAGAGAGAGAGGGACACAGAGAGAGAGGGGACACAGAGAGAGGGACACAGAGAGAGAGAGAGACAGAGGGAAAGGGGGACATAGAGAGAGGGGCACAGACGTAGGAGGACACAGAGAGAGGGGGACACAAAGAGCGGGGCACAGAGAGAGGCGGACACAGAGAGAGAGAGGGACACAGAGAGAGAGGGGACACAGAGAGAGAGAGAAGGACACAGAGAGGGGGACACAGAAAGAGGGACACAGACAGAGAGGGGGACAGAGAGAGAGAGGGACACAGAGAGAGAGAGAGAGACAGAGAGAGTGACACAGAGAGAGGGACACAGAGAGAGAGGGACACAGTAAGAGCGGGTACAGTGAGAGAGGGAGATACAGAGAGAGACGGGACACAGAGAGAGGGGGACAGAGAGAGAGGGACACAGACAGAGAGGGGGTCAGAGAGAGAGCGAAGGACAGAGAGAGAGAGAGACACAGAGAGAGTGACACAGAGAGAGGGACACAGAGAGAGACGGGACACAGAGAGAGAGGGTACAGTGAGAGAGGGAGATACAGAGAGAGACGGGACACAGAGAGAGATGGGACACAGATAGAGAGGGACACAGAGAGAGAGGGACACAGAGAGAGCGGGAGGCACAGAGAGATGGGAACACAGAGAGAGGGGACACAGAGAGAAAGGGGGACACAGAGAGAGAGGGACACAGAGAGAGGGGGACACACAGAGAGAGGGACACAGAGAGAGAGGGGGACACAGAGAGACGGGGACACAGAGAGAGCGGGACATAGAGAGGGGGGACACACAGAGAGAGAGGGATACAGAGAGAAAGACACAAAGAGAGAGAGGGACAGAGAGAGAGGGGTACACAGATAGAGGGGGACACAGGGAGAGAGATGGACCCAGAGAGGGGGGGGGGGAAAGAGAGAGAGGGATAGAGAGAGAGGGACAAAGAGAGAAGGGGTCACAGAGAGAGAGGGACACAGAGAGTGGGGGGGGCACACAGAGAGAGGGGAACACAGAGAGAAAGAGACAGAGAGAGAGAGGGACAGAGAGAGATGGGTACACAGAGAGAGGGGGACAGAGAGAGAGAGGGACACAAAGAGAGGGACACACAGAGAGAGGGACACAAAGAGCGGGACACAGAGAGAGGGGGATACGGAGAGAGAGAGGGACACAGAGAGAGAGGGGACACAGAGAGATTGAGAGGGACACAGAGAGCGCGAGGGACAAAGAGAGAAGGGGACAGAGAGAGAGAGGGACACAGAGAGAGAGGGGTACACAGAGAGAGGGGGACACAGAGAGAGAGGGACTCAAAGACAGGGACACAGAGAGAGGGGGACACAAAGAGCGGGACACAGAGATAGGGGGTCACAGAGAGAGAGAGGGACAGAGAGAGAGAGGGGACACACAGAGAGAGAGAGGGACACAGAGAGAGGGACAGAGAGAGAGAGACAGAGGGAAAGGGGGACATAGAGAGAGGGGCACAGAGAGAGGAGCACACAGAGAGACAGGCACAGAGATAGAAGGGGGATAGATAGAGAGAGGGACACAGAGAGAGAAGGACAGAGAGAGAGAGAGAGGAGGACACAGAGAGAGAGAGGGACATAGAGAGAGACAGAGACACAGAGAGAGAAGACACAGAGAGAGGGACACAGAAAGAGAGGGACACAGACAGTGAGGGGGCCAGAGAGAGAGAGAGATGGACACACACAGAGAGAGTGACACAGAGAGAGGGACACTGAGAGAGAGGGAAACAGAGAGAGAGGGTACAGTGAGAGAGGGAGATACAGAGAGAGACGGGACACACAGAGAGAGGGGACACAGATAGAGAGGGACACAGAGAGAGACGGCACACAGAGAGAGGGACACAGAGAGAGAGGGGGACACAGAGAGAGAGAGGGACAGAGAGAGAGAGAGGACACAGAGAGAGAGAGGGACACAGAGAGAGGGGGGACACAGAGAGAGAGGGACAGAGGGAAAGGGGGACATAGAGAGAGGGGCACAGAGTGAGGGGCACACAGAGAGACAGAGACAGAGAGAGAGGGTGGACAGATAGAGAGAGTGACACAGAGAGAGAAGGACACAGAGAGAGAGGGGGACACAGAGAGAGAGGGGACACAGAGAGTGTGAGAGGAACACAGAGAGAGGGACAGAGAGAGAAGGGGACAGAAAGAGAGAGGGACACAGAGAGAGAGGGGTTCACAGAGAGAGGGGGACACAGAGAGAGAGAGGGACACAAAGACAGGGACACAGAGAGAGGAGGATACAGAGAGAGAGGGACACAAAGAGCGGGACACAGAGAGAGGGGGACACAGAGAGAGAGGGACACAGAGAGAGAGGGGACACAGAGAGAGAGAGAGGGACACAGAGAGAGGGACACAGAGAGAGAGAGGGACAGAGGGAAAGGGGGACATAGAGAGAGGTGCACAGAGAGGGGGCACATAGAGAGACAGGGACAGATAGAGAGAGGGACACAGAGAGAGAAGGACACAGAGAGAGAGGGGGACACAGAGAGAGAGAGAGAGGGACAAAGAGAGAGAGACAGAAACACACAGAGAGAGAGGGACACAGAGAGAGGGACACAGAAAGAGAGGGACACAGACAGAGAGGGGGACAGAGAGAGAGAGGGACACAGAGAGAGAGGGTACAGTGAGAGAGGTAGATACAGAGAGAGACGGGACACAGAGAGAGGGACAGAGAGAGAGAGAGGGACAGAGGGAAAGGGGGACTTAGAGAGATGGGCACAGAGAGAGGGACAGAGAGAGAGAGAGGGACAGCCGGAAATGGGGACATAGAGAGAGGGGCACAGAGAGAGGGGCACACAGAGAGACAGGGACAGAGAGAGAGGGGACAGATAGCGAGAGGGACACAGAGAGAGAAGGACACAGAGAGAGGGACACAGAAAGAGGGACACAGACAGAGAGGGGGACAGAGAGAGAGAGAGAGGGACACAGAGAGAGAGAGAGACAGAGAGAGTGACACAGAGAGAGGGACACAGAGAGAGAGGGACACACAGAGAGAGGGTACAGTGAGAGAGGGAGATACAGAGAGAGACGGGACACAGAGAGAGGGGGACACAGAGAGAGAGAGGGACCCCGAGAGAGAGGGGACACAGAGAGAGAGAGAGGGACACAGAGAGAGGGACACAGAGAGAGAGAGGGACAAAGGGAAAGGGGGACATAGAGAGAGGGACACAGAGAGAGGAGGACACAGAGAGAAAGAGACACAGAGAGAGAGAGGGACAGAGAGAGATGGGTACACAGAGAGAGGGGGACACAGAGAGCGAGGGATACAAAGAGAGGGACACACAGAGAGGGGGACACAGAGAGTGAGAGGGACACAGAGAACGCGAGGGACAAAGAGAGAAGGGGACAGAGAGAGAGGGGGACACAGAGAGAGAGAGGGGTACACAGAGAGAGGGGGACATAGAGAGAGAGGGACACAAAGACAGGGACACAGAGAGAGCAGGACACAGAGAGAGAGGGACACAAAGAGCGGGACACAGAGAGAGGGGGACACAGAGAGAGCGAGAGGGACACAGAGAGAGAGGGGACACAGAGAGAGAGAGAGGGACACAGAGAGAGGGTCACAGAGAGAGAGAGGGACAGAGGGAAAGGGGACATAGAGAGAGGGGCACAGAGAGAGGGGCACACAGAGAGACAGGGACAGATAGAAAGAGGGACACAGAGAGAGAAGGACACAGAGAGAGAGAGGGGGACACAGAGAGAGAGGGACAAAGAGAGAGACAGAGACACAGAGAGAGAGAGGGACACAGAGAGAGGGACACAGAAAGTGAGGGACACAGACAGAGAGGGGGACAGAGAGAGGGGGGGGACAGAGAGAGAGAAACACAGAGAGAGTGACACAGAGAGAGAGACACAGAGAGAGAGGGACACAGAGAGAGGGTACAGTGAGAGAGGGCGATACAGAGAGAGACGGGACACAGCGAGAGAGAGAGAGAGGGACAAAGAGAGAGACAGAGACACAGAGAGAGAGAGGGACACAGAAAGAGAGGGACACAGAAAGAGAGGGACACAGACAGAGAGGGGGACAGAGAGAGAGGGACACAGAGAGAGAGAGAGAGACAGAGAGAGTGACACAGAGAGAGGGACACAGAGAGAGAGGGTACAGTGAGAGAGGGAGATACAGAGAGAGACGAGACACAGAGAGAGAGGGACACAGAGAGATAGAGAGAGGGACAGAGGGAAAGGGGGACAGAGAGAGAGGGGCACAGAGAGAGGGACACAGAGAGAGATGGGGACAGAGGGAAAGGGAGACATAGAGAGAGGGGCACAGAGAGAGTGGCACACAGGGAGACAGGGACAGAGTGAGAGGGGACAGATAGCGAGAGGGACACAGAGAGGGAAGGACACACAGAGAGAGAGGGGTACACAGAGAGAGACAGAGGGACATAGAGAGAGACAGAGACACAGAGTGAGAGAGGGACACAGAGAGAGGGACACAGAAAGAGGGACACAGACAGAGAGGGCGACAGAGAGAGAGAGAGGTACACAGAGAGAGAGAGAGACAGAGAGAGTGACACAGAGAGAGGGACACAGAGAGAGAGGGACACGGAGAGAGAGGGTACAGTGAGAGAGGGAGATACAGAGAGAGACGGGACACAGAGTGAGGGGACACAGAGAGAGAGAGGGACACAGAGAGAGACGGGACACAGAGAGAGGGGGACACAGAGAGAGAGAGGGACACAGAGAGAGGGGACACAGAGAGAGAGAGGGACACAGAGAGAGAGGGGACACAGAGAGAGGGACACAGAGAGAGAGAGAGACAGAGGGAAAGGGGGACATAGAGAGAGGGGCACAGACGTAGGAGGACACAGAGAGAGGGGGACACAAAGAGCGGGGCACAGAGAGAGGCGGACACAGAGAGAGAGAGGGACACAGAGAGAGAGGGGACACAGAGAGAGAGAGAAGGACACAGAGAGGGGGACACAGAAAGAGGGACACAGACAGAGAGGGGGACAGAGAGAGAGAGAGGGACACAGAGAGAGAGAGAGAGACAGAGAGAGTGACACAGAGAGAGAGGGACACAGAGAGAGAGGGACACAGTAAGAGCGGGTACAGTGAGAGAGGGAGATACAGAGAGAGACGGGACACAGAGAGAGGGGGACAGAGAGAGAGGGACACAGACAGAGAGGGGGTCAGAGAGAGAGAGAAGGACACAGAGAGAGAGAGACACAGAGAGAGTGACACAGAGAGAGGGACACAGAGAGAGACGGGACACAGAGAGAGAGGGTACAGTGAGAGAGGGAGATACAGAGAGAGACGGGACACAGAGAGAGATGGGACACAGGTAGAGAGGGACACAGAGAGATGGGGACACAGAGAGAGAGGACACAGAGAGAAAGGGGGACACAGAGAGAGAGGGACACAGAGAGAGGGGGACACACAGAGAGAGGGACACAGAGAGAGAGGGGGACACAGAGAGTCGGGGACACAGAGAGAGCGGGACATAGAGAGGGGGGACACACAGAGAGAGAGGGATACAGAGAGAAAGAGACACAAAGAGAGAGAGGGACAGAGAGAGAGGGGTACACAGATAGAGGGGGACACAGAGAGAGGGACACAAAGAGAGGGACACAGCGAGAGTGGGACACAGATAGAGAGGGACACAGAGAGAGAGAGGGACCCAGAGAGGGGGGGGTGGGGGAGACAGAGAGAGAGGGATAGAGAGAGAGGGACAAAGAGAGAATGGGACACAGAGAGAGAGGGACACAGAGAGTGGGGGGGGGGGCACACAGAGAGAGGGGAACACAGAGAGAAAGAGACAGAGAGAGAGAGGGACAGAGAGAGATGGGTACACAGAGAGAGGGGGACAGAGAGAGAGAGGGACACAAAGAGAGGGACACACAGAGAGAGGGACACAAAGAGCAGGACACAGAGAGAGGGGGATACAGAGAGAGAGAGGGACACAGAGAGAGAGGGGACACAGAGAGATTGAGAGGGACACAGAGAGCGCGAGGGACAAAGAGAGAAGGGGACAGAGAGAGAGAGGGACACAGAGAGAGAGGGGTACACAGAGAGAGGGGGACACAGAGAGAGAGGGACTCAAAGACAGGGACACAGAGAGAGGGGGACACAAAGAGCGGGACACAGAGATAGGGGGTCACAGAGAGAGAGAGGGACACAGAGAGAGAGGGGACACAGAGAGAGAGAGAGGGACACAGAGAGAGGGACAGAGAGAGAGAGACAGAGGGAAAGGGGGACATAGAGAGAGGGGCACAGAGAGAGGAGCACACAGGGAGACAGGCACAGAGATAGAAGGGGGATAGATAGAGAGAGGGACACAGAGAGAGAAGGACAGAGAGAGAGAGAGAGAGGAGGACACAGAGAGAGAGAGGGACATAGAGAGAGACAGAGACACAGAGAGAGAAGACACAGAGAGAGGGACACAGAAAGAGAGGGACACAGACAGACAGGGGGCCAGAGAGAGAGAGAGATGGACACACACAGAGAGAGGGACACAGAGAGAGGGGGGACACAGAGAGAGAGGGACAGAGGGAAAGGGGGACATAGAGAGAGGGGCACGGAGTGAGGGGCACACAGAGAGACAGAGACAGAGAGAGAGGGTGGACAGATAGAGAGAGTGACACAGAGAGAGAAGGACACACAGAGAGAGGGGGACACCAAGAGAGAGGGACATAGAGAGAGAGACAGAGACATAGAGAGAGAGAGGGACACAGAGAGAGGGACACAGAAAGAGAGGGACACAGACAGAGAGGGCGACAGTGAGAGAGAGAGGGACACAGAGAGAGAGACACACAGAGGGAGTGACACAGAGAGAGGGACACAGAGCGACAGGGACACAGAGAGAGAGGGTACAGTGAGAGAGAGGGATACACAGAAAGACGGGACACAGAGAGAGAGGGGACACAGATAGAGAGGGAGACACAGAGAGATGGGGGACACAGAGAGAGAGGACACAGAGAGAAAGGGGGACACAGAGAGAGAGGGACACAGAGAGAGGGGGACACACAGAGAGAGGGACACAGAGAGAGAGGGGGACACAGAGAGACGGGGACACAGAGAGAGCGGGACATAGAGAGAGGGGGACACAGAGAGAGAGAGAGGGACACACAGAGAGAGGGGACACAGAGAGAGAGAGAGAGGGACACAGAGAGAGAGGGACAGAGGGAAAGGGGACATAGGGAGAGGGGCACAGAGAGAGGGACACCGAGAGAGAGAGGGACAGAGGGAAAGGGGGACATAGAGAGAGGTGCACAGAGAGAGGGGCACACAGAGAGACAGGGACAGAGAGAGAGGGGGCACATAGCGAGAGGGACACAGAGAGAGAAGGACACAGAGAGAGAGAGGGGGAGAAAGAGAGAGAGAGGGACATAGAGAGAGACAGAGACAGAGAGAGAGAGAGGGACACAGAGAGAGGGACACAGAAAGAGGGACACAGACAGAGAGGGGGTCAGAGAGAGATAGAGGGACACAGAGAGAGAGACACACAGAGACAGTGACACAGAGAGAGGGACACAGAGAGAGAGGGCACAGAGAGAGAGTGTACAGTGAGAGAGGGAGATACAGAGAGAGAGGACACAGAGAGAAAGGGGACACAGAGAGAGAGGGACACAGAGAGAGGGGGGCACACAGAGAGAGGGACGCAGAGAGAGAGGGGGACACAGAGAAACGGGGACACAGAGAGAGCGGGACATAGAGAGTGGGGCACACAGAGAGAGCGGGATACAGAGAGAAAGAGACACAAAGAGAGAGAGGGACAGAGTGAGAGGGGTACACAGATAGAGGGGGACACAGAGAGGAGGGACACAAAGAGAGGGACACAGCGAGAGTGGGACACAGATAGAGAGGGACACAGAGAGAGAGAGGGACCCAGAGAGAGGGGGACAGAGCGAGAGGGACAGAGAGAGAGGGACAAAGAGAGAAGGGGACACTGAGAGAGAGGGACACGGGGTGGTGGGGACACAGAGAGAGGGGGACACAGAGAGAAAGAGACAGAGAGAGAGAGAGAGAGGGACAGAGAGAGAGGGATACACAGAGAGAGGGGGACAGAGAGAGAGAGGGACACAAAGAGAGGGACGCACAGAGAGGGGGACACAGAGAGATTGAGAGGGACACAGAGAGCGCGAGGGACAAAGAGAGAAGGGGACACAGAGAGAGAGTGACACAGAGAGAGAGAGGGGTACACAGAGAGAGGGGGACACAGAGAGAGGGACACAAAGACAGGAACACAGAGAGAGAGGGACACAAAGAGCGGGACACAGAGAGATGGGGACACAGAGAGAGAGAGGGACACAGAGAGAGAGGGGACAGGGAGAGAGAGGGACACAGAGAGAGGGACACAGAGAGAGAGCAGGACAGAGGGAAAGGGGGACATAGAGAGAGGGGCACAGAGAGAGGGACACAGAGAGAGAGAGGGACAGAGGGAAAGGGGAACATAGAGACAGGGGCACAGAGAGAGGAGCACACAGAGAGAAAGGGACAGAGAGAGAGGGGGACAGATAGAGAGAGGGACACAGAGAGAGAAGGACAGAGAGAGAGAGAGAGGAGGACACAGAGAGAGAGAGGGACATAGAGAGAGACAGAGACATAGAGAGAGAGGGACACAGAGAGAGGGACACAGAAAGAGAGGGACACAGACAGAGAGGGGGACAGAGAGAGAGAGAGGGACACAGAGAGAGAGTGACACAGAGAGAGGGACACTGAGAGAGAGGGAAACAGAGAGAGAGGGTACAGTGAGAGAGGGAAATACAGAGAGAGACGGGACACACAGAGAGAGGGGACACAGATAGAGAGGGACACAGAGAGAGAGGGCACACAGAGAGAGAGGGAGACACAGAGAGAGAGGGGGACACAGAGAGAGTGGACACAGAGAGAAAGGGGGACAGAGAGAGAGGGACACAGAGAGAGGGGACACACAGAGGGAGGGACACAGAGTGAGAGGGGGACACAGAGAGAGAGAGGGACACAGAGAGAGAGAGAGGACACTGAGAGAGAGAGAGTGACACAGGGAGAGGGGGGACACAGAGAGAGAGGGGCAGAGGGAAAGGGGGACATAGAGAGAGGGGCACAGAGAGAGGGGCACACAGAGAGACAGGGACAGAGAGAGAGGGTGGACAGATAGAGAGTGTGACACAGAGAGAGAAGGACACAGAGGGAGAGAGAGGGACACAGAGAGAGAGTGGGACATAGAGAGAGAGACAGAGACATAGAGAGAGAGAGGGACACAGAGAGAGGGACACAGAAAGAGAGGACACAGACAGAGAGGGGGACAGTGAGAGAGAGAGGGACACAGAGAGAGAGAGACACAGAGAGAGTGACACAGAGAGAGGGACACAGAGAGAGAGGGACACAGAGAGAGAGGGTACAGTGAGAGAGAGGGATACACAGAGAGACGGGACACAGAGAGAGAGGGGACACAGATAGAGAGGGACAGAGAGAGAGAGGACACAGAGAGAGAGAGGGAGACACGGAGAGATAGGGGGACACAGAGAGAGAGGACACAGAGAGAAAGGGGGACAGAGAGAGAGAGGGACACAGAGAGAGGTAGACACACTGAGAGAGGGACACAGAGAGAGAGGGGGACATAGAGAGAAAGGGGGGCAGAGAGAGGGACAGAGAGAGAGAGAGGGACAGAGAGGGGGGACACAGAGAGAGGGGAACACAGGGAGAGAGGGACACAGAGAGAGAGAGGGACACAGAGAGAGAGGGACACAGAGAGAGAGAGGGACACAGAGAGAGGGCGACACAGAGAGAGAGAGGGACACAGAGAGAGAGACGGATACTGAGAGAGAGGGACACAGAGAGAGGGGGACATAGAGAGAGAGGGACACAGAGAGAGGGCGACACAGAGAGAGAGAGAGGGACACAGAGAGAGAGACGGATACTGAGAGAGGGGGACACAGAGAGAGAGACACAGAGAGAGAGGGACACCGAGAGGGGGGGGGGGGGACACAGAGAAAGGGGGACATAGAGAGAGAGGGGGACAGAGAGAGACAGGGGACAGAGAGACAAGGGCATCGACACACAGAGAGAGAGGGACACAGTGAGAGAGGGGACAGTGAGAGAGAGGGACACAGAGAGAGAGGACACAGAGAGAGTGGGGACACAGAGAGAGGGGGACACAGAGAGAGAGGGCACGCAGAGAGAGAGGGGACACACAGAGAGAGGGACAGAGAGAGGGAGACAGAGAGTGAGGGGACAGAGTGAGAGAGGGACACAGAGAGAGGGGGACACACAGAGAGAGGGACACAGAGAGAGAGGGGGACACAGAGAGAGGGGGACACAGAGAGAGGGGGACATAGAGAGAGTGGGACTCAGAGAGAGAGAGAGAGAGGGTCACAGAGAGAGGGGAACACTGAGAGAGGGGGACACAGAGAGAGGGACAAAGAGAGAGAGAGACAACAAGAGGGGCGACACAGAGAAAGGGGGACACAGAGAGAGGGGGGCAGAGAGAGACAGGGGACAGAGAGACAGGGGCAGCAACACAGAGAGAGAGAGGGACACAGAGAGAGAGGGGACAGAGAGAGAGGGACACAGAGAGAGAGGGGACACAGAGAGAGAGGGGACACAGAGAGAGGCGGACACAGAGAGAGAGGGCACGCAGAGAGAGAGGGGACACAGAGAGAGAGGGACACAGAGAGAGGGGAGACACAGAGAGAGAGGATACAGAGAGTGGAGGACACAGAGAGAGGGTCACAGAGAGAGGGGGACACAGAGAGAGAGGGACACAGAGAGATTGAGGGACACACAGCGAGCGGGACACAGAGAGACGGGGACATAGAGAGAGAGGGACACAGAGAGAGAGGGTCACAGAGAGAGAGGTACACCAGGAGGGGGGACACAGAGAGAGGGACACAGAGAGAGAGAGGGACACAGAGAGAGAGAGGGACAGAGAGAAAGGGGGGGCACAGACAGAGGGGACAGAGAGAGAGAGGTACACAGTGAGAGCGGGACACAGAGAGAGAGGGACACAGAGAGAAGGGGTCACAGAGAGACAGGGACACACAGAGAGAGGGAGACACAGAGAGAGAGGGGGACAAAGAGTGAGAGAGACAGAGAGAGAGAGGGATAGTGAGAGAGGGGGTTACAGAGAGTGGGACACAGAGAGGGGGGACACAGAGATAGAGGGACACAGGGAGAGAGAGGGACACAGAGAGAGGGGGACACACAGAGAGAGGGACACAGAGAGGGAGGGGGACACACAGAGAGAGGGGACACAGAGAGAGAGACACAGAGAGAAAGGGGGACAGAGAAGAGGGGGACACAGAGAGAGGTGACACAGAGAGAGACACAGAGTGAGAGAGGGACACTGAGAGAGGGGGACACAGAGAGAGGTTGACATAGAGAGAGAGGGACACAGAGAGAGGGAGGGTCACAGAGAGAGGGGGACACAGAGAGAGGGGGACATGGAGAGAGGGACACAGAGAGAGGGACACAGAGAGGGAGGGGGACAGAGAGAATGGGGGACACAGAGAGAGGGGGACTCAGAGAGAGAGGGACATAGAGAGAGATAGGGACAAAGAGAGAAGGGGACACAGCGAGAGAGGGACACACAGAGCGGGGGCCACAGAGAGAGAGTGAGACACAGAGAGAGGGAGACACAGAGAGAGAGGGACACAAAATGAGGGACACAGAGAGAGAGGGATAGAGAGAGAGTGTGGGACAGAGAGAGAGAGGGGGACACAGAGAGAGAGGGATACAGTGAGAGAGGGGACAGTGAGAGAGAGGGACACAGAGTGAGAGGACACAGAGAGAATGGGGACACAGAGAGAGGGGGACACAGAGAGAGAGGGCACGCAGAGAGAGAGGGGACACACAGAGAGAGGGACACGGAGAGGGAGAGGGACACAGAGAGAGAGAGGGACACAGAGCGAAGGCAAGACAGAGAGAGAGGGGGACACTCAGAGAGAGAGGGACACAGAGAGAGGGGGGAACACAGAGAGAGAGGCACAGAGAGAGAGAGGGACACAGAGGGAGAGGACACAGAGAGAGAGGGACATAGAGAGAGAGGGGCACACAGAGAGAGAGGGACAGAGAGAGAGGGGAGAGATAGAGAGAGGCACAGAGAGAGAGAGGGACAGAGAGAGTGGGACACAGAGGGAGAGAGGGGGACAGAGAGAGAGGGGGACATAGAGAGAGAGGGATAAAAGTGCGAGGGACACAGAGTGATGGGTTAACACATAGAGAGAGAGGGGCTCAGAGAGAGAGAGAATGCGTGATTGAGAGAGTGAGAGAAAGTGTGAGTGAGAGAGTGAGAGAATGCGTGAGTGAGAGAGAGAGAATGCGTGTGTGCGTGAGAGAGAGAGAATGAGTGTGTGTGAGAGAGAGAATGCGTGAGTGTGAGAGATAGAGAATGTTTGTGTGTGTGAGAGAGAGAAAATGCGTGTGCGAGAGTGAGAGAATGCGTGAGTGAGAGAGTGAGAGAATGCGTGAGTGAGAGAGAGAGACTGTGTGTGAGAGAGAATGTGTGCGTGTGAGAGAGAATGTGTGCGAGTGTAAGAGCGAATGTGTATGTGAGAGAGAGAGAATGTGTGTGTGTGTGAGAGAGAATGTGTGTGCGTGTGAGAGAGAATGTGTGAGTGTGAGAGAGAATGTGTGTGTGAGAATGAGAGAGAATGTTGAGAGAGAGAATGTGTGTGTGTGAGAGAATGTGTGTGAGAGAGAGAATGTGTGTGTGTGAGAGAGAGAATGTGCGTGTGAGAGAGAGAGAATGTGTGAGAGAGTGAATGTGTGTGTGTGAGAGAGAATGTGTGTGTGTGAGAGAGAGAATGTGTGTGTGTGAGAGAGAATGTGTGTGTGAGAGAGAGAATTTGCGTGTGTGTGAGAGAGAATGTGCGTGCGAGAGAGAGAGAATGTGTGAGAGAGAGAATGTGCGTGTGAGAGAGTAAAACTGTGTGTGTGTGAGAGAGAGAATGTGTGTGAGAGAGAATGCGTGTGTGAGAGAGAGGGAATGTGTGAGAGAGAGAATGTGTGCGTGTGAGAGAGAGAATGTGTGTGTGTGAGAGAGAATGTGTGTGTGAGAGAGAGAATTTGCGTGTGTGTGAGAGAGAATGTGCGTGCGAGAGAGAGAGAATGTGTGAGAGAGAGAATGTGCGTGTGAGAGAGTAAAACTGTGTGTGTGTGAGAGAGAGAATGTGTGTGAGAGAGAATGCGTGTGTGAGAGAGAGGGAATGTGTGAGAGAGAGAATGTGTGCGTGTGAGAGAGAGAATGTGTGTGTGTGAGAGAGAATACGTGTGTGTGAGAGAGAATACGTGGTGTGAGAGAAAGAATATGTGTGTGTGAGAGAGGGAATGTGTGAGAGAGAGAATGTGTGTGAGAGAGAGAATGCGTGTGAGAGAGAGAAAGAATGTGTGAGAGAATGTGTGCGTGTGAGAGAGAGAATGTGTGTGTGAGAGAGAATACGTGTGTGTGAGAGAGAATACGTGTGTGTGAGAGAGAATACGTTTGTGAGAGAGAATATGTGTGTGTGAGAGAGAGAATGTGTGTGTGAGAGAGAGAATGTGCGTGAGAGAGAGAATGTGTGTGTGAGAGAGAATGAGAGTGCGAGAGAGAGAGAATGTTTGTGTGTGAGAAAGAAACTGTGTGTGTGAGATAGAGAATGTGTGTGAGAGAGAGATTGCGTGTGAGAGAATGTGTGAGAGAGAGAATGTGTGCGTGAGAGCGAGAATGAGTGTGTGTGAGAGAGAGAATTTGTGAGGGAGAGAGAATGTGTGTGAGAGAGAGAGAATGCGTGAGTGAGAGAGAGAGAATGTGTGAGAGAGAGAATGTGTGCGTGTGAGAGAGAGAATGTGTGTGTGTGAGAGAGAATGTGTGTGTGAGAGAGAGAATTTGTGCGGCAGAGAAAATGTGTGTTTGAGAGAGAGAATACGTGTGTGTGAGAGAAAATACGTGTGTGAGAGAAAGAATATGTGTGTGTGCGTGAGAGAGGGAATGTGTGTGAGAGAGAATGTGTGAGAGAGAGAATGTGTGTGTGAGAGAGAGAATGTGTGAGAGAGAGAATGTGTGTGAGAGAGAGAATGCGTGTGAGAGAGAGAAAGAATGTGTGAGAGAATGTGTGCGTATGAGAGAGAGAATGTGTGTGTGAGAGAGAATACGTGTGTGTGAGAGAGAATACGTGTGTGTGAGAGAGAATACGTTTGTGAGAGAGAATATGTGTGTGTGAGAGAGAGAATGTGTGTGAGAGAGAGAATGTGCGTGAGAGAGAGAATGTGTGTGTATGAGAGAGAATGAGTGTGTGTGAGAGAGAGAATTTGTGAGGGAGAGAGAATGTGTGTGTGAGAGAGAGAGAATGCGTGAGTGAGAGAGAGAATGCGTGCATGTGAGAGAGAGAATACGTATGTGCGTGAGAGAGAGAGAATGCGTGATTGAGAGAGTAAGGGAAAGTGTGAGTGAGAGAGTGAGAGAATGCGTGAGTGAGAGAGAGAATGCATGTGCGTGAGAGAGAGAGAATACATGTGTGTGAGAGAGAATACGTGTGTGAGAGAGAGAATATGCGTGTGAGAGAGAGAGAATGTGTGTGTGTGTGAGAGAATGTGTGTGAGAGAGAGAATGCGTGAGTGAGAGAGAGAATGTGTGCATATGAGAGAGATAATGCGTATGTGCGTGAGAGAGAGATAATGCATGATTGAGAGAGTGAGAGAATGCGTGAGTGAGAGAGAGAATGCGTGTGTGCGCGAGAAGAGAGAATGTGTGTGTGTGAGAGAGAGAATGCGTGTGTGTGAGAGAGAGAATGCGTGAGTGAGAGAGAATGCGTGTGAGAGAGAGAGAGAACGCGTGTGTGCGAGAGAGAGAGAGAATGTGTGTGCGAGAGTGAGAGAGAATGCGTGAGTGAGAGAGTGAGGGAATGCGTGAATGAGAGAGAGAATGCATGCATGTGAGAGAGAGAGAGAGAATGCGTGTGCGAGAGAGAGAGAGAATCCGCGAGTGAGAGAGTGGGAGAATGCGTTAGTGAAAGAGAGAATGCGTGTGTGAGAGAGAGAATGCGTGTGCGAGAGAGAGAATGCATGTGTGGAAGAGAATGAGTGTGCAAGAATGAGAATGCGTGCGTGTGAGAGAGAATGCGTGTGTGCGAGAGAGAATGTGTGCGTGAGAGAGAGAATGTGTGTGTGTGAGAGAGAATGTGAGTGCGTGAGAGAGAATGTGTGTGTGTGAGTGTGTGTGTGTGAGAGAGAGAATGCATGTGTGTGAGAGAGAGAATGTGTGTGTGAGAGAGAGAGACTGTGTGTGAGAGTATGTGTGTGTGAGAGAGAGAATGTGTGCGTGTGTAAGAGAGAATGTGTGTTTGTGAGAGAGAGAATGTGTGTGCGTGTGAGAGACAATGTGTGTGCGTGTGAGAGAGAATGTGTGTGTGAGAGAGAGAGAATGTGTGAGAGAGAGAATGTGTGTGTAAGAGAATGTGTGTGTGAGAGAAAGAATGTGTGTGTGAGAGAGAATGTGCATGTGAGAGAGAGAGAATGTGAGAGAGTGAATGTGTGTGTGAGAGAGAGAATGTGTGTGTGAGAGAATGTGTGTGAGAGAGAGAATGTGTGTGAGAGAGAGAATGTGTGTGTGAGAGAGAGACGACTTGTGTGTGTGTGAGAGAGAATGTGTGTGCGAGAGAGAGAGACTGTGTGAGAGAGAGAATGTGTGTGTGAGAAAAAAACTGTGTGTGTGAGAGAGAATGTGAGTGAGAGAGAGAATGAGTGTGTGTGAGAGAGAGAGAATTTGTGTGTGAGAGAGAGAATGTGTGTGTGTGAGAGAGAAACCGTGTGTGTGAGAGAGAATGTATGTGAGAGAGAATGCGTGTGAGAGAGAGAGAGAGAGAATGTGTGTGAGAGAAAATGTGTGCGTGTGAGAGAGAGAATGTGTGTGTGAGAGAGAGGGTATGAGTGAGAGAGAGAGAATTTGTGAGGCAGAGAAAATGTTTGTTGGAGAGAGAGAATACGTGTGTGTGAGAGAGAATATGTGTGTGAGAGAGAGAGAATGTGTGTGCGAGAGAGACAGACTGTGTGAGAGAGAGAATGTGTGTGTGTGAGAGAGAAACTGTGTGTGAGAGAGAATGCATGTGAGAGAGAGAGAGAGAATGTGTTAGAGCGAGAATGTGTGCGTGTGAGAGAGAGAATGTGTGTGTGAGAGAGAGAATGTGTGTGTGAGAGAGAGAAATTGTGAGGCAGAGAAAATGTGTGTTTGAGAGAGAGAATACGTGTGTGTGAGAGAGAATACGTGTGTGTGTGAGAGAGAATATGTCTGTGAGAGAAATAGAATGTGTGTGTGTGAGAGAGAATGTGTGAGAGAGTGAATGAGTGTGAGAGAGAGATAGAATGTGTGAGAGAGAGATAGAATGTGTGAGAGAGAGAATGTGTGCGTGTGAGAGAGAGAATGTGTGTGTGAGAGAGAGAGAATACGTGTGTGAGAGAGAGAATACCTGTGTGAGAGAGAGAATATGTGTGTGAGAGAGAGAGAGAGAATGTGTGTGTGTGAGAGAGAATGTGTGTGTGTGAGAGAGAATGTGCGTGTGTGAGAGAGAATGTGTGTGTGTGAGAGAGGGAATGTGTGTGTGAGAGAGAATGTGTGTGTGTGAGAGAGAATGTGTGTGCGAGAGAGAGAGAGAATGTGTGTGAGAGAGAATGTGTGCGTGTGTGAGAGAGAATGTGTATGCGAGAGAGAGAGAATGTGTGAGAGAGAGAATGTGTGTGTGTGAGAGAGAGAATGTGTTTGTGTGAGAGAGAATATGTGTGTGAGAGAGAGAGAATGTGTGTGTGTGAGAGAGAATGTGTGTGAGAGGGAGAATGTGTGTGTGAGAGCGAATGTGTGTGTGTGAGAGAGAGAGAATGTGTGTGAGAGAGAATGTGTGTGTGTGAGAAAGAAACTGTGTGTGTGTGAGAGAGAATGTGAGTGAGAGAGAGAATGTGTGCGTGTGAGAGAGAGAATGTGTGTGTGAGAGAGAGAATGTGTGTGGGAGAGAGAGAAATTGTGAGGCTGAGAAAATGTGTGTTGAGAGAGAGAATACGTGTGTGTGAGAGAGCATACGTGTGTGAGAGATACAATATGTGTGTGTGAGAGAGAGAATGTGTGTGTGTGAGAGAGAATGTGTGCGAGAGAGAATGTGTGTGTGAGAGAGAATGCGTGTGAGAGAGAGAGAGAATGTGTGTGAGAGAGAATGTGTGCGTGTGAGAGAGAGAATGTGTGTGAGAGAGAGAATACGTGTGTGAGATAGAGAATACGTGTGTGTGAGAGAGAATAAGTGTTGGAGAAGGAGAATGTGTGTGTGTCAGAGAGAATGTGTGTGCGAGAGAGAGAATGTGAGAGAGCGAATGTGTGTGTGTGAGAAAGAAACTGTGTGTGTGAGAGAGAGAATGTGTCTGAGAGAGAATGCGTGTGAGAGAGAGAGAGAATGTGTGTGAGAGAGAATGTGTGCGTGTGTGAGAGAGAATGTGTGTGTGTGTGAGAGAGAATTTGTGAGGGAGAGAGAACGTGTCTGTGATAGAGAGAATACGTGTGTGTGAGAGTGAATACGTGTGTGAGAGAGAATGTGTGTGTGAGAGTGAGAGAATGTGTGAGAGAGTGAATGTGTGTGTGTGAGAGAGAATGTGTGTGAGAGAGAGAGAGTGTGTGTGTGAGAGAGAATGTGTGTGTGAGAGAGAATGTGTGCGTGTGTGAGAGAGAATGTGTGTGTGTGAGAGAGAGAATTTGTGTGTGTGAGAGAAACTGTGTGTGTGAGAGAGAATGTGTGTGAGAGAGAGAATGTGTCTGTGTGAGAGAGAATGTGTGTGTGTGAGAGAGAGAATGTGTGTGCGAGAGAGAGAATGTGTGAGAGAGAGAATGTGTGTGTGTGAGAAAGAAACTATGTGTGTGAGAGAGAGAATGTGTGTGAGATAGAGAGAGAATTTGTGTGCCAGAGAAACTTGTTTGTTTGAGAGAGTGAATACGTGTGTGTGAGAGAGAGAATACGTGTGATAGAGAGAGAATATGTGTGTGTGAGAGAGAGGATGTGTGTGTGTGTGAGAGAGAATATGTGACAGAGAGAGAGAATGTGTGAGAGAGTGAATGTGTGTGTGAGAGTGAATGTGTGTGTGAGAGCGAGAGAATGTGTGTGAGAGAGAATGTGTGTGAGAGAGAAACTGTGTGTGAGAGAGAGAATGTGTGTGAGAGAGAATGCATGTGAGAGAGAGAGAGTGAATGTGTGTGAGAGAGAATGTGTGCGTGTGAGAGAGAGAATGTGTGTGTGTGAGAGAGAATGAGTGTGTGAGAGAGAGAATTTGTGAGGCAGAGAAATTGTGTGTTTGAGAGAGAGAACACGTGTGTGTGAGAGAGAATACGTGTGTGCGAGAGAGAAGATATGTGTTTGAGAGAGAGAGAATGTGTGTGTGTGAGAGAGAATGTGTGAGAGAGAGAATGTGTGTGTGAGAGAGACAATGCGTGTGAGAGTGAGAGAGAACGTGGGAGAGAGAGAATGTGTGCGTGTGAGAGAGAGAATGTGTGTGTGAGAGAATACGTGTGTGTGAGAGGGAATGCGTGTGTGTGAGAGAGAATATGTGTGTGTGAGATGGAATACGTGTGTGTGTGAGAGAATATGTGTGTGTGAGAGGGAGAATGTGTGTGAGAGAGAGAATGCGTGAGAGAGAGAGAATGTGTGTGTGTGTGAGAGAGAGAATGCGTGTGAGAGAGAGAGAGAATGTGTGAGAGAGAGAATGTGTGCGTGTGAGAGAGAATGCGTGAGAGAGAGAGAATATGTGTGTGTGTGAGAGAAAATGTGTGTGCAAGAGAGAGAGAATGTGTGTGAGAGAGAATGTGTGTGTGTGAGAAAGAAACTGTGTGTGTGTGAGAGAGAATGTGTGTGTGAGAGAGAGAAACCGTGTGTGTGAGAGAGAATGTGTGTGAGAGAGAATGCGTGTGAGAGAGAGAGAGAGAGAATGTGTGTGAGAGAAAATGTGTGCGTGTGAGAGAGAGAATGTGTGTGTGAGAGAGAGCGTATGAGTGAGAGAGAGAGAATTTGTGAGGCAGAGAAAATGTTTGTTTGAGAGAGAGAATACGTGTGTGTGAGAGAGAATATGTGTGTGAGAGAGAGAGAATGTGTGTGCGAGAGAGACAGACTGTGTGAGAGAGAGAATGTGTGTGTGAGAGAGAGAAACTGTGTGTGAGAGAGAATGCATGTGAGAGAGAGAGAGAATGTGTTAGAGCGAGAATGTGTGCGTGTGAGAGAGAGAATGTGTGTGTGAGAGAGAGAGAATGTGTGTGTGAGAGAGAGAAATTGTGAGGCAGAGAAAATGTGTGTTTGAGAGAGAGAATACGTGTGTGTGAGAGAGAATACGTGTGTGAGAGAGAGAATATGTCTGTGAGAGAAATAGAATGTGTGTGTGTGAGAGAGAATGTGTGAGAGAGTGAATGAATGTGAGAGAGATAGAATGTGTGAGAGAGAGAATGTGTGCGTGTGAGAGAGAGAATGTGTGTGAGAGAGAGAGAATACGTGTGTGAGAGAGAGAATACCTGTGTGAGAGAGAGAATATGTGTGTGAGAGAGAGAGAGAATGCGTGTGTGTGAGAGAGAATACGTGTGTGTGAGAGAGAATGTGTGTGTGAGAGAGAGAGAACGTGTGAGAGAGTGAATGTGTGTGTATGTGAGAGAGAATCTGTGTGTGTGAGAGAGAATGTGTGTGTGAGAGAGAGAAACTGTTTGTGTGAGAGAGAGAATGTGTGTGAGAGAGAATGCGTGTGTGAGAGAGAGAGAATGTGTGATAGAGAGAATGTGTGTGCGTGTGAGAGAGCGAACATGTGTGTGTGAGAGAGAATGTGTTTGAGAGAGAGAGAATTTGTGAGGCAGAGAAAATGTTTGTTTGAGAGAGAGAATACGTGTGTGTGTGAGAGAGAGAATTTGTGTGTGTGAGAGAGAATGTGTGTGTGAGAGAGAGAAACCGTGTGTGTGAGAGAGAATGTGTGTGAGAGAGAATGCGTGTGAGAGAGAGAGAGAGAAAATGTGTGTGAGAGAAAATGTGTGCGTGGAGAGAGAAAATGTGTGTGTGAGAGAGAGCGTATGAGTGAGAGAGAGAGAATTTGTGAGGCAGAGAAAATGTTTGTTTGAGAGAGAGAATACGTGTGTGTGAGAGAGAATATGTGTGTGAGAGAGAGAGAATGTGTGTGCGAGAGAGACAGACTGTTCTAGAGCGAGAATGTGTGCGTGTGAGAGAGAGAATGTGTGTGAGAGAGAGAAATTGTGAGGCAGAGAAAATGTTTGTTTGAGAGAGAGAATACGTGTGTGTGAGAGAGAATACGTGTGTGAGAGAGATAATATGTCTGTGAGAGAAATAGAATGTGTGTGTGTGAGAGAGAATGTGTGAGAGAGTGAATGAATGTGAGAGAGAGATAGAATGTGTGAGAGAGAGAATGTGTGCGTGTGAGAGAGAGTATGTGTGTGTGAGAGAGAGAATACGTGTGTGAGAGAGAGAATACCTGTGTGAGAGAGAGAATATGTGTGTGTGAGAGAGAGAATGTGTGTGTGTGTGAGAGAATGTGTCGGTGTGAGAGAGAATGTGTGTGCGAGAGAGAGAATGTGTGAGAGAGAGAATGTGTGTGTATGAGAGAGGGAATGTGTGTGTGAGAGAGAATGTGTGTGTGTGAGAGAGAATGTGTGTGCGAGAGAGAGAGAGAATGTGTGTGAGAGAGAATGTGTGCGTGTGTGAGAGAGAATGTGTATGCGAGAGAGAGAGAATGTGTGAGAGAGAGAATGTGTGTGTGTGTGAGAGAGAATGTGTTTGTGCGAGAGAGAATATGTGTGTGTGAGAGAGAGAATGTGTGTGTGTGAGAGAGAATGTGTGTGAGAGGGAGAATGTGTGTGTGAGAGAGAATGTGTGTGTGTGAGAGAGAGAGAATGTGTGTGAGAGAGAATGTGTGTGTGTGAGAAAGAAACTGTGTGTGTATGAGAGAGAATGTGAGTGAGAGAGAGAATGTGTGCGTGTGAGAGAGAGAATGTGTGTGTGAGAGAGAGAATGTGTGTGGGAGAGAGAGAAATTGTGAGGCTGAGAAAATGTGTGTTGAGAGAGAGAATACGTGTGTGTGAGAGAGCATACGTGTGTGAGAGATAGAATATGTGTGTGTGTGAGAGAGAATGTGTGTGTGAGAGAGAGAATGTGTGCGAGAGAGAATGTGTGTGTGAGAGAGAATGCGTGTGAGAGAGAGAGAGAATGTGTGTGAGAGAGAATGTGTGCGTGTGAGAGAGAGAATGTGTGTGTGAGAGAGAATACGTGTGTGAGATAGAGAATACGTGTGTGTGAGAGAGAATAAGTGTTGGAGAAGGAGAATGTGTGTGTGTAAGAGAGAATGTGTGTGCGAGAGAGAGAATGTGAGAGAGCGAATGTGTGTGTGTGAGAAAGAAACTGTGTGTGTGAGAGAGAGAATGTCTGTGAGAGAGAGAATGCGTGTGAGAGAGAGAGAGAATGTGTGAGAGAGAGAATGTGTGCGTGTGTGAGAGAGAATGTGTGTGTGTGAGAGAGAGAATTTGTGAGGGAGAGAGAACGTGTCTGTGAGAGAGAGAATACGTGTGTGTGAGAGTGAATACGTGTGTGAGAGAGAATGTGTGTGTGAGTGTGAGAGAATGTGTGAGAGAGTGAATGTGTGTGTGTGAGAGAGAATGTGTGTGAGAGAGAGAGAGTGTGTGTGTGAGAGAGAATGTGTGTGTGAGAGAGAATGTGTGTGTGTGAGAGAGACAATTTGTGTGTGTGAGAGAGAGAATGTGTGTGTGTGAGAGAAACTGTGTGTGTGTGTGAGAGAATGTGTGTGAGAGAGAGAATGTGTCTGTGTGAGAGAGAATGTGTGTGTGTGTGAGAGAGAATGTGTGTGCGAGAGAGAGAATGTGTGAGAGAGAGAATGTGTGTGTGTGAGAAAGAAACTATGTGTGTGAGAGAGAGAATGTGTGTGAGATAGAGAGAGAATTTGTGTGCCAGAGAAAATGTTTGTTTGAGAGAGTGAATACGTGTGTGTGAGAGAGAGAATACGTGTGATAGAGAGAGAATATGTGTGTGTGAGAGAGAGGATGTATGTGTGTGAGAGTGAATGTGTGTGTGTGAGAGAGAGAATGTGTGTGAGAGAGAATGTGTGTGAGAGAGAAACTGTGTGTGTGAGAGAGAGAATGTGTGTGAGAGAGAATGCATGTGAGAGAGAGAGAGTGAATGTGTGTGAGAGAGAATGTGTGCGTGTGAGAGAGAGAATGTGTGTGTGTGAGAGAGAATGGGTGTGTGAGAGAGAGAATTTGTGAGGCAGAGAAATTGTGTGTTTGAGAGAGAGAACGCGTGTGTGTGAGAGAGAATACGTGTGTGCGAGAGAGAATATATGTGTTTGAGAGAGAGAGAATGTGTGTGTGAGAGAGAGAATGTGTGAGAGAGAGAATGTGTGTGTGAGAGAGAGAATGCGTGTGAGAGAGAGAGAGAACCTGGGAGAGAGAGAATGTGTGCGTGTGAGAGAGAGAATGTGTGTGTGTGAGAGAATACGTGTGTGTGAGAGGGAATGCGTGTGTGTGAGAGAGAATATGTGTGTGTGAGAGGGAATACGTGTGTGTGTGAGAGAATATGTGTGTGTGAGAGGGAGAATGTGTGTGAGAGAGAGAATGCGTGAGAGAGAGAGAATGTGTGTGTGTGTGAGAGAGAGAATGCGTGTGAGAGAGAGAGAGAATGTGTGAGAGAGAGAATGTGTGCGTGTGAGAGAGAGAATGTGTGTGTGTGTGTGAGAGAGAATACGTGTGTGTGAGAGGGACTGCGTGTGTGTGAGAGAGAATATGTGTGTGTGAGAGAGAGAATGTGTGTGTGAGAGAGAGAATGCGTGTGAGAGAGAGAATATGTGTGTGTGTGAGAGAAAATGTGTGTGCAAGAGAGAGAGAATGTGTGTGAGAGAGAATGTGTGTGTGTGAGAAAGAAACTGTGTGTGTGTGAGAGAGAATGTGTGTGTGTGAGAGAGAAAATGCCTGTGAGAAAGAGAGAGAACGTGTGAGAGAGAGAATGTGTGCATGTGAGAGAGAGAATGTGTGTGTGAGAGAGAATTTGTGAGGGAGAGAGAATGTGTGTGTGCGAGAGAGAATGCGTGTGTGAGAGAGAGAATACGTGTGTGAGAGAGAGAATGTGTGTGTGTGAGAGAGAAACTGTTTGTGTGAGAGAGAGAATGTGTGTGAGAGAGAATGCGTGTGAGAGAGAGAGAGAATGTGTGATAGAGAGAATGTGTGTGCGTGTGAGAGAGCGAATATGTGTGTGTGAGAGAGAATGTGTTTGAGAGAGAGAGAATTTGTGAGGCAGAGAAAATGTTTGTTTGAGAGAGAGAATACGTGTGTGTGAGAGAGAATACGTGTGTGTGAGAGAGAATATGTGTGTGAGAGAGAGAATGTGTGTGTGTGAGAGAGAATGTGTGTGAGAGAGTATGTGTGTGTGAGAGAGAATGTGTGTGCGTGAGAGAGAGAATGTGTGTGTGAGAGAGAGAGAATGTGTGAGAGAGAGAATGTGTGTGTGTGAGAGCGAAACTGTGTGTGTGTGAGAGAGAATGTGTGAGAGAGAGAATGCGTGTGTGTGAGAGAGAGAATGTATGAGAGAGAGAATGTGTGCGTGTCTGAGAGAGAATTTGTGAGGGAGAGAGAATGTGTGTGAGAGAGAGAATACGTGTGTAAGAGAGAGAATGTGTGTATGTGAGAGAGAATTTGTGAGGGACAGAGAATGTGTGTGAGAAAGAGAGTACGTGTGTGAGAGAGAGAATACGTGTGTGTGAGAGAGAATGTCTGTGTGAGAGAGAGAATGTGCGTGTGAGAGAGAGAATGTGTGTGTGAGAGAGAGAATGTGTGTGAGAGATAGAATGTGTGTGGAGAGAGAGAGAATACGTGTGTGTGAGAGAGAATGTGTGTGTGAGAGAGAGAATGTGTGTGAGAGAGAGAGAATGTGTGTGTGAGAGAGAGAATACGCGTGTCTGAGGGAGAATGTGTGTGTGAGAGAGAATGTGTGTAAGAGAGAGAGAATGCGTGTGTGAGAGAGAGGGAATGTGTGTGTCTGAGAGAGAGAATGTGTGTGTGAGAGAAAGAATGTGTGTGAGAGAGAGAAGGCGTGTGTGTGAGAGAGAGAATGTGTGTGAGAGAGAGAATGTGTGTGTGTGAGAAAGAAACTATGTGTGTGAGAGAGAGAATGTGTGTGAGATAGAGAGAGAATTTGTGTGCCAGAGAAAATGTTTGTTTGAGAGAGTGAATACGTGTGTGTGAGAGAGAGAATACGTGTGATAGAGAGAGAATATGTGTGTGTGAGAGAGAGGATGTATGTGTGTGAGAGTGAATGTGTGTGTGTGAGAGAGAGAATGTGTGTGAGTGAGAATGTGTGTGAGAGAGAAACTGTGTGTGTGAGAGAGAGAATGCATGTGAGAGAGAGAGAGAGTGAATGTGTGTGAGAGAGAATGTGTGCGTGTGAGAGAGAGAATGTGTGTGTGTGAGAGAGAATGGGTGTGTGAGAGAGAGAATTTGTGAGGCAGAGAAATTGTGTGTTTGAGAGAGAGAACACGTGTGTGTGAGAGAGAATACGTGTGTGCGAGAGAGAATATATGTGTTTGAGAGAGAGAGAATGTGTGTGTGAGAGAGAATGTGTGAGAGAGAGAATGTGTGTGTGAGAGAGAGAATGCGTGTGAGAGAGAGAGAGAACGTGGGAGAGAGAGAATGTGTGCGTGTGAGAGAGAGAATGTGTGTGTGTGAGAGAATACGTGTGTGTGAGAGGGAATGCGTGTGTGTGAGAGAGAATATGTGTGTGTGAGAGGGAATACGTGTGTGTGTGAGAGAATATGTGTGTGTGAGAGGGAGAATGTGTGTGAGAGAGAGAATGCGTGAGAGAGAGAGAATGTGTGTGTGTGTGAGAGAGAGAATGCGTGTGAGAGAGAGAGAGAATGTGTGAGAGAGAGAATGTGTGCGTGTGAGAGAGAGAATGTGTGTGTGTGTGTGTGTGAGAGAGAATACGTGTGTGTGAGAGGGAATGCGTGTGTGTGAGAGAGAATATGTGTGTATGAGAGAGAGAATGTGTGTGTGAGAGAGAGAATGCGTGTGAGAGAGAGAATATGTGTGTCTGTGAGAGAAAATGTGTGTGCAAGAGAGAGAGAATGTGTGTGAGAGAGAATGTGTGTGTGTGAGAAAGAAACTGTGTGTGTGTGAGAGAGAATGTGTGTGTGTGAGAGAGAAAATGCGTGTGAGAAAGAGAGAGAATGTGTGAGAGAGAGAATGTGTGCATGTGAGAGAGAGAATGTGTGTGTGAGAGAGAATTTGTGAGGGAGAGAGAATGTGTGTGTGCGAGAGAGAATGCGTGTGTGAGAGAGAGAATACGTGTGTGAGAGAGAGAATGTGTGTGTGTGAGAGAGAAACTGTTTGTGTGTGAGAGAGAATGTGTGTGAGAGAGAATGCGTGTGAGAGAGAGAGAGAATGTGTGATAGAGAGAATGTGTGTGCGTGTGAGAGAGCGAATATGTGTGTGTGAGAGAGAATGTGTTTGAGAGAGAGAGAATTTGTGAGGCAGAGAAAATGTTTGTTTGAGAGAGAGAATACGTGTGTGTGAGAGAGAATACGTGTGTGTGAGAGAGAATATGTGTGTGAGAGAGAGAATGTGTGTGTGTGAGAGAGAATGTGTGTGAGAGAGTATGTGTGTGTGAGAGAGAATGTGTGTGCGTGAGAGAGAGAATGTGTGTGTGAGAGAGAGAGAATGTGTGAGAGAGAGAATGTGTGTGTGTGAGAGCGAAACTGTGTGTGTGTGAGAGAGAATGTGTGAGAGAGAGAATGCGTGTGTGTGAGAGAGAGAATGTATGAGAGAGAGAATGTGTGCGTGTCTGAGAGAGAATTTGTGAGGGAGAGAGAATGTGTGTGAGAGAGAGAATACGTGTGTAAGAGAGAGAATAGTGTGTGTGAGAAAGAGAGTACGTGTGTGAGAGAGAGAATACGTGTGTGTGAGAGAGAATGTCTGTGTGAGAGAGAGAATGTGCGTGTGAGAGAGAGAATGTGTGTGTGAGAGAGAGAATGTGTGTGAGAGATAGAATGTGTGTGGAGAGAGAGAGAATACGTGTGTGTGAGAGAGAATGTGTGTGTGAGAGAGAGAATGTGTGTGAGAGAGAGAGAATGTGTGTGTGAGAGAGAGAATACGCGTGTCTGAGGGAGAATGTGTGTGTGAGAGAGAATGTGTGTAAGAGAGAGAGAATGCGTGTGTGAGAGAGAGGGAATGTGTGTGTCTGAGAGAGAGAATGTGTGTGTGAGAGAAAGAATGTGTGTGAGAGAGAGAAGGCGTGTGTGTGAGAGAGAGAATGTGTGTGAGAGAGAGAATGTGTGTGTGTGAGAAAGAAACTATGTGTGTGAGAGAGAGAATGTGTGTGAGATAGAGAGAGAATTTGTGTGCCAGAGAAAATGTTTGTTTGAGAGAGTGAATACGTGTGTGTGAGAGAGAGAATACGTGTGATAGAGAGAGAATATGTGTGTGTGAGAGAGAGGATGTATGTGTGTGAGAGTGAATGTGTGTGTGTGAGAGAGAGAATGTGTGTGAGTGAGAATGTGTGTGAGAGAGAAACTGTGTGTGTGAGAGAGAGAATGCATGTGAGAGAGAGAGAGAGTGAATGTGTGTGAGAGAGAATGTGTGCGTGTGAGAGAGAGAATGTGTGTGTGTGAGAGAGAATGGGTGTGTGAGAGAGAGAATTTGTGAGGCAGAGAAATTGTGTGTTTGAGAGAGAGAACACGTGTGTGTGAGAGAGAATACGTGTGTGCGAGAGAGAATATATGTGTTTGAGAGAGAGAGAATGTGTGTGTGAGAGAGAATGTGTGAGAGAGAGAATGTGTGTGTGAGAGAGAGAATGCGTGTGAGAGAGAGAGAGAACGTGGGAGAGAGAGAATGTGTGCGTGTGAGAGAGAGAATGTGTGTGTGTGAGAGAATACGTGTGTGTGAGAGGGAATGCGTGTGTGTGAGAGAGAATATGTGTGTGTGAGAGGGAATACGTGTGTGTGTGAGAGAATATGTGTGTGTGAGAGGGAGAATGTGTGTGAGAGAGAGAATGCGTGAGAGAGAGAGAATGTGTGTGTGTGTGAGAGAGAGAATGCGTGTGAGAGAGAGAGAGAATGTGTGAGAGAGAGAATGTGTGCGTGTGAGAGAGAGAATGTGTGTGTGTGTGTGAGAGAGAATACGTGTGTGTGAGAGGGAATGCGTGTGTGTGAGAGAGAATATGTGTGTATGAGAGAGAGAATGTGTGTGTGAGAGAGAGAATGCGTGTGAGAGAGAGAATATGTGTGTCTGTGAGAGAAAATGTGTGTGCAAGAGAGAGAGAATGTGTGTGAGAGAGAATGTGTGTGTGTGAGAAAGAAACTGTGTGTGTGTGAGAGAGAATGTGTGTGTGTGAGAGAGAAAATGCGTGTGAGAAAGAGAGAGAATGTGTGAGAGAGAGAATGTGTGCATGTGAGAGAGAGAATGTGTGTGTGAGAGAGAATTTGTGAGGGAGAGAGAATGTGTGTGTGCGAGAGAGAATGCGTGTGTGAGAGAGAGAATACGTGTGTGAGAGAGAGAATGTGTGTGTGTGAGAGAGAAACTGTTTGTGTGTGAGAGAGAATGTGTGTGAGAGAGAGAATACGTGTGTAAGAGAGAGAATGTGTGTATGTGAGAGAGAATTTGTGAGGGACAGAGAATGTGTGTGAGAAAGAGAGTACGTGTGTGAGAGAGAGAATACGTGTGTGTGAGAGAGAATGTCTGTGTGAGAGAGAGAATGTGCGTGTGAGAGAGAGAATGTGTGTGTGAGAGAGAGAATGTGTGTGAGAGATAGAATGTGTGTGGAGAGAGAGAGAATACGTGTGTGTGAGAGAGAATGTGTGTGTGAGAGAGAGAATGTGTGTGAGAGAGAGAGAATATGTGTGTGAGAGAGAGAATGTGTGTGTGTGAGAGAGAATGTGTGTGAGAGAGTATGTGTGTGTGAGAGAGAATGTGTGTGCGTGAGAGAGAGAATGTGTGTGTGAGAGAGAGAGAATGTGTGAGAGAGAGAATGTGTGTGTGTGAGAGCGAAACTGTGTGTGTGTGAGAGAGAATGTGTGAGAGAGAGAATGCGTGTGTGTGAGAGAGAGAATGTATGAGAGAGAGAATGTGTGCGTGTCTGAGAGAGAATTTGTGAGGGAGAGAGAATGTGTGTGAGAGAGAGAATACGTGTGTAAGAGAGAGAATGTGTGTATGTGAGAGAGAATTTGTGAGGGACAGAGAATGTGTGTGAGAAAGAGAGTACGTGTGTGAGAGAGAGAATACGTGTGTGTGAGAGAGAATGTCTGTGTGAGAGAGAGAATGTGCGTGTGAGAGAAAGAATGTGTGTGAGAGAGAGAAGGCGTGTGTGTGAGAGAGAGAATGTGTGTGAGAGAGAGAGAATGTGTGCGAGAGAGAAAGAATGCATCATTGAGAGAGAATGCTTGTGAGAGAAATTGAGAGAGAATGCATGTGTGCGAGAAACAGAGAGATAGCATCTGTGGGACCGATAAAGAATGTGTGTGTGCAAGAGAGTGAGAGAATGCGTGTGTGCGAGAGAGAGAGAATGTGTGTGTACGAGAGAGAGAGAATGCGTGTGTGTGTGTGAGAGAAAGGGGTGTGTGCGAGAGAGAGAGAGACAATGCGTGTGTGGGAGAGAGAGAGAGAATGCGTGTGTACAAGAGAGAAAGAGAGAATGCCTGAGTGAGAGAATGTGTGAGTGAGAGAGTGAGAGAATGTGTGAGTGAGACAATGCGTGAGTGAGAGAGAGAATGCGTGTGTGCGAGAGAGAGAGAGAGAATGCGTGTGTGGAAGAGAGAGAGAATCTGTGTGTGCGTGAGAGAGAGAATGCGTGTATGTGAGATAGAGAATGCGTGTGTGCGTGAGAGAGAGAGAATGCATGAGTGAGAGAGAATGCTTGTGTGAGAGAGAGAGAGAGAATGCATGTGTGCGAGAGAGAGAGAATACATGTGTGCGAGAGACAGAGAGAATGCGTGTGTGCAAGAGAGAGAGAATGTGTGTACGAGAGAGAGAGAGAGAGAGAGAATGCGTGTGTGTAAGAGAGAAAGAGAGAGAATGCCTGAGTGAGAGAATGCGTGAGTGAGAGAATGCGTGAGTGAGAGAGAGAATGTGTGTGTGCGTGAGAAAGAGAGAATGCGTGTGTGTGAGAGAGAATGCGTGTATGCGTGAGAGAGAGAATGTGCCTAAGAGAGAGAATGTGCGTGTGAGAGAGAAAATGTGTGTGTGAGAGAGAGAATGTGTGTGAGAGATAGAATGTCTGTGAGAGAGAGAGAACACGTATGTGTGAGAGAGAGAATGTGTGTGTAAGAGAGAGAATGTGTGTGTGTGAGAGAGAGACTGTGTGTGTGAGAGAGAGAATACGTGTGTGTGAGGGAGAATGTGTGTGTGAGAGAGAATGTGTGTGAGAGAGAGAGAATATGTGTGTGAGAATTTGTGTGTGTCTGAGAGAGTGAATGTCTGTGTGAGAGAGAGAATGCGTGTGTGAGAGAGAGAATGTGTGTGTGTGAGAGAGAATGTGTGTGTGACAGAGAGAATGCGTGTGTGTGAGAGAGAGAAAGTGTATGTGAGAGAGAGAATGAGTGCGAGAGACAGAGAATGCGTGAGTGAGAGAGAATGCTTGTGTGTGAGAGAGAGAGAGAAAATACATGTGTGCGAGAGAGAGAGAATGCGTGTTTGCGAGAGACAGAGAGAATGCGTGCGTAGGAGAGATAGAGAATGTGTGTGCAAGAGAGAGAGAGAATGCGTGAGTGAGAGAGATAGAATGCGTGTATGCGAGAGAGAGAGAATGCGTGTGTACGAGAGACAGAGAATGCGTGTGTGAGAGTGAGAGAGAAGGCGTGTGTGCGTGAGAGAGAGAATGCTTGTGTGCAAGAGAGAGAGATAGACAATGCGTGTGTGGGAGAGAGAGAGAATGCGTGTGTGCAAGAGAGAGAGAGAGAATGCCTGAGTGAGAGAATGCGTGAGTGAGAGAATGTGTGAGCGAGAGAATGCGTGAGTGAGAGAGAGAATGCGTGTGTGAGAGAGAGAGAGAATGCGTGTGTGGGAGAGAGAGAGAATGTGTGTGTGCGTGAGAGAGAGAGAATGCGTGTATGTGAGAGACAGAATGCGTGTGCGCGTGAGAGAGAGAGAATGCGTCAGTGAGAGAGAATGCGTGTGTGCGAGAGAGAGAGAATGTGTGTGTGCAAGAGAGAGAGAATGGCCACAGGTCTTCATTCTGGAAAACAATCCATTACCTTCAATCCAATTTTGTTTCCAATTGGTTAGTTTTTCCTAGATTACATATAACCTAATTGTAGTAATCTGTCTACGATGGGGAACCTTATTAAATGCCTTGCTGAAGTCTGTGTAAACAATGTATACCACAGTGTCTTCTTCAATCTTCTTTGTCACCTCTTCATAATACTCAATCACATTAATTAGACATGATTTCCATCACACAAATCCATATTGATTATCCCTAATCAGTCCTTGTCTTTCTAAATAGATGTAAAATGTATCCCTCAGAATCCCCTCCAACGAACTCCTCGACACTAACTTTGGCTGATTGAGTCGATAATTCCCTGTGTTGTTTTGGCTTACTGCTCCCTTTTCTAGCCCCACTCCTCCACTGGCCACAAAAAATAATTATAACTATGTTGGTGATATGGCCAATGATATAGTTCTCAGAGTGTGTCAGGGTCAGTGTTCGGAACAAGTCAGGCAGATTTCTTTAATCTGCTAAAACAACATGTTTATGACCAAAACAAAGTTGCTCAAACTATGATGGAAAGAGGAATGAAGAGAGGATATTGCAAATATGTACATTGATATTTTCCTTTGCAAAATACTGAGAAACACACACAGACACTCACAGACACACAGAGACACACAAACACACGCAGACACACAGGCACACACACACGTATTGTCGATAACAAACTGAAAAGCAAAATATGTGCAAAGTTAACTTGACAGAACATTGTCCAAATATAATTCGAACTCATGACCAAAGAAAAAATGAGAGCTTGACCCAAATGCTGTTCTATTTGTAGAGTCATCAAGTCCGACAACATGGAGAGAGGCAGAGAGGCCCTTTGGCCTAAACCCGTCCATGCTGATCCAAATATCCAACCACACTAACCTCATTTCCCAGCAATTGCCTATTAGCATTCTCATCCTTCCCTGTCCATGTACTTGCCCAAATGCCGTTTAAATATCGTTAATACAAATGCTTCAACCACTTCCGTTGGTAGCTCAATCCTTTTGTGTATCACTCTCTGTGTAAAACAGTTTCCATCACTTTCCCTTTTATTCATTCCTCTCTCATCTTAAAATGATGCCCTCTCCTCCTCGATTCCCAAACTCTAGGAAGAAAAAGGCTGCATCCTTTCACCTATTCCATGTAAACTTCTATAAGATCCCTCTCAGTCTTCTAATCTGTAAAGAAAAACGTCCTCGCTTGTCCAACCTCTCCCTATAATTCATAATGTTGAGTCCTGGCAACCTTTGTGTAAATTCCGTCTGCACATATTCCAAATTAAAAACATCCTGCCGATCGCAATGTGACTAAAACT
This sequence comes from Chiloscyllium plagiosum, assembly GCF_037043375.1. Classification (NCBI taxonomy): domain Eukaryota; kingdom Metazoa; phylum Chordata; class Chondrichthyes; order Orectolobiformes; family Hemiscylliidae; genus Chiloscyllium; species Chiloscyllium plagiosum. Next base: position 64,440,333 of record NW_028270183.1, on the reverse strand, counting down.
GAACACAGTACTACAACTGCACCCTCACCAACATCCTGTATAACTGCAACATAACTTCCCAACTGCTCTCCTCCATGTCCTGACCGATGCATGCTAGTGTGGCGAAAGCCTTCTTCACTCCCATGTCTAACTATGATCTCACTTTCAGAGAACGGTGGACCTAAACTCCATGGTCCCTCTACTCAACTACACTCCTTAAAGTCCTACCAATCACCATGAAACTCCTACCTTAATCTAACGTTGCCAAAATATTCCTCGGCCCACTTCTCCAGTTTGATCAAGGTCCTGCTGCAATTTCTGATATACTTCCTCACTATCCACGATATCACCTATTTTAGTGTCATCTTCAAATTTCCTAATCATGCCTTGCACATTCGCAAGAATATCATTGTTATAGATAACAAACAGCAACGGGCCCAGCAGCGACCCCTGAGACACTTCATGTGTCACAGGCCTCCAGTCTGAGAGCATTCTTCCACTATTACCCTCTGCTTACTACCATGTGTCTAATTCTCCAGCTCTCTCTGGATTCCATGCGATCCTAACCTTCCAGACCAGCCTATCAATGGCAACATTGCCAAAGGCCTTACTGAAAACCATACAGGCTATGTCCACCACCCTATCCTCATCAACATTCCTGGTCACTTCATCAATGAACTCAAACAAATTTGAGAGGCATAATCTCCCACTCATAAAGCCATTCAATCTTTCCAGTCTAAAAACAACGATTAATAATAATTTTTAAAATTAATAATAACAAACTAATAAATAAAAATAAGATCATATTTTCAGTGGAGAATAAATTATCCATGGTATGTGATATTGGAACGTGCATCATGGGTGAAGGGCAGAATATTTTTTGTTTCCTGTGTCATTGAGCTGTATTGAAAAAAGCAAGGGTGGCATGGTGGTTCAGTGGGTAGTACGGCTGCCTCATAGTGCCATGGATCCGGGTTTGGTTCCAGCTTCAGGTGACTCTCTGTGTGAAGTTTGCACATTTTCACTCTGTTTGTGTGGATTTCCTCTGGGTGCTCCATTTTCCTCCCATAATCCAAAGATGCATATGTCAGGTGAATTGGCCGTGCCAAGTCACCCATAGTGTTATGTGCATTCGTCAGGGGTAAATACAGGGTAGGGGAATGGGACTGGGTGGAGGGTCGGTGTGTGCTTGTTGGGCCAAATGGCCTGTTTCTATACTGTAGTGGATCTGTCAAAAAGTATTTCTAAAAAAACCTTATCTTTCCAAATGCAAGTATATCTCATCCCTCAGAGTCTTCTCGAGTAACCTACCTATCACAGATGTTAGGTTTCCTGGTCTATAGATCCCACAGTTTTCTTTGCTTCCATTGTTGGATAATGGCACAACATTTGGTAACCTCCAATATTCTAGAACCTAAACTGTAGCTAACGATGATGCAAAAATATCAACCAGGGTCCCCATAGTTTCTTCTGTAGTCTCTTGCAGTGTTCTTGGATGCATCTGTTTAGGACCAGGAGATTTATCCACCTTCATACATTCTAATGCATCCAACACGTCTTCTCCTGTAATATTGACTCACCCCAAGATAACACCACAACCTTTGTTCACCTTCTAAGTCTTATGTATTTCTCCACGATAAAGGCAGAGGAGACATATTCATTGAGAATCTCGCAAATCTCCTACAGTCCTAGACATGCATGTCCACTTTGGACCTTGAGGGGTCATATTCTCACATAGTTATTCTTTTTACTTTAATATACTGACAGAACCTCTTTGGATTCACCCTAATCTTCTCAGCCAAAGCTATCTTGTGCCCACTTTTCGCCCTCCTGATTTCCTTCTTCAGAAAACTACTGTATCCCCTGTACACCTCCAGGTATTCCCTCGATCCCAGCTGCCTGGACCTGAGCCACGCCTCCTTTTTGCTGGTCAAAGCCTCAATATCTCCTGACATCCGAGGTTCCTTCTTCCTACCAACCTTGCCTTTTACCCTCACAGAAACATATAGACCTTGAACTGTAGACATTTTACTTTTAAAATCCTCCCACTTGCAGGAGGTCCCATCGCCTGCAAACAAACTCCTCCAACCAACCCCTACAAGCTCCTGTCTAGTTCCATCAAAGTTCGCCTTGCCCAAATTTTGAACTTGAACATGTGGAGCAGTTTTGTCCTTCTCCATAACTATTTAAAAATTCATAGAACTATGGTCACTGGTCCCAGAGTGCTCCCCACCTTCACCTGTCCTGCCCTAGATCTTAGGGTAGGTCAAGTTTCATAGAACACAGAACATAGAAGAATACAGCTCAGTACAGGCCCTTTGGCCCTCGATGTTGCGCCGATCCAAGCCCACCTAACCTATACTAACCCACTATCCTCCATATATCTATCCAATGCCCGCTTAAATGCCGATAAAGAGGGAGAGTCCACCACTGCTACTGGCAGGGTATTCCATGAACTTACGACTCGCTGAGTGAAGAACCTACCCCTAACTTCAGTCCTATATCTACCCCCCCTTAATTTAAAGCTATGCCCCCTTGTAATACCCGACTCCATACGCGGGAAAAGGTTCACACTGTCAACCCTATCTAACCCCCTAATCATCTTGTACACCTCAATCAAGTCACCCCTAAACCTTCTTTTCTCTAATGAAAACAGCCCCAAGTGTTTCAGTCTTTCCTCATACGATCTTCCTTCCATACCAGGCAACATCCTGGTAAACCTCCTCTGCACCCGTTCCAGTGCCTCCACATCCTTCCTATAGTATGGCGACCAAAACTGCACACAATATTCCAGATGCGGCCGCACCAGAGTCTTATACAACTGCATCATGACTTCAGGACTCCGGAACTCAATTCCTCTACCAATAAAAGCCAGTACGCCATATGCCTTCCTCACCGCACTATTTACCTGGGTGGCAACTTTCAGAGATCTGTGTACATGGACACCAAGATCCCTCTGCTCATCCAAACTACCAAGTATCCGACCATTAGCCCAGTACCCCATCTTTTTGTTATTCTTCCCAAAGTGAATCACCTCACACTTAGCTACATTGAATTCCATTTGCCACCTTTCTGCCCAGCTCTGCAGCTTCACTATATCCTGCTGTAACCTGCCACATCCTTCCTCACTGTCAACAACTCCTCCGACTTTCGTATATCCGCAAACTTGCTCACCCAACCTTCTAACCCCTCTTCCAGGTCATTTATAAAAATGAAAAACAGCAATGGTCCCAAAACAGATCCTTGCGGAACACCGCTAGTGACGGCACTCCGGGAAGAAACTTTGCCATCAACTACTACCCTCTGTCTTCTTCCATCCAGCCAATTCCTAATCCAAACCTCCAACTCACCCTCAATGCCATATCTCCGTATTTTCTGCAGTAGCCTACCATGGGGAACCTTATCAAAGGCCTTACTAAAATCCATATATACCACATCTACCGCTTTCCCCTCATCAACCTCCTTCGTCACCTTTTCAAAGAATTCAATAAGGTTTGTGAGGCACGACCTGCCCTTCACAAAACCATGCTGACGATCCTTGATCACATTATTCCTATCCAGATGTGCATAAATCCTATCCCTTACAATTCTCTCTAAGACTTTGCCCACAACAGAAGTGAGACTCACCGGCCTATAGTTACTAGGGTTATCCCTACTCCCCTTTTTGAACAAGGGAACCACATTTGCTATCCTCCAGTCTTCTGGCACTACTCCTGTAGACAAATTTCCGAATATTCCCGAGTTGCGCCATCTACTTACTGCTTGAGGAAACTATTCTGAACACACTTAATAGAAACACCCATCTCCGTCCTTAATTCTATGTCTTCCCAGTCTATGTTAGGAAAATTAAAATATCCTACTAATGCAATCCTATTGGTCCTGCAAGTCTCCCCAGTCTGTCTACATATTTTTGTTCCCCAATTCCTCGTTTACTATTTGGGGGCCTATAGTACAATCCAACTACTATTAATATTCCCTCATTATTTCTTAGCTCCCCAGACAAATGCTCACAAGATGATCCATCAGTTATTTTATCTCTGATTACTGCTGTGATACTCGCCTTAATCAAAAATAAACTCCCCATCCCTTCTTTCCACCATTTCTGTCCCACATAAAGCACCTGTACCCTGGTACATTAAGCTGCCGATGCTGTCCCTTCCTTCGATATGTTTCAGTAATGGCTATAATATCCCAGTCCCACACACCGATCCATGCCCTGAGTTTATTAGCCTTACCTGTCAGCCATCTTGCATTGAAACATTTGCAATTTAATCCAACAGGCATTCCTTGCTCCCTATCGTTGTCTAGCCTGACCTGTCTCTTCACTTTACTATTTCTGATTACTGTATCTCCTTCCAGCCTCTCACATGTTTCCCTGCTCTTGAGGATCACACCCCTCCCCAACGCCAGCCAATCTACTTGAAACCATCCCTTGCAACAGTTTCAAACCTGCCTGCCAGGATATTGGTCCCCTTCCAGTTAAGTTACAACACGTCCTTCCTGAACACGTCACCTTGCCCCACAAAACATCCCAGTAATTCAAAAATCTCTGCCGCCTGCACCAATTCTTGAGCCACCTGTTCATCTGCCATATCCTCCAGTTCTTACCCTCATTAGCACGGAGCACGGAAGTAAACTGGATATTACCACTGTAATGGTCGTGTCTTTTATCCTTTTCCCTAGCTCTCTCCAATCACTCTGCAGGATGTCATCACTATTTCTATCTGTGTCACTCTGTCCTTTGTACCAATGCACACAATGACTTCTGGCTGCTTCCTCCCCCCTTCCGCCCCCACCCCCTACCCCCATTCCCACCCACGGTAAGAACGTTCTGCAGCCGCTCTGAGACATTCTGGTCCCTGGCATGTGAGAGGCTACACACTATTCCGGATTCCCATTTGCAGCCACATAATCTCCTGTCTGTTCCCCTCACTATCGAGTTGGATAATTACTTCTATTGTTATTCTGCTTGCACAGCCTTCTGGCAATGGGATTTCTTCATGAAACAGTTGAATTTGGCTGAATTATTTTGCTTCAGGCAATGGGAAGATTCCAATGAATCCTCATCAGGAATCCTCCATTAGTGGGAAAGATGACTGGACTTTTTTTTTCACTCCCACACATTGCTGTGATGAGCGACAGGGAAACAGAAAGGGAGCAATAGAATGTTCCTCCACAGATAGGCTACATTTTCCATCTGTAAGTTAAATCAGTCACGTTATCAGTCCCACACTGGACTCTGTGAGCTCTTCTTGAACATTGTCCGAACTATATGACTCCATCACATTCTCGACTCCAGGTCAGCGTGTTATTGCAGAATCAATTCATTAACAATAAATGGTCCAACTTGTTTTGAAGATGTGTTAATATGTGCTTGCGTAATGTAAAAATAACCGTTTCATGTCTTCACAATATCTGTGTTAAAATGAATATACTTAAACATATACAGTAATTGCTGGAAAAGCTCAGCCTGTCTGTCAGCATGTAGGAACAAAATTCACATTTCAATTTTTCAGTTCAATGACGTTTCCTTTGAACCTGACTTATTCTTAAAGTATTTCCCCAGTTTTATTCTCCCGCACAAGAAGAAATATCCATCCAGTACTCACCAACTACACTCTTCTCAAGATCTTATATGGTCAATAAAACAACCCTCATTCTCAGGTAGAACTGTTAATTCTTCATAACGTAATGCCTTCATCCCAAGAATGAGTAAAGAGAAATATATTTGAAAAGTTTCGAAGGCAATTTTGTTTTTTTTTTCAGTTTAGGCAATTACAAGTACACATAATACAGCAGATGTAATCTCAGCAATGCCCTGTACTGATGTAGAAAACATCGCTTAGATCATACCCAATACCCCTTGTACGAAACAGAATCACTACATTTACCTTCCAAATCACTTGCAACATCTTCAGATTAATTTGATGTGGTTCATATACTAAGAGACACAAATCCCTCTGTAACACTGAGTTCTGCACTCTTCTTGGATTTAAATAAATTTCTGCTGTTTTGTCTTTTCCCCAAAACAGAAAAGTTCCATCACATATATATTGTACTGTTTTTTTTCTCTGTGAAGCTTTGCTCACAGCCATCCTCTGTCTGTATGCCATTGCTTGTTGCTGTGCCCTCCCCGTCTGTATCCCATTGCAGACGCTCTGCCTTCCCCCTGTCTGCATCCCATTGCAGACGTTCTGCCTTCCCCCTGTCTGTATCCCATTGCAGACGGTCTGCCCTGCCCCCGTCTGTATCCCATTGCAGACATTCTGTCCTCCCCATCTGTATCCCATTACAGACGCTCTGCCCTCCCCCATCTGTATCCCATTGCAGACGCTCTGCCTTCCCCCCGTCTGTATCTCATTGCAGACTCTCTGCCTTCCTCCTGTCTGTATGCCATTGCAGACATTCTGCCCTCCCCCGTCTGTATCCCATTGCAGACGCTTTGCCTTCCCCTGTCTGTATCTCATTGCAGACGCACTGCCCTCAGCTGTCTGTATCCCATTGCAGACTCTCTGCCTTCTCCATCTGCATCCCACTGCAGACGCTCTGCCCTCGTTTGTATCCCACTGCAGACATTCTGCCGTCCCCGTCTGCATCCAATAGCAGACGCTCTGCCCTCACCAATCAGTATCCCATTGCAGACTGTCTGCCCTTCCCCTGTCTGTATCCCAATTGTAGACGCACTGCCCTCTCTCTGTCCTTCCCCTGTCTGTATCTCATTGCAGACACTCTGCCCTCCCTCGTTTGTATCCCATTGAAGACGCACTCCCCTCCCCCGTCTGTATCCCATTGCAGACGCTCTGCCCTCACCCATCAGTATCCCATTGCAGACACTATTCCCTCCCCCGTCTGTATCCCACTGTAGACAGTCTTCTCTCCACTGTCTGTATCCCATTGTAGACGCACTGCCCTCCTCCTGTCTCTATTCCATTGCCGACGCTCTGCACTCCCTCTGTCTGTATCCCATTGCAGACGCTCTGACCTTACCTCGTCTGTATCCTATTGCAGACGCTCTGCCCTCCCCCTGTCTGTATCCCATTGCAGACGCTCTGTTTCAATTTGACATCTTATTGAATGACTATCCTGGTGCATGAGCTAACTGAGTTCCATCTCTTTCATCCGGTTCATTCCAATAGATTGTAATTTGTTGATTAGCTCACACAGATCACTAAAGAATTCCACTCGTTACAGTCTTCCAAAAACAAAATGAGTAATCATCTCTACTCTGTATTTCCTGAAAGCTACCCAGGGCGCCGGTGCTTCTGCATAACAGCCTGGGATGGTTATATGGCGTCCCCCTGTGCTGTGTAATTTACTGAGTACTTCATTCTGTTTGGTGCGGCCTGTTTGGTGCAGCCCATTTTGCCGCAGACCCATTTAGGCGCAGAACTATTTCAGTGCAGCTCATATTTATTCCTTTTCAGGCTTCAATAAAAGCATTAATCAAAACAATAAAAATGAAAATAATGTTTATTCCCTTGAGTAAAAATGTTGAAAAGATCCTTGAGTAAGTATAACATTGACTCAGAGTTTTCTTTCAGAGCTGAAATGATAATTGGCCTTGCATTTATTCACATTGAAAACATTCATGAAGTTATTGAACAATTGACTGATGCGCTTCCAGATGAACTGCAACCGCTGCTGGACTGGTTTGATGATAACTATGGAGGTAGGAGATTACACAAAGGAAATGGTCGGCGTTCACCGCTTTTTCCAGTTGGAATGTGGAATTCATATGAAAGAACTCTAAATAATGAGGACAGAACAAACAATAATGCAGAAGCTGCCCACAGGAGATGACAAAGCGAATTTGATGTGGAACATCCAGTTATTTGGAAATATATTGACAGTTTACGAAAAGTTCAGAGAGGAAGGGACATGTACTATGAGCATTTCATTGCAGGGCACGATATTCCGTTGAAATTAAAGCAGCAGATGCGAGAATACCAACACTCGTAAGAAGATATAGTGAGAGAAATGATGTCCAGTATTTATGAGGATTGCCCATAATTTTGAATGAACGTCATGGTTTAGATTTTTCGCAAAGAACTTATATCGTTTATTTTTTTCTTGTTAACAGTTTTACTGAAGAGAATAAACATCATTTTTAGTTTTAGTCTTTCATTAATGCTTTTAACTAAGCCTGAAAAGTGAGAGAGATGAGATTGGAAATGCCAACGTGTTTAAATTGAGAATTGCTCTTTACTGAACATTGATGCTTACTTGGTTGGTGGGACATCGATATTTCAGAATCTCCACACAAGGTGTCCTGGTCCTCTCTGGCTCTTTCCAGGATCCTCCCCACATGTTGAGGTAGAGGGTGAGGGAACGGATATCGGGCGCTCTAACACCCGATTTGGCATTTTATGTCCGATCCCAGGATGTTTCTCCTGGAATGGGAGAACAGGAGGGACGGAGTGAGGGTGGGAGTGGGTGTCCCTGCTATTAATGCTGGTATAGGGGAAGGGGGAGGGCGAGGTGTCCGGAGGGAGTCTGACCACAGTGTTGTATCCATGCAGTGGTATTCGTGTGCGGGGCTATTGCGTCAGTGACAGAAAAAGTGGGCGAGGGAAGGTGCTGAAATCAACAGTGAGTGTGGTCGTGCTTGAGCCTTAATTGGAGATAGAGCGTGAGCCTTGTTCAGGTGTAGGTGTTATGACAGATATACAATGAGTGCGAGGGAGGAGAGAGAATATGGTGACACTTATCCTGGCAAAGTGGGGGGAAGAATATTGATGCTTCTCCTGTACTGCTGACCAATTCTTCAGATCATCTCAGCGTTGAGGTGAGTCTCCCTGAACGTTTTGTCCAAGTCTATTGGTAATAACGCCACATACCCTTTCCATCATTTCCCACAGAATCGATTTGGGTGGGTATTCCAAATAGCAAGGTGAAGCAAACATTCGTGTGTTATATATCAAAACTAAATCTGTCACATAATTACTTTACATCATATGCTCTGGAAACTAGGTATGCAAGTATATGCAAGGGGGGGCAATGATAAAGTGATATTATCGCTGGGCTCGTAACCCAGAGACCCAGGTAATATTTTGGCGACATGAATTCAAATCCTGCCATTGCAGATGGTGGAATTTGAATTCAATATGTATCTCGAATCAAGGGTTTATGATGACCAGGAATCCATTGTCTATTGTTGGAAAAACGCATCTGGTTCACTGGTGTCCTTGAGGGAAGGATACTGCTGTCCTTACCTGGTGTGGCCTGCAAGTGACTCCAGACTTAAGACAACGCTGCTAACTCTTAACTACCCTCTGGCATGGGCAATAAATACTGGGTATCCAGCGACGCCCTCATCCTGTGAATGAGTAACAAATAATCGTGGGTGCTGCAGTAATAATGGATGGTCTCAAGTTGCACCGAAACTACATTAATTAAGTTACTACTAAGTGAAGGATAACTTCCATAAGTGTGTATTATGTAGGTTGAACAGTATGTTGTGAACCAAACTAGAGAGAACGTTATTTCAGATTTGGTGTTGTGTTGTCAGGAGGACTAATTAATAACCTTGCTCTGAAGCAGCTTTGGAGGAATAGGGACATCAATATGTTGCATTTTTACACGGCGTCTGAATACGATATTGAATGTTTGAACATTCTTGTCAAACATCATGGAAGTCTGGAGGCTAGAGGGTCAAGTACGCTCCAATGAATTGGGGAAGTATAATGTAACATTCAATGGGAGAAGCAATGATTGTGAGAGTCATAGAATCCGACAGCACGGAGAAAGTCCCTTCAGCCCAAACTGGTCCATTCCGAACAAAATGTCGATTCACATTAACCCCATTTCCCTGACCTTGCCCCATATCCTTCTTATTCTTTACTCTCCATGTATTTGTCCAAATGCATTTTAAATTTTGTGAATGTACCCGCCTCAAGCACCTCTGCTGGCAGCTCATTCCATGTGTATACCACCCTGTGAGTAAAAGAGATTGCCCCTCAGGTTCCCTTTTACTCTATCCCCTCGGATCTTAAATTGATGCCCTCTGGTCCGTGGGTTGCTCAATCCTGTGGAAAAAAAGACTGAGTGCATTCACTCTATCCATGCTTCCCATGATCTTATACACTTCTATCAGATCCCCCTCAGTCTCATACACTCTAAAGTAAAAACTCCTAGCTTGCCCAACCTCTCACTATAACTCAGACCATTGAGTCCGGGCATCATCTTAAACTGCACTATTTCCAGTTTAATAACATCCTTCCTATAGCAAAGTGAACAACACTGAACATAACACTACCAGTATTGCCTCACCAGCATCCTGTATAACTGCAACATAACTCCCCAATTTCGATACTCATTATTCTGACTGATGAAGGTCAGTGTGCCAAATGCCTTTTTCACTGCCCTATCTACCTGTGACTCCACTTTCAGAGAACCTTGAACCTGAATTCCAAGGTCCCTTTGTCTTAATACACTCCTTAAGACCCCGCCAATCATCATGAAACTCCTACCTTGATTTGCCGTTCTAAAATGCAAAAACTGACACTTATCTGTATTAAACTCCATTTGCCATTCTCGGCCCATTTGCCATTCTCGGCCCATTTGCTCACGTGATCAAGCCACTGCTGTAATTTCTGAAATTTCTGATAATCTTCCTCACTGTCCATGATACCGCTTATTTTAGTGTCACAATGCCTGTACATTCTCAGCTAAATCATAGATGTGTGTAATATGTAAATATATATATACAATATTCATGGATAAACAAACAGTAATAGTCCCAGAACCGACTCCTGAGGCATTCCACTCATCACAGGCCTCCAGTCCGACAAGCATCCTTCTACTATTACTCTATGTTTCCTCCCATCAAGCAAATTTTGGATCTGATTTGCCAGCTCCCCCTCAATTCCATATGATCTAAATTTCCAGAGCAGCCTACCATGTGGAACCTTACTGAAGACCTTACTGAAATCCATATACACTACGTACACCACCATGCCCTTGTCAAAGTTACTGGTCATTTCACCAAAGTACTCAAAAACAAATGTTTGAGCCATAATCCCCCATGCACAAAGACGTGCTGACTGCTCATAATCACACCCTGCCTTTCCAAATACATGTATATCTTCTCTCTCAGAATTTTCTCAAGAAACTGACCTACTAGAGATGTCAGGTTTACTGGTCTATAGGTCCAAGTTTTTCTTTGTAGCTCTTCTTGAATAAGGGCACAGCATTCACTGCCCTCCAGTCCACCGGGACCTCACCCGTTGGCTACTGATGATGCAAAAGTACCAACCAGGGCCCCCACTATTACTTCTCTGTCCTCCTGCAGTGTTCCTGAATATATCTGGTCAGGACCAGGAGATTTATAGAAATACTGCATAGTCTGAAAGATATGTCTACTTGTTTCAGGTGAAAACACCAAAGAGTGATTAAGTGACTCAATGATAATTAACATAACAAATTAAAGAATATATTAATCACAGGAAGTGACATGAGAAGAATTCCAGACGTTGTGGTATCCAAAGAATTCTCAGAAAATTGCAATCCAGAAAAAGAGGGCCATGAAACTGATCAGGAAATCAAAAAGCGAACATGCATGCAAATAAACAGGAACAGAAAGACTGCAAAAATCTATGATCTATATTTCAAAAGAAAAAAAGCATAGTCAAATGTGGAAATTTGCAATCGGGAGAGACGAATTTATGGTGGTTAACAGGGAAATGGCAAAGCAAATGACCAGTTACTTTACATTTGCCTTAATGGAGTAAGATCCAGAAAATCACCCAGAAATATAAAGTGATCATATAGGACTTGTGGAAGTAAAGACATAAAATCAGTAACAAGGCAATATTGAACATGCAGCTGGATTGAACATTGCTAAGCTTGACAAACCAGATGTACTTCATACCAAAATCTTCAGAAATAAATCACAAATAGCAGTATTGATTGCATTGTCGATGACTGCGTTCTATTTTCCTCTACATTCTGCAGAGTCTGGAAGCTGATGTAGATAAATGCACATTAATTAACAGTGAGTTCGAAAATGCAATGATGTGAAGGGTATTTGGAGGAATATATGTAAGTGGTAAGTTAGTTTGATTTGCCTTCCTTTAAGGGAGTCGGAATATAGATGTAAAGACATGTTGAAGCAGTTTCACAGAGTGTTGGTGAGACTGTACCTGGAGTAATGAGAACAGTTTTGGTGACCACATCTAAGAAAGAATATACTGACCACAGAGGAAGTGAAATGGACATTATCCAGATAAATCCCTCAGATGGCGAGATTGCGTGACGAGGAAACTCGGCCTGTGTTCTCTAGCGTTTCAACGAATCAGCGGTGGGTCACTGTGAACTTTATAAAACTCACAAAACGTACGATAAGTTGGAAATTAACAGGATGTTTATGAGGCTGTCTAATCCACATGCAAATAATGGCAGGATAAGGATAGACCATTGAAGACTGCAATAAGGAGGAAATTCTGCACGTGGAGGGGACTGACTAACACAGGGACAAGACAGGACAAAAGAAATAAAGAAAAAAGAATACAAGCATGGACTACTTTCTAAACGGTGAGAAAATGCATGAAGCCAAAGTACAGAGGGATCTGGGAGTGCTAGCTGAGGATTCTCTAAAGGTAAACATGCAGTTTGTGTCTGTGATTAAGAAAGCGAATGCAATGTTGTCAATTATCTCAAGAGGGTTGGAATATAAAAGCACTGTTGTACTACTGAGACTTTATAGAGCTCTGGTTAGGCCCCATTTGGAGTACTGTGTCCAGTTTTGATCCCCACACCTCAGGAAGGACATACTGGCACTGGAGCGTGTCCAGTGGAGATTCACACGGATGATCCCTGGAATGGTAGCTCTAACATATGAGGAACGGCTGAGGATCCTGGGATTGTATTCATTGGAGTTTAGAAGATTAAGGGGATATCAAATAGAAACTTACAAGATAATACATGGCTTGGAGAGGGTGGACGCGAGGAAATTGTTTCCGTTAGGCGAGGAGACTAGGACCCGTGAACACAGCCTTAGAATTAGAGGGGGTAAATTCAGAACAGAAATGCGGGGACATTTCTTCAGCTAGAGAGTGGTGAGCCTGTGGAATTCATTGCCACAGAATGCAGTCGAGGCTGGGACGCTAAATGTCTTCAAGGCAGAAATTGATAAATTCTTGATGTCACAAGGAATTAAGGGCTACGGGGAGAATGCGGGTAAGTGGAGTTGAAATGCCCATCAGCCATGATTGAATGGCGGAGTGGACTCAATGGGCCGAATGGCCTTACTTCCGCTCCTTTGTCTTATGGTCTTATGGTCTTATGGACAAGATTACAGAGAATCCCAGATAACCTACAAGTGTGTCAAGCGGAACAGAATAAACAGTGAACACGTAGGACTCATTAGTGACTTGCCAAGTTGCATCCAAATCGACTTTGGAAGTAGGAGAAAGAGGGTAGTGGTAGAAGGCTGTTTGTGTGACTGGAGGCTAGTGAACAATGTTGTACCTCGGGCATCAGTGCTGGGTCCTTTATTATTTGTGATTCGGAGGTGCTAGTGTTGGGCTGCGGTGGACAAATCTAAAAATAGCATAACACTAGACCATAGTCTAACAGGTTTATTCGGCAACACTAGCTTTCGAAACTCTGCTTCTTCATCAACGTGCACAACCACGTGATGTAACTGATGTTGAGAGATTTTTATCCTTATTATTTTTGGTATTCATAAATGATGCAGCTGTGAATATGGACGAGGGGTGGGGTGTTTAATAAATAAGTTTGTATTTGATACAAAGAATGGCCGGGTGGTTGGCAGTGAGGAGAAAGGCCTTATGTTACAGGTAGAAACTGATGGAATGGTCAAATGGGTGGATCAATGGCAGATTGAATGTATCCCTGGTAACTAAGAGGTGATGCACTTTGGAAGAAGGAACCAGTCAGGGGAGTACTCAATGAATGGCAGAACACTAGAAAGCTTAGAGGGAGCTTCTCCAGACATTGCTGAATGTGACTGCATAGGTTAAAACACAATCTGGGAAAGGCTAGGGGAATGTAAACATAGCCTTTATTAATCAAGGCATAGATTATAAGAACTATGCGGAACTTTGGTGAGGGCAAGATGGAATACTGTGTGTAGGTCTGGGAACAACACTACAGGAAGGATGTGATTGTAGTGGACGGGGTGCAGAGATGTTCCCTGGGATGGAGCATATCACCTATGGAGAGAGGCTGGATAACCTCAGGTTATTTAGTTTGGAGGAGAGAAGGCTGTGATTCAGAAGGATAGGATTACGAGGTACATGGACAGGGTGGATAGACAGCAGCTGTTGCTGTTCCTCAAAGGGCCACACTTTAAAAGTGAAGGATTTGCGGTTTAGTGAAGATTTGAGAATTGGTTTTCAACCAGAGCCTGTAGGGGTCTGGAATTCACTTCTTGAGAGTGGAGTTGTCATGGTAACCTCAAACCATTAGAAACGACACGGTTGTGCACTTCAAATGCTTTAAGATTCACGGCTTCGGTCTTGTGTTGGAAAGTGGGCCGAATGTAGACTGTGCTGTATTTCTGGTAGTACAGAGTCTGTGCTTCTGTGATTGTATGGCTGTGGAAGGTCAATCATTGGTAGCTTAAGGTAGGAATTGATGGGTTTCTGAAGATTATCTTAACAAAGTTGATAAGAGAGAACTTGTAATATTTTCTGGAAATATGTCAATGGCAAAATTAAGAGAAAAAAGTTGCAGATTTCTTACAGTTTGATACCAGATAATTGAGGACCGGGAAATAGCAGAACTATGGAGCAAATACTTTAGGTATGCCTTCACAGAAGAAAACAAAACAAAACAGAAAATTTCCTAGAAATACTAGGGAACTTTAGTCTTGGGAGAAAAAGGGAATAGAATGAAAATAGCAACTAAACAGGTTCGAGAAAGTATTGGACTGAAATTAATGGGCATAGACAAAGTCAACAGAGATTTATGAAATGGGAATCATATTTGAGAACGTGACTTTTAGTAAAATTATGTAGGAAGTATCAATGCCATGCAAGTAGATTATCAGAAAGATTTTTGTTAAAGCCCCAAGCCTATTGTGCAAATTCGAATCATATGGGACTCGGGCTAATATATGGTCATAGATTTAGAATGGGAGAGCTGGCAAGAAACAGTGAGTAGGCATAAAACAATGTTTTATTTTTGAATGAAAGGCTTGGAGGATATTGTAAGGATCGTGTCATGAGCTCCAGCTATTCCCAATACACATCATATCTTTGGGTGAGGGGCACAAATGCAATATTCCCAAGTCTGCTGACAGCACTAAACGATGTCAGCTTGTGAGTGGATGAGGAGGATGTAAAAAAGTTCCAAGGTGATTGAGGCAAGTGGAGTGACTGGGCAAATACGTGGCAGGTGGAGAGTAATGGGGGAGATGAGATGTTGTGTACTTTGATGGGAAAAATGGACTGAAAAAGGATTGGTTGAAAACTGTTGCGCTATAAATGAACTTAAGCTGCATTTTTGTTTATTTCTGCGTAGCCCTCTGAGTCCATGTATGGCAGTGAGGTCTGAAGCCAGAAGTCAATACTGGGAATGGCATTGGCATGCTGACCATTGTATGTAGGCCCAGCACGTGGGGAACTGTACCTTTGAAAGGAATCTGGATGTCTCTGTACACCAATCACTTAAAGCAATATTGCAGGAGCAGAAAGCAGGAAGGAAGATAAATGCTTTATTCACCTTCATTTCAGGGGGATTTGAGTACAGGAGTAAATGTATCTTACTGCAGCTGTACAGGGCCTTGGTGCGACACCCTCTCGAACATTGTGCAGTATTGTGTGCAGTTTTGGTCTCCGTACTTAATAAAGGACAAACCTGACATTGTTGGAGAGTAGTGAAGGATGACCAGACTGATCTCTGGGATGACAGGCTTGTTGTGGGAGCAGGGTTTGGGGCAACTGGACCTGTATTCAATGGGGTTTAGGAAAATGAGTGGAAATCTCAGTGAAATATATAACACTCTGACAGGGTGAGACAGATTAGAAGCAGGGATGGTAATTCCCCTGGCTGGGACGTCTAAAACAAGGGGCCACAATATTAGGTACAGACAGGCCACTTTGCATTGAGATGAGAATAAATGCCTGCACTCGGAGACTGGCGAACCAGGGGTACTCTCTCCCAGATCAGGCTGTGGAAGTCAAGGAGCTGAATATAAATAAGGATTTCTGGAAACTAAAGGGATATGGAAAGAGCAGGAGCATGGTGTGAAGATAGAAAATCAGCTATCATTCCAGGTTGTTCTCCAATAACGCAATAACTGTGTTCCTGTGCAACACTGTGTTGTACAAAATCGTGCAATATTAATAATGGGGTCTATGGAAAAAAGAGGGTAAGTGGCGAACCCCCAAAAAATACCAGTAAAAACCAAAAATTAAATTTGATCTAACACACAATAGAACAGTCTAAATAAATCTTCAAATAACATGTGGCAATGGAACGCTTTCACACTACAGTCACTCACTGGTGCATCGTACCTTTCACCACAATCTTCACCAGAAAGTTCGTGGAGGCTGACTGATAATGAGATGCCGATGCCGAATTCCAGTTCTCTCCAAGATTCTCCCCACAGTTTGAAATAAAGTTCTTTCGAAATATAGACTAAAATTCCCAGTTTCAGGCTCAGGTTCAAGGCCTGCAGAGCCGATTGCATTCCCATTTTTGCTGAATACATTGATTGTACCTTTTGTAGACAGAGGATTTCTGAGGCAGGATTTGCTGTTCAGCTGGTGCCCGACAAGGAATCGCGTCACAGTGAATGCGACATCACTTTATAGAAAAAGGTTCATGAATTGCAGTGCAGCCGAAATGTATTTAATCAACACGCGTTATCAGTAAACTGCCTGTACATAGAATGGAGGCGCAAAACTGATGGGCTGAATGGACTACAGTAGTTCTCATTTTATGTTTCACAATGTTTAAACATATTAAGGGATATGTATATTGTATGGGGAAAACTGCGTTGAGGAGATGTTCGGCCATGAACTAGAATAGGGAAAGCTCAATGAGTTGTATGACGTATTCCTTTCCCGATGCTTCTGTGCAGTATGTGGGAAAGCTCTGTAAATGTTATCACAAGCTCTCAGCTTTAGGAAGGAGGTTTCTGCAGGGTCGACAGGATTGTGTTTCCCGTTCCCTTTTCTGATAACGAGGCTGGTGTCGGCTGTTCTCTCCGGGTTTATCCTTTAAGACCTCGGAGCAGTTTGATACAATTGAGTGCCTTGTTTGCCCGTTTCAGAGACCATTGAAGAGTGTATCACATGTCTGTGTGTCTGGAGTCACTTTTAGGACAGACAGGAAAGCACAGGAGATTCACTTCCTGAAAGTACACTCGGGAAGGAGATCGACATCTGTCATCAACATTGAATACACGATCACTATTACTGACACCAGGTATTAGATCTCGATATTTTATTAATTGTTTTTAACTTGCACCAGTTGCCAGAGAATTATCCTGGTCTGGATTAGCAATCCAATGACAATTCCACAACAGCACCATCTCCACATGGGGGCCTATCGGAAACCACACTGAACCGATTATTTCTGTGCTGTGTAACAGCTCTATCAAAAATAACCCCTACCAATTTGACTATCGTGATGGGACAGAGTGCGTGGCAATTGGTCCCATTGTAATTATTTCATTCTTAGAGGATGGGACATAGTTGAGTAACTACCCACATTAGGAGAAAGTGAGGACTGCAGTCGCTAATTAACCACATTGCCAGGGAGTTGTCAGAGTTGGAGCTGGAATGAAACAGCTTCCTCAGGTATACGGCTTGTTTTGTAGCAAAAGTCCTCAGTCCTATTGCAGGAATGGTGTCAGGGCCAAATGCCTTTGTCGTATCTACAGTGTCCAGCTGTTGCTTCATGTCACGTGCAGTGAATTGAATTGGTTGAAGACGGGCATCTGTTATTCTGTGGGTATTATAGTGAGGGTGAGGTGGGTAATCGACTGAACACTTCTGGCTGAGGATGGTGCAGATACTGCATCTTTTACATGGATGCACAGAGCTGTTCCATTATTTAGGATGGGGATGTTTGTGGTGTCCTCTCCTCCAGTAAGTTGTTTAATGATCCATCGACTTTTATGGATGGATTTGACAGGACGAGTGAGCTTATATCTGATTTGTTAGTGTTGGGATCATCTCTTTCTCTGTATCAGATGTTAGTCCTGCTGTTCGTGGTGTAACCAGTCAAGTGGAGTAGCTTTAATGGATTGTCATAGGTGTAGGTGGATGTGATTCCGACCCGACCATGTTCACCCACACTCGTCACTGACCCATGGATCGGCTTGATGGAAATGGTAGATGGATGGACTATCCTGGGGGAAAGGTTACAGATTGTCATTGAAATCTACCGCATCAGATGATAACCCAGTTTTAGCTGCAGTATCTACAATTCAATTCTACTGACTGCCCCCCCAGTTCACACCGAGACCTATTCACCCATCAGCCCTGTATTCAGTGACCTACTCTGGTTTCATATTCTCATTCTGCTGGAAGTCTTTCCTTTGTGTCACGCCTCCAATATGTTACATAAACAATATCCATTTAAGGTACTAACCTGAATCTTTTCCTTTCAGTAATGCCATCTTCTGTATTTGAAGTGAATGTGTTTCCTTCTGTTTTTCTCCCTGACCATGATTCAGAGCTCTGCAGTATCAGTGATGCCAGCCTTATGCAGTTTCAGAGTCAAGGATCTTGTCACCATGCGTTACTGTTCAGTTCCCAGTGTAAGGCGCTCCATGTTGGAGAGGATGTTTGGGCATCTTTGACAATTGTCGTTGGAAATTGTTCTTAAGCAGAAATTGCTGAAGAAATTTTAAAGATGTTGCAGAATTTTCTGGAGTGAATGCAGAGTTAAACTTTCAGTTCCAGTGAACCTTGTATAAACGTTTTTTATTTTTACTTCCAGTATCCATAATTATTTATTTAATTAAAAAATTGTTCTGCGCCTAGTCATTTCTATAGAAACTCAGCAGGTCTGTCAACATCTGCAGAGACAGAGAAACAGAGTTTGCGTTTCCAGTCCAGTGTGACAATTCTTCAAAACTGAATACAATTGCAAAATGGTCTTTTAATCCCTTGCCAGATGTGGAGGTTGGGTCGCAGGGAAATAGGGTGTGGCAAAAGAAAAACGGGCTTTTAGCAGTGGTGAACGAAAATATTCTGTATAACTGATCGAATTTAAGGTGTGAATGGGGGAAAGGTGTTCTCTCTATTGAATGCAAGATAAAAAAGACACAACCACACAAAGTTATGCCGAGGCCAGGAGGGAGAATGTTGACCATGTGGTATTATATAGATCTGGCCACAGATACGTTTTCACTGTCGTCGTCATCACCCCCTTTAGATAAAGGAATTCAGGTGCTTGACTTCTTATTGGCGCTGGTAAGCGTTTCATGCTGCCTTAGTATTGTAATATGCAGAAAAACAAATCACAGTAGGACGTTTGGGCTGAGTGTTGGTTACCTGTCATTTTTAATATTGTTTCTATTTTGCAGTGCTGATCTTTAAACGCTTATTCTTGAAGTCAGCATCAGATGGAGTGTAGGATGTTAAGGAGTGACATTATAGAAACTTATATATGGATTGGGTGAATAGCCAAGGTCTTTTCCAAAGGGTAGGGAAATCCAAACATAGTTGAAATAGATTTGAGGAGAAAGAGGGTAGATTTAAAAGGGACTAAGAAGCAGCTTTATTACACAGAGGGCGGTGTGGGTATGGAATGAGCTTCCAGAGGAAGAGTGGGAGATGCAACGACAGCGCCAACATTTAAAACTCATTTGGACAAACATATGAATGGGAAACATTTAGAGGCACATGTACCTAATGAAAACAGATAGGACTAGTATAGTTTGGAAAACCTGGCAAGCATGGACATTTAGAAAGCTTCACGCAGAGTCAGGGTGGTTTTGTGAAAGGGAAATGATATTTTGCCCTGTAAAATAATGCAAAGCATTTATGGAGATGCCTGAAAATGTAACAACGGACTTGATAAAGGGGATCTGGTGGACACGAGGCTTTCCAGAGATTTTCCACAAGGTATTACAAAACAAAAGTTTTTACTCAAAACAGAAGCTCCAGGACATCGGATACTGTAATAACATGGGATGATGATTGTTTAACACAGAAATCGGAGAGTCGGGATTAATGGATCTTTAAGGTAAAGGTTTATCTGCTGGAGTACCACAAATATCAGTCTGATGGCATCAGTTATTTACAATCAATGCTGACAGCCTGAAGGAGGGAGTTGAGTGCAATATAGATCCGAGTTTGAGGATGACACTGAGAGTCAAAACGGAGGCTGTTACTTAATGGAGAGGACTTCCAGAAAACGAACAGTAAAGACATTGGCGTCTTCTTGTGTATGAAACATAAAGTCAGCATGCTGATGCAGCAAGTAACTTGGTTGGTACATTAGGCGGTTTCCTGGGAAGAAAGGGTTGTGTTATTGAGAATCTCTAAGATGGTGAGGCGATAATTCATTGGGGTTTAAATGAATGAGGAGTGATAATGCTGAAACCTACAAGACACAGAAGGGGTTGGAGAAGGTAGATGTTGAGAAGCTTTTTCCATTCTTGAGCAAAGTGTCGAACTCGATGATATAGATACCGAATAAGGAACATCGATTTCAATCTGAGATGTAGATTAATGTCTTCTCTCCGAAGATAGTGAATGTCTGGAATTCGCTAACTCAGAGAGATGTGGAGGGATACAATGAGTCGGCAAGAGAGTGGAGTTGAGCCCTGGCGTAGATCAGCCAAGTTCTTATTAAATGACAGGGTTAGCTTGAGGGGCCGATTGACCTACTCCTGTTCCTATTTATTAATTTCACATGTTCTGCCTTTGGAAAGTAATGGGTTATTTTGCTGGAAATCGTGTTGTACAATGTTGCATTCAGGGAGAGCAGAGGATTTGTTGTTTTAACCCTGCGTGGAGTATGTGGCTGTATTCCCCGCGTATCTGGGTCTGCAACATGACCTACATCTGGAGCAGACGTTACAGAGAGGGGAAGCTTGGAAACAGGGACTGGGGGGTGGGAGTGGTGGTCACTTCCTGATCCAGCCTGGATTTTCCAAGTACATTTCCAAAGCTACACCTAACCATCGGAGTGGCCTCGATCTGCCCCTCTTTAGCATGTCCGATGACTGAATGGAACATCAGAACACAGGGCTGAGGGACACAAGGGGGGCATTCGGTCCTTTCACACTACCCCACCAGTAAATAAGGTCATGGCTCATCTCATTTTGATCCCAGCTGCACTTTTCTTTCCATGTACCATTATCCCTGATTCACCTGTCCATGGAAAATCAGACAAAGCCAGCTTCAATATAATTTCAAGGTCCAGCCACCCCAAACTTCTGGGAAAGAGAATTCCCACTTGACTGAAATCCCACTTTGTGGATTTATCCTAATTCCTGCTCTGATGGATATTGGAATGTGTCACCGTTTCCTTTTCTCGTCCCATTCCTCCACTGCTCACATTAAACTTTAAATGTAACCAGGTTGGTGATATGGCCGATGATAAAGTTCTCAGACTGAGTCAGGTTCAGTGACAGGAACAAGTCAGGCAGATTTCTTTAGTTAGCCACAAATAACTAATAAAGCTAACGGACGCACATGGTGGATCTGTGGTTAGCACTGATACCGCCCGTCACCAAGTAGCTGCGTTCAGTTCCAACCTCGGGCAACCCTCGATGTGGATTTTGAACATTCTCCCCATATCTGTGTGGATTTCCTCCCAGTGTTCTCGTTTCCTCCCATCGTCCATAAATATGCAGCTTAGAGCGGATTGGCCATGCTAAATTGCCCATAGTGCCCAGGGATGTGTAGGTTAGATAGGTTCGTCATGGGAAATGTAGGGTTACATGGATAGAGTAGGGGGGCAGGACCGGGCGGGATACTGTTCCGAGGGTCAATGTGGACATGATAGACGGAATGTCCTGCTTCCACACTGTAGAGATTCTATAAAAACAACAAGAGGTTTGTACGATACAAACACCCAGTGGGTATCTATCTGATCCACTCTCCTCTAGGTTTTGTATGTTTCAATAAGATCACCTCTGATTCCAAGAGTAACCTGTTAAAGCCTCCATAATGTAAGACCCTCATCCCTGAATACATGAAGTGAAACATCTCCGAATTGCTTCCAACTTAATATATCCTTTCTCAGGTAAGGAGACATAAGTAATCTCACACACACATGAGTTTACTTTTTGTTTTCTCAATGTTGAGAGTATTTGGAACTCTCTTCCCTGCAGAGCATTGGAGGCAGAGATATTGAATATGTTTGAGGCACAGACAGAAGGTTCATAAAGAATAATGGAGTCAAGGATTATCGGGGAATGGCAGGAATGTGCAGTGTTGGGGAAATGCTGACAGTGGTACAAAATCACACTGCTCCAGCACATCCACGAATACAATGCAAAATGAAATGATAATATCGATAAAATGTTAAGGGAAAATCCCAGATGGTGGCGATCTGGAAGGTCTGCTTTGTTGGGCTCTGCATCACTGCACGGGCAAAGTGGTTCCCTAACCCACTCCATCCCAGCCATTTACTTAAAATGCTTAGTTTTGGAAAGTCTTGAGAGTTGGCAGTTGTAGTAGCCTTAGTTTGTGTAGTTTTTAAGCTCTATGAGACTCTGTTTAGTAATGATCAGTAATTCGAGTTCTTCCTCTCTCGAGTTCAAATGTTGCTACAATGTGTTCTGGGTAATGATGTGCTTAAATGGTCTACCTGGTGCATTAAGATGACCCATTGGCCTGAAAAGAGGAAAAATTTACTTTCTAGTTTTAAAAAGAGAGAGTGGATGTTGTCCTATTGCAGGAGATGCACCTGGATGACAAGGAACATTTGACATTACAGCAGGTCGGGCTTGATCGGGTTTATTTCTCGACTTTTAATATTAGGAGGAGGGGAGAAGCCATAATGGATAAAAAGAATCTTCCATTTAACCTGCTATATTGTATTTGACACTCACGGGAGGCTCATAATACCCAAAGCCTTGAACTATAGTAAAGAATATAGTATTTTGAATGTTTCTTGCCCCCTGCCCCCCCCCCCCCCCACACACACACACACACACTCCTAGCGTACCCTCCAAATTCAGTTATCTTGCATCGTGGCACATTATTGTAGAAGTTTTCAAAAGTCTTATGGACCCCACGGTGGACAGAATGTCGAAAGGTGCCCCAATACCCTCGTTGTAATGTAAGCAATTAGTGGATATGTGTGCAGAACGAGAGCTGGTGGATGTCTGGTGGCAGATCCACATCACAAGCAGGGATTTTATTTTCTTCTTTAACCGGCATAAATGCGACACGAGGGTTGATTTTTTCCCAATTCCTGCAACAGTCTTAGATTCGATGGCATCCTGCACAATTGGGAATATTACCATTTCTGACCATGAAGCAGTATACTTATTGATTAACATTAAGTGCAAAATAATAGATTCGAGACACTAGCGAATGTATCCCTTTTAAACTTAAGACTAGTTGGTTAATTGAGTAGTTAGATTAGATTAATTACAGTGTAGAAACAGGCCCTTCGGCCCAAAAGGTCCACACCGATCCACCACTGACATTTGCTCCTTCACCAACACTACAGGTAATTTAGCATGGCCAATTTACCTAACCTGCACATTTTTGAGCGTGGGAGCAAACCCACGCAGGCACAGTAAGAATGGGCTCACTCCACACAGATAGTCACCTGAGGCAGGAATTGAACGCGGGTCTGTGGCGCTGTGAGGCAGCAGTGCTAACCATTGTGCCACTGTGCTCATCACTACAACGAACTCAGATCTTTCTTAGCCATTAATTCAGATTCAACCAATAACTCGTCCACTCTATGGGAAATTGCTAAGGCTTATGCCAAGGGAATAATTATTCCTTGTGATGTAGCAGAAGGGGGAGCAGGAACGCTGGTTTGAGGCAAAGCTGAGGGCAGCCGAGAGTGCATACTGTGATTGTCGCTCAGTGGCTAAGCTGCAGAGGATTACAACGCTTCGGTCTACAGTGATTTCCATGCTCACACAGACAGCCAAGAAGGAACTTACTTTTGCAAAACAAAGACTGTTTGAACATGATGATAAGCCAGGCAGGTATTTATTCTATCTTGCCAGGAAAACGAGCGCCCCTCTTCAGCCATTACCTCAATTAGGGAAGGTACTGGGATCCTTATCTTCAATTCCAAAAAGATTAATGTCTCCGTTGATTGGTTACCAGTTTTAGGCTTACTGCACTTTCATTCCATGTTTCATATTTACCTTTTTTAAAAAAAAATGTGTAGTCACATCAGCTATCTTCCAATCCATTGGAAATTATTCCAGATTCTACAGAATCTTGAAACTTCAGATTACTCTATTAAGGTTCAACCCCTTGTTTCATATTAGATCCACTAACTCTTGGGCCACTTTGTTAAGTATGCTTCGGTGGAGAGTAGCTTTCCTGTGATATCTTTGCTTTTAATCCTATAAACTTCCCCAACACCATTACCCAACAAATACTGATGAAGGTGATAGGTCAGGGAGGAGAGGGTGGAGTGGATAGGTGGAAAAGGAGATAGGCAGGTAGGACAAGTCCGGAAAAGTCATGGGGACAGTGCTGAGCAGGAAGTTTGGAACTAGGGTGAGGTGGGGGAAGGGGAAATGAGGAAACTGTTGAAGTCCACATTGATGCCCTGGGGTTGACGTGTTCCGAGGCGGAAGATGAGGCGTTCTTCCTCCAGGCGTCTGGTGGTGATGGAGCAGCGGTGAAGGAGGCCCAGAACCTCCATGTCCTTGGCAGAGTGGGAGGGGGATTTGAAATGTTGGGCCACAGGGCGGTGTGGTTGATTGGTGCGGGTGTCCTGGAGATGATCCCTCAAGCTCTCTGCAAGGAGGCACCTAGTCTCCCCAATGTAGAGGAGATCGCATCGGGAGCAACGGATACAATAAATTATATTAGTGGATGTGCAGGTAAAACATTGATGGATGTGGAAGGCTTCTTTCGGGTCTTGGATAAAGGTGAGGGATGAGGGTGGGTGCAGGTTTTACAGTTCCTGCGAAGGCAGGGGAAAGTGCCAGGATGGGTAGGTGTGTTGTAGGGGGGCTTGGACCTGACCAGGTAGTCACGGAGGAAAGGTCTTTGCGGAAGGCGGAAAGTGGTGGGGGGGGGGGGAAATATATCCCTGCTGGTGGGGTCTTTTTGGAGGTGGCGGAAATGTCGGCGGATGATTTGGTTTATGCAAATGTTGGCAGGGTTGAAGGTGAGCACCAGGGGCGTTCTGTACTTGTTACGGTTGAGGGAGTGGGGTCTGAGGGCGGAGGTGCGGGATGTGGATGAGATGCGTTGGAGGGCATCTTTAACCACGTGGGAAGGGAAATTGCGGTCCCTAAACAAGTAGGCCATCTGGTGTGTTCTGTATTGGAACTGGTCCCTGGGAGCAGATCCGGCGGAGGCGGAGGAATTGGGAATACGGGATGGCATTTTTGCAAGAGTTATGGTGGGAAGTGGTGTAATCCAGGGAAATGTGGGAGTCGGTGGGTTTGTAAAAAATGTCAGTGTCAAGTCGATCGTCATTAATGGAGATGGAGAGGTCCAGGAAGGGGAGGGAGGTGTCAGAGGTGGTCCAGGTAAATTTAAGGTCAGGGTGGAATGTGTTGGTGAAGTTGATGAATTGCTCAACCACCTCGTGGGAGCACGAGGTGGCGCCAATGCAGTCATCAATGTAGCGGAAAAAGAGGTGGGGAGTGGTGCCGGTGTAATTACGGAAGATCAACTGCTCTACGTTGCCAACAAAGAGACAGGCATAGCTGGGGCCCATACGTGTGCCCATGGCTACCGCTTTGGTCGGGAGGAAATGGATGGATTCAAAAGAGAAATTGTTAAATGTGAGGACCAGTTCGCCCAAACGAATGAGAGTGCCGGTGGAGGGGTACTGTTGGGAACGTCTGGAGAGGAAGAAACGGAGGGCTTGGAGGTTCTGGTCATGGCGGATAGAAGTGTAGAGGGATTGGATATCCATGGTGAAGATGAGGCGTTGGAGGCCGGGGAAACGGAAGTCTTGGAGGAGGTGGAGGGGGTGGGTAGTTTCTCGAACGTATGTGGGGAGTTCCGGAACTAGGGGGGATAGGACAGTGTCGAGGTAAGTGGAGATGAGTTCAGTGGGGCAGGAACATGCTGAGACAATGGGTCAGGCAGGGTGGTCAGGCTTGTGGATCTTGGGAAGGAGGTAGAACCAGGTAGTGTGGGATTCCCGGACTATGAGGTTGGAAGTTGTGGGTGGGAGAACCCCTGAGGTGATGAGGCTCTCTATTGTCTGGGAGATGATGGTTTGGTGATGGGGGTGCGGTCATCGTCGAGGGTGCAGTAGGAAGAGCTGTCATCGAGTTGGCGTTTGGCTTCAGCGGTGTAGAGGTCAGTGTGCCAGACTACCACTGCCTCCCCTTTATCCGCTGGCTTGATGGTGAGGTTGGGATTAGAGCAGAGGGATTGGAGGGCTGCGCGTTGTGAGGGTGAGATGTTGTGTCGTTACGTTACTGATGGCCAGAGACCAGAAGGTGAGGCCTTTCAGTCCATCTAGTATGCTCCGCCATGTGATCATGGCAGATGTGGGTCTCAACACCATTCTCCTGCATTCTTCCTGCAATGCTTACTCGATCTGATTTTAGGATCCAGTGCGTTTTCCAACATGGGTCTGAACCCGGCCCCCTCCGTAAATATTGGCAGCTAGTTGCAATGTTTTTGTGTGTGACCAAATTTAGTATGATGCCTGTACGGCAAACACGATCTCCCGTGAGCAAGGCAATCACCACTTGTGTTGGGGTGGGGGTGCTGGGGTCAAGTCACTGGCCCTGTTGTTTTTCTGTTGGGGAGCGGTTATCACGTTCACCTCCAACATGAAGTATCCCTGCTTCCAATTGTCCTGCGCAAAGAAGGATAGGCTTGTTTCTGAACATGGGTCGATCTTATTGCTTGCTGGTCTTGCAAGTAAACTTTCCTTTTATTGTCCCAGCCCATTCCTGCCGCTGTGGTGAAAGGGAATACAAGTCCAATTAATTGTTGTGTACGATTTTCTTCGTCATCTATTCTTCCTTGTTCTGAATATGCACGGATGTTTCCACCAGGGACGGGAACTATTTTTAAAAGAGCAGTCGGCGAGCCCTAATTCTTTCTGTAGAGAAGAAGTATCAGCTTCTGCGAAAGTGCCCGTGTTCAGGGACGGGCAGAAACATTGTTGTTCCTTCCTTATGGGCGACAGGCTTCCGGATTGTGGTGGATGGGTATTTATTGCAGTCTCTTTAGCAAACCTCGAATTGAATTTAGTCGCCCATCATTACTTTAATAGCGAAAAGGGACACAATTGCAAATACTTGCTGCATGAATTCCTTTTTTTTCAAATTTGCCTCCGCAGCGATCCTGAATATGCACAGATGTTGCAGAACTTGTGGCTATCCTGCTTAAAAGGGAAGGTACGAGCTCCATTTCGCCTCAGTGCCCCAGAGAAAATTTTCACAGCCGAAATTCGCATCAGATACGGGACATCCCCGGTTCAAAGCGAGGCAGAAACATCCTTGTTCCATTTTTACACACAATAGCCTTTTGGGTTGACGTGAACAGAGCATCCGTGTTTGATATTCTCATCAGCAAAACTGTCTTGGAATTTGCACGCTCATATCTGCTGCCGTGGTGCAAAGGAATATAATTAATTCGGATTAATTACTGTGTGAAACTTTGTTATGTTTTATTCTCCTCGGGGAAAGAGAATTGGAGATGATGAAGGGCTTCAGCCAGAATCGTCGATTCTCCTGCTGCTCCGACCTGCTGTGCTTTTCCAAAATCACTTTCTCTGCTAATTTTCTGTCCTTCCTGTTCCCAAATATATGTCAAATTGTACACCTTGGATGGCCGTGCTGTGTAAGGCCAGTTACCGGGCATTGATCACTTCTGCACCAGTCATACCGCATTTGTTTTACATGCGAAGGTGGCATGGTTCAGTGTCAAGGGGAAATCTCATTTGCTGGGGTCACAACGAACTTTGGATTCTGATGTATGGTCTCTGTGAACTGTATCCAAATCTAGAGTGAGAAATGCCTGATATGGACGTTGTCTGCCGTTTCTCAACCTTTGTGAAACAAAACCAGAAATCCTAATCATGATTGGCAGCAATTCACATTTTCGCGATTTTAAGCACAGGGCACATTTACCATCTATTCGGTCAACAACAGGAATGAAAAGATTTACTTCCACAGATGAACTGTTTGACTCACACTCTCATGTGGTCGCTCTGAAATCTAAGCCATGTTGGAACTGAAACTGAGGAAATGCTAGTCTTTCTTACGAATGACTACGTATCAATTTCGTTTCGTTCATCTCAGAAACGTCGAAACAGGGAGGAATAGGAAACGGAGGGACATGCAATTCCGGTGAAACACCTCTTTGATTCAGTCATCAACAAGTGGCGTTAAAACAAGTCGGAAGAGAGAGAGCCAAGAACAATAAAAAAAACCGTTTTGTCACCTCGAACAAAGAAACGTATAAATACAAAGCAGGAATCAGCAGCAGTGCTTCTCCCGAAGGCCCACTGAAGATGTTAATAGATTGACGAAACGAATGGAAATGAACATTCCAAATCAGCGAGCAAGCCTAGGTCCAGATAAATAGTGGGGGTGGGTGAGGCTATAGTGAGTCGTGCAACCCCGAAGGTCCAGGTGGAAATGAGGATGGAGGAAGCCAACAGTGATGTCCTTCTCTGGCGGTACAGAGGTGCGTGAAATGCCGGGACTGGGATCTCCAAACTCACCCGGAACACCTTCTATTGTTGTGGAGCAGGGAACAAGTTGACATTAGGGTGGGGGTTTGAGCCTCGCGTGGACCAACATGTTTTGACATGGAGCAGCAGGACTTATGGGAATATCAGGCTGGGAGCTCCAACCTCACTTGCTGCCGTTTTTACTGACATTGAGAAGGAAACACTGGAACGTCAGGCTGTAAGGTCCAACCTCACCAGGTGCAGTTCTTATTGGCATGGAGCAAGGACCATTTGAACATCAGGCTTGGAGATTGAAACACACCATAAGCAGCTTCTATTGACATTTAGAAGGGAGCATTGGGACATCTGAGGGAAAGGATGCTCAGCAATTTTAATCTGAAGTGAAATAGTTTTTAGCAGGACACATATTTGAGGATTGAGGGAATATGTTTCCCAAGGTAAATGTCTCAATTATAAAGAGAAATCCTGCAAAGGTTCAACTCGTGGAGGAGTTCAGTGGTTATCTCTGCAACCTCGAAGCGCCATTGATCGTGTTCGATTTCAGCATTGGACGACTGTCTCTGTGGAGTTTGAACATTCTCCATGAATATGTGCGGGCTTTTTCCGGGTTCTCTGTTCACCTCTCACAATATAAAAATGGTCAGTTGCATTGACCATGCAAAATTGCCAATACTGGTAGGTGCATTACTCATATGGGAATGGATCTTGTGGGTTACCCTTTGAACGGTCAGTGTGCAGTTGTTTGGCCAAATGGCCTGTTTCCCGTTTGTAGGGAACCTGATCTGTGCAGAGAGAAACAGAAGCAATTTGTACGCTCTGTGACCTTTCTCACAGGCTGACTCTGCACTGAGTTAAATTTACAGAAACGAGTTTTAGCTTGTTTCATGTTATTGATTTTCCTGCGAACTCGCACAGATCGTTAAAGTAATCTAAAGATCCGAAAATCAACAGGAACATCTACTGTCGTGATTACACTCGAGTTTACCTCGATTTATTTACGAAAAGTTGGGAACTGGAATTGAAATTTATCAGTTTAGCAGTAATCACATTGAATGGTAGCGCAGATATAGGGTGAATGTTAGTTTCATGGGGACAGACGTGTTTTCTTTGCGTCTGTTGCTTCAAAAGTTGGGGGCCATTGGCGTGAAGCAGTGACAGTGATTATCTTTGCTGGTTATTCAACTTGTGAACATGAACGTTGTTGTTCATATTCCTGTTAACAGCACTGCTTTGCAGCATGAATGCATGCTGTAATATCCTGGCCAGTGGTGCAATGGGTATCGCAGCTGTCTACGGATCAGGAGATTGAAGTTTGGAATCCTCTTTGGCTCGACAGCAAGGCCTGTCGGCTTGAACAAACTGATGACGATTTGCTGTGAGGCTAAAATGTCGGTTTAATTCCGGATATGCAAGTGCAAGGATCCCTTCCATAAATGCCTTGAGTATACCATGGTTACCACAGAAGTGGAAGCTGAAATAATTTGTTCTTACTACTTTCTATTTACCAAACCCAGCTGCTCAATTGCTGCGGCTCCAGGGACTGGCAAGGACACAACACAAATACCCAATCTCAATTTTCAAAATCCTCAGAAACTCCTTGGGAAGCGGAATTAGAGGAGAATAAAAGCTGAAATGATGGACAGATCAGGGACTATCCAGGCATCTTGCCCTTCTGTCAGAATCCGACACATTGACACTGATGTTCTCGGGGTGATTAATTGATCTGAGGCTTTGAAAGGAATCCTGTCACAGATGCCATCACCACACTGTGACGCGCTCAGCTTCATTGGCAAAGAAAACACATTTGATCTCATGAAGCTTCCTTTCACCCTCGGTCTGTCAAGATAATTTTCACCTCCTCTCTCCTGTTCTTCCTCCATAATTCGAGGGAAACACTAGCCGAATCCCAGCATCATATATCTCCTTTAATGTTCAGACTTTTAGATTAATTTAATGGACTGAACAAGCTTGCAGGAAATTGAATAGTATGAAACAAAGATTTTTAAAAACCCTTCCAGAAAGTTAACCGACTGTTGAGTCAAACATACGTGTAATGTCAGAGAGCGATACAATTAAATCATTTTCTCACTGTACTGATACTCCTACACTAGCTCAATCTTACCAAAATGTTTATTTACAAATGAGACAATTCTCTGGGGCAGATCCTCCCTCAATTCACAATCATGTGTCCTGCCAGGAACTATTTCAATTGTGCTTAAAATAGCTCAAGATCTTTTCCCGCAGGCCAGTGCTCCCTGCGCCATATCAATTGAAGCGTCTCCAGGTGAGGTTCGACCTCCCAGCCCGATGTCCCCATTCTCCCTTCTCCATGTGAACAGTAGTTGCTCCAGCTGTGGTTGGAGCTTCTTGCCTCAGCATTTCACGCGCGTCTATGCTTTCATAGAAGGACTGCGTGCTCATGGATTTCGTCACAAGACAACAGAGTAGATACAAGCATTCATTCCACTCCCCATTTCCGATTTGATCTTCGCCTCTGCGCCACTCAGTTTCTCTGATTCCAGACCTGGGAACCGGTGTGATGTGAACGTGCAACAATATTTACTTCCTTGTCTCCTGGTTCTGGTAAAGTAACAATGTGAAACTGCGGTGTTACTGAACACTGCATTTCGACAATACATTGCACTATCGCCTGTACATTTAATCTTTTGCAGGAAGCTATCGGATTCAGTCTTCAACATTCTCAATGATGGAAGCTCCACAGTCTGTGAGGACATAGAAGAAGAAGATTCAACCCAATCTCAATCCAGTATATGGCACCTTTTCTTGTTGTGCATGTGCTGCTTTTCCTCACCTATCCATGCCATTGCATTTTTTGCTTTTTACATCGTGCTATTTCACGAGATCATATCGTGGTTTGTACTCTGCGTTGTGGCCGCAACAAATTCCGCTCATTTCCGAGTCATGGCAATGCACATTTGTTCCATTTTATGCCACATCACCTGTGCGAAACAATCACCGAAAAGAATCATCCCATTTTTAACGGGAAAGTACTTTTCAGTCTGCTCTCTGACATCATTGCGTGTCATATGTCAGGATTCAAATTCACCCAATATCGGATATTTCTCTCCCTTTCACAATCACTATACCCCATTTCCGTCACTCCTCCCATGTCACAGATGCATTGCACTGTTTAACACTCACTTTCACGTTGACCCCTTTAAGTCTGTGCTGCAGCTCTCACTGTTGCTCGGTGAACGTGCCCCAATATCACCATCAGGTTCTTCGAACACTCAATGCAATCAGATAAGGTGGCTGCATGACCAATCCTCCTGTATAGTGTTGTATTTATGGACCAGAGATTATTGGAACATCAGGTTCACGAAAAAGGCACTGAACAGTATCGAAGGGAAGAGATTTATTGGAAAAGACCAATTTCGGTGGTTTCTACGCATTTGTTTCATATCATCATTCGGCTCTCGTGAGGGTATTGTATGCAATTCTGCAATTCACATTATAGAAGCGATATGACAGTAATCAAAACGGTGCAGAAGTGATTTGTCAATATGTTGTCTGGATTGAAGAAGTGCAGCTATTAAAGAGTTTCGACAGACTGGAGTTGTTTTCTTGAGAGCAGGGAAGAGTGAGAGGAAACATGATTGAGAAGTCGAAAATAATGAGGGGTCTGAATTTGGCAGATTGAAGGAAACGTTTCCCTTTGATGGGGGCGTCAATCACCAGGGAACGGCAGATTTATGTTAAGAGGCAAGAATGTTTGAGTGGATGCAAATGAAAACTTCATAAGACAGAGAGTGTTTGGAATCTGGAACTCATTGCCTCCCAGTGTCGAAGTAGCAGAATCCCTAATAACCTTCTGAGATGTTCATGTGTGAATTTGTAATGCTTACAGCATACAAGGCCAAAGGATGGAAAATGGGATGAGGAGAGTCAAGCAGTTATTTTTAACAAGAAGACGCACAAAGACCTGGAAGCTTGGGAGCTCTGACCTCCTCTGTCGTGTGTTACTTCTAATCTTCACATGTCACGTAGGATTCCAGAGTTCATTTCCTTGCTGGCGCAGCCCGGCCTGATTTGGAGTTTCAAGTTTTGTTTAAAGATTTGTAATTCAAGTGCAGGTTGCGGTTTCGGGGATTTTGGGCGGTTTTGGGCAGTTGGTTTGCAGCCGTTTCCTCCGCATTCTCGGCGACATCTTCAGGACTGCTGAAAGTCCTGTGAAGCGTGGCTGTCCTGTGGAGATTTGAATTGATTTGAGTTCATTCCCACTGCTTCGGTTTGTCAGTACTGGTAGTTCGTTGCAGGTCCCGGTAT
The DNA here is from genome assembly GCF_037043375.1 of Chiloscyllium plagiosum. NCBI lineage: Eukaryota > Metazoa > Chordata > Chondrichthyes > Orectolobiformes > Hemiscylliidae > Chiloscyllium > Chiloscyllium plagiosum. The sequence continues at coordinate 64,407,306 of NW_028270183.1, read as the reverse complement.
GTTGGGTTTAGCTCAACGAGCTTGTTGATGGAGTCCATGAATGGGTGTTTTCCTTCTAGAAATTTTCTGGCCACCCTCTATTTGGCTTGTCCTATTATTTTTGTGTTGCCCCAGTCGAACTTGTTTTTCTCGTCGACTGTGTGTATTGCGACAAGGGAATCCAGCTGTGTTGTTCACTGGCTCCTCCAGAAATGCCTTGCCAACAAAAGATATTCCCGCAGAATCCTTGCAGACAAACAACGCTCGGGGAACATGCCATGAATCGACACACGAAGCACTCTACCTTATATATGAAAAAAATCTCAGAAATGACAAGCACTCTCTTCTGACCATTCAGATTTATGAGAGAGCATAAACCCAAAGCCAGGTTCAGCTAACAACTCACCAGAACAAATGCCCACTATCCTGCATGTGCAGTGCACATGTGGACAAACAATGCTCCAAGCAAGGAGTGCAGAAAACATTGTAAAGGACCAAGAGGCAGGCAAATTGAGAGCCGCATTGATGAAGAACAACTTGCCCCTAAACGCGAACGCGAGGTGTCCCCAGTAGGTGTACTCAGGGCACTGAGTGTCTCTGATTCCGCGCCTGGGATCTCGGATTATATGACAGTCTGTGGCAGTGGAGAGTTTGTCGCTGGAAAAGGACAGCATGTAAGGCAGGATGCAAGAAGCAGGAGAATCGACGTTTCGGGCATGAATACTTCATCAGACTTATAACCAAAACCTCGATTCCCCTGCTCCTCGGATACTGCCTGACCGGCTATTCTTTCCAGTTCCACACTCTCTTCTCTGATCTCCAGCACATAGAGTCCTCACTCTCCTCCGTCTGCAGCAGTAGTTAGTTCTTTGTTTGAGGGAACTGCTGATGTCACCAGTGTAAACTTCGATTGCTGATTGAGAACTACAGCCAGGTCCATTGCCAAAAAGAGCATTTCTGTTGTTTTCAGGTTCTATGCCTTGCGCAGCTTCTGGCAGTGTACTTATATGGAGTTTCCTGGCCGTTCGGTATGTGCGTTTGTGATCGTACAGTTGTCACTACTCTGAGATGTGGCTGCAGTCATCTGCGTTCGCAACCCAGTGTCGATTGCTGCTGTTTTGCGTTGCTCTTCATGTGTGCATTACTGACACAGTAATCAATCAATTGACATTGTAAGAAGGCAGACAGACGTGGGAAATGTCGAGGTTTTAGTGACATTTGTACAACGTTTAGGGATTACCTAGAAGCAGTAGATAAGAACGTTGAATTCTTTTGGGGAGTGACGAGGAACAGTGAGGGAAATACGTCACCCGATTTTACTCACAGGGACCACAATGCGAAATAAAACGTACTAAAAGTGAGGAAAAACAGATAAATGTTGGCAGTGAACATGGATCTCCTGACTTCCAATCCCGAGCTCCCACCATTCCAATTCCCGGGTCGAGTGTAAACAAATTTTACAGAACAATACACATCAAGGTTGTCCAATACGACGGCACAGTCTTTTTTTGGTCTTAGTTTTATAGTTTCGACTTATAGTTCCTTTTTCGGGAAACCATCTCTTTAATTGCAAGCTTTCGGAAAGGAGGTCATACGGTTGGTCAGAAAAAAAAGACACAAAACTTTGTTTGTGTTAGGCACAAGAACTCCCAGATTCCTCTGTCCTACACGTTTTTCTACTTTCCCTCTATTTTCATATGCTCTGCTTTTTGACTCTTCAAACCTGACACTCCCGACATGAAACTTAATCTGCAAAGTTTTCCCCCCATTCACTCAAATTATATATATATGCCTTCGCAGATTCCCACGTCCTCATCACAACATGCTCTCCCATTATTGTCTATGGTCAGCAAACTTGGACATATTCACAATGCCACTTTCTGCATGCTATGTACAGAGAGATAAAGAACTGAAGACTTGACTATACCCCGTCTTGGCCGATCTCTCTGTTCTAAGTAAGTACACATATTTGCTACCATCAGGATGTGAGAACAGCCTCCTCATCTCTGTCTTAATTGGTTAAATCCTTCTCCTGATACTTGGACCACCAGTCCGATACTATCCCGGAGAGCAATCAGAGCTGAACAAACGTCAAAAGGCATAAACTCACTGGCGTCTCCCGCGTCAGTTCTGAGTATTGGTAGCATTTTCTTTTTGACCTCTGGTTGAACAAACTGCCCGGATTTGCACATTAGAGTTGACAACGCCACATCTGCTTCAAATTTCCTTGAGTGCCTGTGACGCAGTAGTGCTGAAAGGCGCTATAAAAATACTATGACGTCTTCATTTCTCGATCCATTACATTATTACTAATCTCTCTGCTCATGAAAATGCATCCTTCCCAAGCACTCTGTCTCTCATTAATATGTGTCATTCAATCCAATTTCCTATCAGCCTCCTCCATTCTAATCAATTACAGGGGACCCAAAAGTTTGGAGTCATTGCGCAGACAGAACAAACCGAATAGTGTCCTCACGTTTTCTTATGGAAGCCCCAATTTCCCGAGAAATATGAAGCAGTGTCTCAGGGTTATAGTTGTGGCTGAGTGGTTAAGGCGATGTATTAGATATCCATTAGTGGTTCCCCGCGCAGGTTTTAATCAAACGACTACGTTTCCTTCACTGTTGCTTTTAAAAGGCTTTCGTTGACGAGGTCTCCCTCAAACTACAGAAAGTCCGTCTCAATAACCCCACATTTTGTCAGGTCTGGTCATTTATTGACATGTAGGAAACTTGGGTTATGAAGCAGAAACGGACCTGACTCAGAAACATCGCTCTGTTCCTCCAACCACAGACAATATCAGACCTGTGGGGTTTATTTCGAATTCGCAAAGTTTATTCAACACAAATGCTGTTTTCCATTAAATTTCCTCAATTCCAGTCCTCTGGTGAGTTGCACTGGTCAGAGGCAAAATTTCCTCCTGATCATCAACCCTCCCATCCCCACTGCTCCCTCCAACATCATTGTACATTTCCCCAGGAAATCTCCCGTTAACCTTATTTGCTTCGAAGAGAACGTTCCCAGAGTCGGGAATTTCTCCACAAAAGATTATTTCCTCACCTCTGGACATGGTGCAAAGCAAAAGATTGTGAAAAAGATGCTGGGAAAATGTTGCTCAGCAAAAATTATCAAGAAGCAGAACAGAAATTCCAGTCGACAAATTTGTGAATCTTTAGACATTACTCGGGAAGTGGATTCAGAGGAGAATGAAGGGTGAACTGTCCAACTGAGCAGAGACAGGCCCGACACCTTCCCATGCTTTTAGAGGCTGATACGTTGAGTCTGATATTCTTGGGAAAAGAAACAATGTGAAACATTGAAAGGACGTCAAGAATTCAAACCTCATCTCAGCTTCGGCACAATGAGAAAACATGGGAACAGAAAACGCACGGAAATTTTCTAAGAGAGTCGTTCCCAGTTGTAGGAGAGCTGGTTCCCAGTGACATGGAGGCGCCTGCAGAGAGTGGGATCAGACTGTTCTCTAGTTTCCACAATGAATGTTCCAGACTTTAGAATGGATAAGTAAAACTGATAAACGGCAATTATTATTCTGTGAAGGCCATGCAACAGCTTGGATCCACTAACCACCTGCTTTATGAGATGCTATACGAAGATTGTTCCGCACTCTCTGTGGTGCTTTGGGTCAGCGCGGTCTGCTTTTAATCGAGAGGGTGGTGGGTCGCACCCACTCATGGATGGAGTGGTCGCTGTACTTCCTCCATTTGTTTCCTTTGCTGCGTAGTTTTAAGTTTTTAATCAGGTCGGGGATATATTTCCTAACGGAAACCTTACCCAGTGAGGAACCATAACAGCGTTTCTGTATTGCTTTTGTGACTAACAAGGGGCTGTGGATGCCGTGAATCAGAAATAAAAACGGAAAATGCTGCAGAAACTCAGCAGGTTTTCAATATCTGTGGGAAAAACAGAGTTCTAACAACTTTCTGAAGAAGCTCTGAATCGTTGTCTCTGTTTCTGTTTCCACAGATGCTGCCAGGCGTGTTTAGTTTCTCCTGTTATATCTGCTTTTGATTTTTACTGAGTATCCAGTCCAACTATCTGGATTGATCACACAGACCATACATTCCCCGACGTTTAATAGTGTCGAAGCTGTAGTGATTAAAATGAAACAAAGCTAAGAATGATGCACGGTCCGTCAGCTCCACAGGGAGAGAGGACTGGCAAACCAGTTCAGTAGTGTGCTTCTGCAGTTGCTGCCAAGTGGGTAAGGTGATGGGCTTTAAATCTACTACGTTTTTGTCGTACAGTTTCACATCTTGCTGACTGTAATTGAAAGCCGAGAGTAAACTGGAAAAGAGATTCTTCTCTGCTTTCTTATTTGGGATTCAAGTCACTGAATAGGGAAAAACGCACATAACCCAGATTTGGAATGTTGGGAATCTGGAACCCATCGCAGGTCAGGGTTGAACAAGCAGAAACCTCCAGAAGAGGTGAGACCCATTTAATTTACACATCCATTACTGACTTCATTTGCACCTCTGAGCCAAGTGCTGCAAAAAGAGTTACGAACAGTTAGGGGATTACCTGAAACTGGTGCAGACCTGGTGGGCCAAAGCGCATTTTCTGTGCTCGTGATCTCCATGACCAGCAGTAGGGAGCTCAGTTTGTGAAGTAACAGGAATTTGTTTGCTAAATGTCCCAGAGCGGTGAAGGGTTTGAACTACTCTCTCCTGACCTGTCTGTCAGTCACGGCATCCATTGGGAAATTTCAATAGTTAATAACTGGTATGGTGCACATTCCTGGTATCAATCTACAGGATAATTAGGAAGATAATATCGTGCTGTCACATTACCCAAACGTGTGTAAGCCCTTGTGTGTAACATTTCCTGGCTCTGCTTTCGAAATAAAGATTGCCTGAATTATCTGTCGCCTGTCTGTATCAAGCAACTCATTGAGCATGGAGTTGGATGTTCTGAGGAAGCTGGAATTATGACAAGGACAGAAACAGAAAGAGACAAGACTTGAAAGTGCTTCGAGTTTGCGTTTGTCGGTTGTTTTTAGTATTGAATGACTGCTGACCGCTATCCTGTCAGATCTCCGGAGTCACAGACTATTTGGGTGGAATTTGTAAATTTAAAGTTACACACGAGCAGCGTGTTGGACTATTTCAACTCAGTTTCCATTTCAAACCCCAGCTCACCGCAATGGTTCACATTTTCTGGAGAATTGGCTCGTGTTACGCGTGAAGCTTCTTTTTTCCAGAGAAACTTGCAGACGTGAAGCACATAACGCTGAGGCCTCAGTCACTGTCGGGGATGTGCTGGTGTGTCTGCCTTTGTGAGTGAACATGAGAATAAGTTTCCTCAACGGGGTTACAACGTAGTATGACCATGTTGAATTTCAGTCCCATTGATGTGTCATTTCAAATTACAGAGACATTATCATTGACATTTGCCCTGGAAACATCAAAACGCGTCAGCTTATGGGCCAAATGCGGCAAACTCGGACTAGAATACGTGGACGTCTGATGACCTGCGCTGCACGGTGGACGAATGATGCTTTTCTCCCACACTATTAAATGTCGAGGACAGAGAGAAACCGATCTGACGAGAAAACCTATTTACAATCTGACATAAGCTTTTGTACTGTCCACTCTACTACCAATCTTGATGTCATCTGTAAACTCACTGACCATGCTTTCCATGTTTCAATCTAAATCATTTGTATGAATGAAAAACGAAATGGGCTCCGCATTGATCCCTGTGGAACACAGCTGGTAACAGTCCTCTAGTCTGGAAACTACCCTCTACCACCGTTCCCAGCCTCCTACCATTAAACTAATTTTATATCTAATTGGAAAGTTCACCTTGAATTCTATGTGATCTAACTTTAAAAAATAATCGACCAAGTGGAAACTTTTGAAAGGATTAATTAAAGTCCAAGTGAACAACACCGACTACTTAGAACTCATCAATATTCTTGGTTACGTCCTCAAAATACACAACTATGTTTGTGAGACACAAATGACGTCGCACAAAACCATACCGATAATCCCTATTCATTAAACCTGTCTCAAAATGCTTATAAATCCTATCGTTCAGAATTGCTTCCAACAACTTACCCACGACCTGAGCCAACCTCACAGGCATATGGTTTTCTCCATTCATCCCTTCCTCAACAAAACCACTCCCCATTTATTCGACACATCACTCGAAGTAATAGATGATGCAATTATTTCCACCAAGGGCCCAACAGTTTAGATTAGATTACATTACAGTGTGTAAACAGGCCCATCGGCCCAACAAGTCCACACTGACCCGCCGAAGCACAACTCACCCATATATTTCCCCCTTACCTAACACTATGGGCAATTTAGCAAAGCCAATTCACTTGACCTGCACATCTTTGGACTGTGGGAGGAAACCGGAGCACCCGGAGGAAACCCACGCAGACACGGGGAGAACGTGCAAACTCCACACAGTCAGTCGCTTGAGGCGGGAATTGAACCTGGGTCTCTGGTGCTGTGAGGCAGCAGTGTTAACCACTGTGCCATCGTGCCGCCCACTACTTCCCGAATTTCCCACGAAGCCCTGGGTGCACGAGATCAGATCCCAGAGAAATATCCAACTTTATATTATCCAATTCCTCTGGAACCTGTATAATTCAATATGAACTACTTTCAGAACATCAATGTTTGTAGCCACCATTTCGTTTTCCACGGTATAAACTAATGCGAAATGAACATTCAATATCTCTCCCATCCTCTGAGGTTCAAGACAAATGTTAGCTCTTAAGTCTTTCAGGGATCCTAATTTGTGTCTAGCTCTGAATGTACTTATAAAATCTCTTTAGATTATCCTTAACTTTATGTGCTAAGGCTATCCAATATGCTCACTTTGCCTTCATGATTTTCTTTGAAGAATGCCCCTTCACGCCTTATAGTGATCAAGCGATTGAAATTGTGATTTTTAAGAAATAAATTCTAAGACGACGAGTCCTTCACCCCTGCGATCAACGTGTTCTAGTCGAATCCCGACAAAGTGGGAACAGGCAATTGAGCCCAAGAAGAACCCATGAAACATGCGAAGATCATTGCACTCAAACTCACACCTGTACTCGATTCCTGTAACTCTGCATTTTCCACAGCCAAATGACGTCAACTACACATCTTTCCTCTGTGGAGGAAACCCAGGCAGACACGGAAAGAATGTGCAAACTGCAGACGGTCGTCTGAGAAGAAATTAAACCAGCGTCGCTGAGGCTAGAAAACAGCAGTGCTCTCCACTAAGTCAGCTATTTTAAACCTCCTATCAACCACTCGTAACATATCTTCCCTTAGACATGTGGCTAAAAGCTATTCCCGATGACACAAATGCGTGTGACGACACCCTCTTATCGCGTCAGTTGCAAACCTTTGTCGTTGGTTTTGAAATCGCTTGAACGAATGCCGACATTACATTTACCTTCCGAACAGACAACAAAACCTGCATGTTAAACATAAGAGAAACCTTAACTAGATCTCTCATGTGCCTTTCAACTATAGATCTCTGAAGCCTTTTCCCGTCATAAAGTAGTCTATGCCTCTAATCATTCCATCACTCGATCACCTCACACTTATCCACACAGTGTTCTGCAACCTTTTTTTATCCAAGCACTCAACCCGGCCACGTAATTCTGCAGCCTGCCCGCTTCCTCAATACGATCTGTCGTTCCACCTGTCATTGGGTATTCTGCAAATGGAGCAACAACACTCTCAGTTCATTTGACCCGATCATTCATGCATAAAGGAAATAGTTGTGGTGCCAAAACTGACCCCTGCTGAACTCCACACGTCACGCGCTGCCATCCTGGAAAATACCCTTTCACCCTACTGTCTGCCTTCAGCCAGTCATCCAGAACTCAAGCCATGCCAGTACTTTGTCCCTAACACCATAGCCTATCATGTTGCAGCTTCTGATATAGAACCTTGACAAATGCCTGCTGGAAATTCATGCTGACCACGTTCACAGAATAGACCTTTTCTCATTTCCTCATTACTTCCTCATAGAATTCTAACACATTTGTCCTTGATAAACTGTGCTGATGCTTCAAGTAATATGTAATCCCACCCTTACACTAACCTCTCATTCTTAATACGAAATTGATTTGTTTGACATTTATTTAAAATATTAAAACTTTGCTTTCAGTCCTGAATGTCATGAACAACAAAGTAGAATCGCAGTTGAGAAATGTAAAATCTGCGCTGTCTCAGCAGGCTCGATGAGTGAGTCAATTCTTTCCCCCAGTGGATCTCTCTGCCGTCTCAGCAGGGTCGACGAGTGAGCTAACTGTTATTTTTTCAAATGAAGCAGGTAAATACGTTCTGCCCACTGCAAACTCTCTGGTGTACTGAGAGTTGAGATGATCGCCTGAACCTCGTCCCACAATGGAAACAATTAAAATGTCTCTCATCCTGTGAAAATGTCGATGGTACATCAGTCATGCAGAGACTGGAGAGCACATCCCACACATTAGATATTTGACAGGTCTCTCTTCAATGTGAAGGCGTTCATGATAAAACGATCACAAGGAACTTATGTAGTGATTCTCACAGTCTGAGCATTTAAAAGGTGTCTTCTTTGTGAACACGTTGATGCCATGTCAGTCCACAGGAACATTTACAGCACTTCCATCGGTCTGGGCGTTGAAAAGATGTGTTCATAATGTTGTTGGGACTTTATATCGCTCGGACATTTGCAGCACGTCCGTTAGTTGTGGAATTGAAGATGTCTGTCCTCCGGGTGAGCACGTGGATCGGACGTCAGGTCCCCAGACGTTTTCAAGGACTCTCATTCATGTGAGCATATTTCCCATGCATCAACTACACAGAGGAATGATACCAGTTTCCAAAGTCTGGTCAGATAAAAGATTTCTGATTAGTATGAGCACAGTATTGGATAATCCAATCATTGGACGTTTTAAAACATTTTCCTCATTCTAGACATTGAAATGATTTCTCCTCATTGTGACAGAGCAGGTTTCACAGAAGGTCCGAGAAGGAGTGTATCCCTTCCCACACACTGAGCTTGTTCCAGGTGTCATTGCTGTCATGGGGTTCCAGCTCTGATGGAGAAATGAATCCTCACATGTCTACAGTCTCTCCTAAATATGACTGCAATTGTAGTTTGTGAGTTCTGATGATAGCAGAAGCCATGTCCACACACACAACAAGTGAACGATTCTCTCCCATATAAAAGGAGCCTTTTCTTTCCATGTTCAAACTCTGACCAAAGTTCAATTTGGGAGAAAATGCACAACTTCATCAGATCATGGTGGAGTGATTTTTTAAAAAAGTCTTTCCCTTCTAATATGCTGCGAAATTGATGATGTATATTTTTAAGAATCAAGAGAATGAGAAAGAGTCTATCACAGACTCTGGATTGTGCCTGAAGATAAGGATTGAAGTTAAGAGATGGAGACAACAACAATTTGACCGGACGTTTGCAAGAATCTTTCATAAAGACAGCCTCCACTATCGAGAAGGAGCAGGTCAACAGTTGGATGTTAATCCCATCAACTCCCTGTTCGCTTGATGTCAAATACTGTCCGGACTTGTCCGACATCCTGTCCTGTTGGAGCAGACATTTCCTACAATTGAATCATGCAAAACTGAGGCCTCTGCCTTCAGTCCCCAACACAAATCCACTGCCTCGCCACTGAGTAGAGAGTGTGGTCTTGGAAAAGTACAGCAGCGCTGCCAGCTTCCGAGGAGCAGGAGAATCGACGTTTCAGGCAAGAGCCCTTCATTTGGAATGAGGCTTGTGAGCCGAGGCGGTAGAGAGACAAATAGGAGGAGGCAAGATATCTGTGAGTGTGATAGGTGGGTTGAGGTGAGGGAAAAGGTGATAGGTCGGAAAGCAGGGGGGAGCGGATCGGCGAGAAGGAAGATCGACAGATAGGAAAGTTCGTAAGAGCAGTGCCAACTTCGAACAATCGAACTGGGATAAAATGGCGGAGAGGAAATGAGAAATATATTGAAGTCCAAATTGATGCCGTGTGGTTGGAGGGTCCCTAATGAGAAAGATGAGGCCCTCTTCCTCCTGGCGTCTGGTGGTAAAAATATAGCGATGGTGGATGCCTAGGAACTGCATGTACCTGGCTGAGTGGGAGCGAGAGTTGAAGTGCTCGTCCACAGGGCAGTGATGTCGTTTGGTGTGGGTGTCCCGGCGATGTTCTCTGAAGGGCACTGCAATTAGGCATCCTGTCTCTCCAATGTAAAGTAGACTGCATTGGGAGCAACGGATAGAGTAAATGTCATGTGTGGAAATGCAGGTAAAACTCTGATGGATGTGGAAGAATCCTTTCAGTCTTTGGACGGAGTTGAAGGCGAAGGTGTGTTGTGGATTTTGCAAATCCTGTGATGGAATGGGAAGGTGCCTGGAGGGGAGGCTGGTTTGGTGGGTGGCGTGGGTGACAAGGGAATCACGGAGGGAACGATCTTAACAGAAAGCGACTGGTGGTGGGGAGGGAAATACATGTCTGCTGTTGGCGTCCGTTTGCACGTGACAGAAATGGCGGAGGATGATATGATGTCAACGGAGGTTGGTGGTTTGGAAGGTGATGACCAAGGGAATTCTGCCTTTGTCATAGTTGGAGGGGTGGGTCTTGAGTGCGGAGTTGCTGGAATTGGATGAGATGCGCAGGAAGGCAACATTGACCACGTTGGTGGAGAAATTGCCTCACCACTAGCTCAATTTCTCTTTGACAGTTGTCTGAGTCTGAACCAGTCACGTCATAACCATGGTGAGATACTTCACCAAGTCTGCACACTTGCACCGCATTAACATCAAACGTCTTCGACGTCTCTGCTCTTCAGCAGCTCAACCTCTCTTCCATTCCTTTCGACTAAACTATCCGAATGCACTTCCATCCGTCCTCTCATATTCCCTCTCTACTCTGGTCAAATGGCCTCTGCCTCTATGCACGCGTGTACTTGATCTCTGTACAGTGTTTTATTGTGACTTATTTGAATGACGTTTTTAGCACCGCCTTTTTTTCCCAACCGTTTGCTGCTGCCTTCGCAGCTTTACCTTCCCACACGAGCTCCCACATGGTGGAAGGGAAGGAGTTGCGTGTTGTTAACCCAATGATGCAATCCTGAGGTCTTCGAACATATATGATGCACGTGGGAGTATTCACAACAGGGGATATTCACCCATCACAGCTCAGCGAATTCTTAAATTCTTTCGTCATTTTATTCAAATCTTTTCACTGTCTTCGCTACATCTATCGTTGTAATGTCTTAAAGCCCACTCAAGAACAATTAGAAATGGTCACTAAATGCCAACCCAGCCAGCGAATCCGATATCCAAGATTTTTTTTATAAATAAAGCTGTCTCAGATATCTGCATTCCCTCGAATTTCAACATTTTGATCATGCTCGATTTTAACTGTTTTATGTCGGGCGCCCGAAATTTCATGCATCAAAGCCATAAAGCATGAGATCCCTTCATTAAGGAGATCTCATAATGCCGTTAGGAAAGGGATTACTCACCAAGTGATGAAGAAAAACTGTGATGCGTGTTGAAATCCACGGCAGTAAATTGTATCAATACTGCATCGTGCCTTTCATATATGGAAACTTCAACGCTTTTCCTCTGAAGGGAGTTTAAGCAAATTTTGATCGCCGTCGCATAACGAGATATTGGGAAACTGACAAAGTGTTATATCAAATAAGTGATCAAACAAGTCGGTTCAAAGTAGTATTTTACACCACAAAACTTAGGTTGCATCACAAACCCCGGTTGATGGAATTTATTCTGCTCGAGGTCGTCATTGTTATGTCAGCATAAAAGCACCACTTTCGCTCGTGGCTCTGCAGTTCAGTGAGTAAAGCTCTAGTCTTGTTTGCCAGTGGCCATGAGCTCGAGTCCCACTGGGTCTTTGCTGCGTTTCTCACATATACTGCAGCAAACATCCGAACGAGCTTTCTCACTGCTGTTCGGAATTCTTTCCGATGAAAAATCGTGAAGCCATTCTCTTCAGGGCTAATCTGTTTGAGTTTGCAATTCCACTTCTGTGTTCCACTTCGATGAATATGAGAATAACAAGCAGCTGACGCGAAAAATGCTCCAGTTTGGCAGGAAGAACACCGTGAAATTGCAGATGCCATAGAGAAACCGGGAAACAGTTGGGGAGGAAACATATGGGGAAGCGGCTTAATGTTTCTCTTTCGTAAAACGACTTCGGGAATCCAGAGAAAACAGGCAGGAGGCTGCCTCAGGAGGCATACTGTCAGCATGTATCCATTGTTCATGGCAAGACCTGTCCTCGAATGGCAGCCTGCTGCCTGTTTACCCCTTTGATTACGTAAACAGACTCGGGTTTTAAAGTCTAAAGTGAAGGAAGAAGAAGCCAAATAGTTAAATTCCTCACAATTCAGTCTCTCCTGAAGCCTTTGTCACTCTCGCGAGATGTGTCTGTATATTTCCCTCTATGGGTAAAAATGAGGTTCGGTACTTTTTCGGGTCACAAATAAATTTAACCGAATCTGACTTCACTCCCATACGTCGTTTCACTTGAGGTTAATGATTTGCAGGGAAAGTCTCATTGAGCTGAATACTTCACACGCCGGACTGCGGGCCAAGCATTGCAAAATGGAAGTGAGAACGTATGGATGTTTGATGACTGGAACTGACATCGTGCATTATTCTATGCTGTAAAACCACGTGTGTCACGAACATCTGTTTTTTTGGTAGAAACTTCTCATGACAGGAAAACAAAGCTATTATGTAAACAGAAGATGCAATTGCACAAGCCGTGCAACCTGGCCGATTAGAGGTTATGATTCAGCACTTCCACCGTTGTGGTTTGGGTTCATTTCCTGGGAAGGGAATCAGGAGTTATTGTTCCTGACAGGGAAAACAACAGAAGCAGAGTATCTCTGATAGGAATCGCATTTCACACGCGTTTGCATGTGACTTGCAATTTTACTGCAGGGCCACATGATAGCTCACTGGTTAGTGCTGCTGCCTTTCAGCGCCAGAGACCTACTTTGACTCCAATTGCGTCGACTGCAGGTAAGGTAACTTAAATGTTAAATGTTGCAATTGTACCAGCTTCCACCACTTCCTCTGGCTACTCATTCCATACACCACCGCCATCTCTGTGAAAAAGGTGCCCCTTAAACCACTTTTACATCATTCCCCTCTCACCCTATACCTATGCCCTCTAGTTCTGGACTCGCCCACCTCAGGGAAAAGACTTTGCCTATTTACCCTATCCATACCCCTCATATTTTTCAGAGAAGGGAGAAAAGTGAGGAATAACAGTCACTTCGCCGTCAGGGATTGATGTATTATGCAACAACCAACGGAATCACCTGTGACTGAAATAGCTCCCATCCTCGCTACACTGGTAATGGCATTATACAGTATTAGAGTGGGTTTGCCAGTGTTGAATTGGACACAGTACCCTTTCTGAAGATGGACTTTACTGGGTTATGAAGACCTGACAAAAGACATGGAGTGATATGCCTGGAATTTGAAGACGTCTGGAAGAATAAACAGCGTTTACTTGGAAACAAAAACATTGCAAAGGAAGCCACTGAGATCCTGGGGGAAAAATCCATTAGGAAAGACAAGGCGGGTGTTCATGGGGAGGTGGAACAGACCAATAGATCAAGTGTCGTGAAACCAGGAAAAACTGAGTGGCGTCCATATGGAAGTTTGCCAGATGATCTGAATTTGGTGAGAGTAAACAGGAAGGAATTTCCCTCAGACAGATGGATCTATAACTGGAATTTAGAACTTCGAAGCCAGTGATGAATGATAAAGAAAAGTTTGGAGCACGGCATGATTTTTTTTCATTCTACAGTTATTGAAATCGGGAATGATATTTTTCAGAGAAAAGTAATTTCAGAAGCTAACTCTAAAATATTTGCAAAGGCACGTACAGACACACAAGGAATGAATTGAACCGGGACAGCGAGTCTGCGCTGTCCGGATGGGGTTGTGTTAAGTGCACACTGTCTAATTGGTTAACGTTAATTGGAAAGAAATTGGATAACACCTACAACTGAATACGGTTAAGTGTGAAAAAATATTATGAACGGTTTAGCAGCTCGATCCAAGTGAACTTCTATAAATTTTAGAAGAACTGAGCTGTTTGCGTTAGTGCAGCATTTAAGGGAATCTGGCTAGCTCAGTCCACTACATAATTGTTTTACGATACAAAGTGATACCAAAAGTGTGGAATTAATTCTCGCAACGTCTCAGTTTTCCATTAGGATTCTGACATCCCCACTCACCTAATCTATAAGACAATGGGGAGAATCAAAGGGAAATTATACCACAGTGAGTTGAAACTGACCTGTTGAGAAACGCACCTTTTTTTTTCATCTGTTGCATTGGACAGTTGGCTGCAATCACAGTTAAAGGATTGAGTGAATTTGCTGCTCACTTAGCTCCCCGCAAAATAACCAGTGACATGTCTCGAAACATATTCGTGTTTCAATTCACAGCAGTTATTTAAAGAAAACCTTTATCATTTCGATTCGAGTTTTTCCAACAACACTGAAAATGTCCAACGAGATAAATATCATTCTTTTTGTATTGTTTTAATAACCTGCATGAGTTTGCAGCAATTGCAATAACATGAAACGAGATAAGAGTCCTTTTCACAGTTTAACACAGTGTAGAATCAGCGTTATGAGTAAGCGAATCCATCTCAAACGTCACTTCTGTAACTCTATTGAGAGTTGGATATTCTCCTGGGAGTATTTCTGGGTGGTCGTAAGTAACGGAGGCATTTGCCAAGGACAGAGCACTCCACAAAATCAGAACTTAGATCTTTAAAGTAAATTCTGTTTTGTTCAACGTTCTTTTGCAACTTTTAATTATATATACACACACGTACATGCATGCATGCACAGACGCATTTTAATTTATATGTATATATATATGTGTGTGTGTTTGTGTAAATGTGTGTGTGCGGACGTGTGTAAGTATTCAGAACGTTGGGAATTGATGGTCGGCCAAATGAATGTTTTTCCCGTAGAATGTGGGAGATAAGAGTCACCGATAATGTCCCAGATATCTGCATCTGTGGGAAGTGCACCCAACTCAAGTTTCTTGGGAAGTGTCGAAGGAAACTGGAACTGGACGTTGGATCATTCGGGAGACTGAGGAGATAATTGAGATTAGTTATAGGCAGGCTGTAACACCTCAGGTACAAGAAAATGATCAATGGGTTTCAGTCGGTAAACGAAGACGGAACTGGCAGACAGTGCATGTACCCACAGTGGCCGTGCTCATCGGTTACAAGCACAGCATACTGTTATCGATACTTTTGAGAGGGAAAGATTTACGAGTGGTAAAACATGGGGTACAGGTCTCTCGCACAGAGCTTTTTCATGTTGCTCAGAGGAAGAGAGAATTATTTTTGGAGACTTCATAGTGAGGGAAACAGATTGCAGATTCAGTGGGTCGGGGACACACTTATGACTAGTGTGTTGCCTCCAAGCTCCCAGGGTTTGTGATGTCTCACATCGTGTTTTTGCGATTCTTAGGGGGGAGGGGGAGTAGTCCCAAGTCATGGTCCACACATGCAACAACAACATAGGCAAGAACAGGCATGCAGATATAAGGCAGAAATTCAGTGAGCTAAAGTAACATCTTCGATCTCGATCAAACAGAGATGTGGACTCTGATTTGTTACCCATGACACGTCGTAGAGAGATGAAAAATAGGGAGAGAGGTTTTGAACATGTGGCTACCGGGATGGTATGGGGGGAGGATTCGGATACATGGACAATTGGGTATTATTCTGGATAGAAGGTACCTCTACAAATAGGATGGTTTTCACCTGTACCACAGGAGAACCAATATTCTGGGGTGGGAGGGAGAATTTGCTAATGCTCTTCAGTAGGGTTTAACCGAATTCAGCAGCACAATGTGAACCTGAATTGTAGCTCAAGCTAACAGGAGGTTTTGAGTAGTGAGGACATAAATAGGTTTTCAGGTTTGCAAGAGTGTACTGGCAAGGATGAAGATCGTTTGAAGTGCGTTTACTTCATCGCCAGGAGCATCTGGAATAAGATCGGTTTACTTATAGCATGCGCTATTTACTGGAACTTCGAAGTTGTGGCCATTTCAGAGACGTGAATGGAGCAGTGAAAGGACTGGGTGTTCCTGGTGCCGCAGTTTCGATTTTTCAGGAAGAACGAAGAAGGTGGTTAAGGAGGGCGAGGTGTGGCATGATAAGCCAGGAACAGAATTACGGGAGCGAAAAGTTTATTTGATGATCACTCTGCGGAGTCTACTGAACTAGAATGGTCTGGTATTAGATTCAGGAAAGGAGAGGTCACTGTGAATGGAGTTTTCAATAGCTCAGTGAAACGTTCCAGCGATATAGAGGAAAAGATTGCAAAGATTTTTCTGGATAGGAGCGAAAATAACGGGGTAGCTGTCATGGGGAACTTTAACTTTCCAAATATTGATTGGAAAGGTAATAGATTGAGTAATTCTGATCGGTGAGTTTTTGTCCAATGTGTGCAGGAGGGTTTCCTGACACAGCATATAGACAGGCCGACAAGAAGCAAAGTCACATTGGAATTGGTACTGGGTAATGAATCAAGCCATCTGTGCGATTTGGAGAGAAGTGAGCACTTTGTTGATAGGAACATGTATATATTGCAGAGCAAGAGGTATTGCTGGGAGAAAGGTGATTAGGCGTCAGTTAGGATGCATAGGATGGAGAAATTATCTGCAGCGGTTCGGTACAACTGAAATCTGGAGCGTGTTCAGGGAGGAGCTACTGCGTGCCCTGGATAAGTATGTATGCGTCATGCAGGGAACATGTGGTCGAATCAAGGAGCCGTGTCTACTGAAGAACTTGAATCTATTGTCAAGAGTGAGAAGGAGGCTTATGTAAAGATGAGATGTTCATGCTCAGAGCGGGTGCTTGAGAATTAAAACCTATCCAGGAAGGGCCGAAATAGAGAGCTACGTCGAGCGAAAAGGGGACATGCGATGTCTATGGCTGGCAGGATGAAGGAAAACCCTGAAGCTTTTATTGGTAGTTCAGGAACAAATAAATGACTAGGATACGATTAGAACTGTCAAGAACCGTCGTGGAACGTTGTCCGTGGAGTCCGAGGAAAGGAAAAACGCTGAATGAATATTTTTCATCTGTGTCACAAATGAAAAAAGACAATCCTGCCGAGGAGAATACGCAGATACAACCTATTAGAGTACACGAAATTGATGTTCGGAAGGAATTTGTGTTGGCAATTCTTGAAAGTCTGAAAATAGATCTGTCCTTTGGGATTGATGGGATGTATCCAAGGATTCTCTGGGAATCGTGGGTGGACTTTTAAATCTGAACGTTGTGCCGTCTGTGTCTATGTGATTAGTGCGAGAAGACTCAAACTTAGCAAATATTGACCCCTTCTCCAAGAAGAGGAGCAGAGAAAACTTTGATAATTGTGGAACAATGAGCCTTAGTTTCGATGTAGCTCAAGTTCTTGGAAAAAGTTACGAGAGATAGGATTTATGATCATCTAATAAGGAAAAAGTTGATTCGGGATAGTCAATTCGATTTTGTGAAGAGTAGTTTGTGCTTCACAAACCTTATTAAGCACTTTGAGAAGGTGAGCAATTATTTAACATCTCCCTAACATGCTCATCACTGGACACTTTGAAGTAACCTAACCAGCCAAAGGAAACCTATGCGGGAGAACGTGCAAACTCCACATTATCAATCACTCCAGGTTGAAAGAAAAACTCGTTTCCTGGCGCAGAGAGACAACAGTGTTAACCACAGAGTTACCTGAAACGTCAAGCACTTTTCTCAATGTGTAACTGAGCCTCGGATTGACGCAATGACAGGCAGACGTACTACTCAGAGCCCCTCAGCCTCTATGCCGGGAGTGGACAATAACAAATATTTCTCTATCCTAATTCATTTAAAACCACTGACCCCATAGCTATGTGATGGCATCAAAAGATCACATCTGAATAGTTCTTCAAGTGATGGGCGGCACGGTGGCACAGTGGTTAGCACTGCTGCCTCACAGCGCCAGAGACCTCTGTTCAATTCCCGACTCAGGTGACTGAATGTGTGGAGTTTGCATATTCTCCCTGTGCCTGTGTGGGTTTCCTCCGGGTGCTCCGGTTTCCTCCCACAATCCAACGATGTGCAGGTCAGGTGAATTGGCCATGCTAAATTGTCCGTAGTGTTAGTTAAAAAGGGATGCATTTAGGGGTATGGGTGGGTTGCACTTCGGCGGGTCGGTGTGGACTTGTTGGGCCGAAGGGCCTGTTTCCACACTGTAAGTAATCTAATCTGCTGAGTGTTTCTGACCCTTACTGTGAGTTCAATATTCCGTACAACCGATTGCTGAGAAGGTATTTGTTTCCAAAACACATACCTTTCTGCCTCTTAAATCTCTGCCTCCCTGGTGATTGATCTCTTCAGCAAGCAGAAACGTTTCTTTTAGTTTACCCTTTCCATATCCCCCGTTACTTTTACATCTCAATCGTGTCTCCTTTCAATTCCCTCTGCTTTCAGTAAAATATCAAACCAAACTCTCTTTATAACTGAAACTCCTCAGCCCAGACAATATCCTGAAAAATCTCTTCTAAACCGTTTTCAGTGCTATCACATCTCCTTTGTAAAGTGACTTGCAGACTGCACACAATAGTCCATTTGGTGCCGAATGAGCAAATTAAATAAATGCTCAAAAGTCACAACACTTTTCCAACAAACTCTATTTTGCTCAGTACTAGCCTGTGTCCTTTTCATAGAACCATGGAACTCCTCCAATGTGGAAATAGGCCGTTCAGTTCAACAAGTCCACACTGACCCTCCGAAGAATAACTCAACTTAGACCTATTCTTCTGACATTTTATTTTGTATTTACCCCTAACTCAAGCGCCTGAACACGATGCGAAATTTAGCATTGCCAATTCACCGAAATCTTCTCG
Organism: Chiloscyllium plagiosum; assembly: GCF_037043375.1. Lineage (NCBI taxonomy): Eukaryota > Metazoa > Chordata > Chondrichthyes > Orectolobiformes > Hemiscylliidae > Chiloscyllium > Chiloscyllium plagiosum. The sequence goes on along the minus strand of NW_028270183.1, from coordinate 64,388,403 downwards.
TTTCCTGATACTGGTGCTCCAAGTACATCTGGTTCATGTCAGTTCAAGTTGCTCCGTGAGCTTTGATCACGCAACCGCGTCATCGAACACGATCGATTAGTTTGAAGTTGCCAATGCTGAGATTGGAGCACGTGCACTCAGCCACACTGACTGCAGAATCACAGATTGAATGGGGTCAATGTGAAAGTAAATGTTAGATTGCGCAGTGCCTGAGGCAACTTGGAGAGGAGATCGATAGGAGGGTCAGTAAGTGCGGGAGAAAAAGCAAAAATATTCGACAATGGGTGGTTTCGAATCCTTATATATAAAACACGTTGAAATGTGAGAGAGCAGGCTCTGAAGGAAGAAAATCATCACCTTGGAGAATGTTTGCATGTGAAAACAACTGATTCCATGCTGTGTTGATTTAATACATGTCAACCAGCGTAAAATGGGGAAAATAGTACGCACCATGACTCGAATTCTAAACGTACTGATGCAGCCATAAAGCAAAGTATTGACCACTGAATACTAACGCGGCATCACGCAAACCAATGCACTTAAAAATACTTACAGCGGCAGAGGATAAGTCAGAAACAGCAACACAAACAGAAGTAGACCACTTGGCGAAGTCTGGCACGAGATGTAGGAACTCAGAATGAGCTGAAACTTTAACTTCGATATTTCTAGATGCTGTGTAGTTTCCATCATTGGGTATGTTGACGACTGAGATCAACTGTTTTCCACAGAATATCAAAGGGTGAGAGGATAGTCTGGGATATTGTTGAAATGTATGTTTCAATAGTCATGTAGTTTAACATCATTTACTTCACCAGTTACCTCACATTTGGAAGTAACCACTGCTGACAACGATCACATATTCTCAGTTACCATTCAGAGAAACTGAGTGGTAGAACCGCGAAACTCCCAAATTAATGAGAATACACGACTTTTTTATTCAGCTCAAGTTTACCTCGAGCTATCGAGGAAAAGCACGAAGGTAGAGATACATTTTATCAGATCAGCGGTAATCCCATTGAATGGCTGCGCAGACACAGGGTGAATGAAAGCTTCATGAGAACAAGTGTGTTTTCTTTGCGAAATTGTCCGCTTCACAATGTGGGGTCTATTGGAGTGAAGTGGTGAAGTTAATTATATTTACTAGTTATTCACCCTGTGAACGGTTACAATTGTTTCTCCTGTCCCTGATATCATCACAGATCTGCAGCAAGCGCACTTGAATCAATGGCTTAATGATTTGCTTGTTTGCAAATCAGGGGGTTGTTCATTCGACTCTTCACTGCCTCTAAAACGCTGCCGATTTTTATTACACTTAAAAACTCATTGTTCCAAAGCAAAGATGTGCTTTGAATTCCTTATCTGCAGGAAGAAGAATCTTTGAAATGCTGGGATGTCTGAACTATGGATATGAGGGCATGCCCAACTTCAATCTATTGTCCACTTATAAGTATTGTCGATTACACCACAATTCTTTGTTTCACAGATTCGTTTTTGAACAGTAATTCGGTGTGATAATAGAAAGTACAAAAATGATCAACACAATTCCACCGAATCGTTCAAAAGAATTGACGTCTTCATTAGAAGCATCTTGCAACGCAAGTTGTATATCTTCTTAACCTTGGTTTTCCTAAATACCCCTCAAAAATGAGCAGTTTCTGAGAACTTTGTAGCCAGAACATTTGAAAGAATTTCACTCTGTTTGGAATTATTTGTTGCACTTCTTAATATTCCCGATTAATGTCTCCGATCGATGAATGCAACCGAGAACATCAGAGTCAACCACACAGCGCTGTCAGAGGAGGGGAAGATAGCATCACATCGCACGCTGCTCTTGTGCACATTATCAGTTTCAAACCAACGCAATACCTACAACCCGTGGGAGTGCAAAGGAAACAATTAAACAGAGCCGCGCTTCAACTCTGTGAATTTTTAGAAACCCTGTGGGAGGGGAATGAAGGGTGAACAGACCGACTGAGCAGAGACTGTCAAGGTACCTTCCCGTTCTTGAAGGAGCAAGGACATGAACTCTGATGTTCTCTTGGCACGAGTTGATCTGAGATGTTGAAAGCATTCCCATCCGAGCTGCTCCACTCTCGCTGTTGTCACTGTCACTGACCAGGCACCCAACTCTGGCCGTGGTGAAGAAAACACCGACTCTTAGCCATTACACCCCCAGTGCTGCCTGCCAAGCTGTTGGACTGCTTCGTAATGCCAAAACATATGGCATTTTATTTATCAGGACATACGTTTGAGCAAGTCATCGACTGTTTACAGAATATAAAAGAAACCCATCATCCAAGCTTTCAGCACTTGACCTGCCCCCTTGTATTCTCAAATGTTTCAAGGACTCGTCGCAATGCTATTATCCAGTCACGTTTTACAATGTATGAGACTGAGGTTTAAGATGGATAACCAGTGTTCACATCCTCACGGTGATCTGAACCCCAATTCATTTCGTGAGGCAAACACACAGACACGTTCTGGCGAAGTGACTGAGGCCTCAAGAGAGATCAGCCAGAAAGTAGGATTTCACTCAATTGGCTTATTTTGTCTCATTTCAGATTTCAACACCAGAGTCTGTTACAGCAATGAAAAGAAGAATTCAGCCATTCCCCTGTCCGTGTTCCTCCCCTATCTAAACATTGATCTACGGATGCAGTGTGCTCTGAGAGAAGGATTCTCACTCTTTAAAAACTGCAACTTAATAGATGATTGGATAGCCTGTGTATTAGAAACCAGTCGTAACAAAACTAAGACAGAACTGAAGGCATCATGTGCAGAAGGATGGGAGACTGTAATGCTGAATCAGACAGTGTCCAGGGTGAAAGAAACAGAGACTGTCCCTGGACGCCTCATAATTTGGATTCCGTGCTTTCACAGCCATGGCCTGCAAATCGTTAGCATTTATTGTTTCCGATATGAAATGCTGCCTTCTCCTTAAAAGTTGAATTCTGTCCGGGACATGCACATATAAATTGTGAAATTGATATAAATTGATGAATATTTTTATTTCATATTTGAGCAAAAAGAGTGACATGTAAACAGTTAGATTATCATTAAAATTCAATTTTAAAGCCAGATAGTGTTTTCACAAAACAATAAACCAGACGAAAGCTGGGAGTTGCATGACTGAAGGAGGTGACTGCTCCTGCTTTCGACCCATAACGTTTCATCCCTTTCGTCCCAAGAACAAGTGAAGAAGCCAAATACTGGCAATCTGATATATATTAAAAAAAAACAGAAGACGCTGGAAGTGGGTGGCACGGTGGCACAGTGGTTAGCACTGCTACCTCACAGCGCCAGAGACCTGGGTTCAATTCCCGCCTCAGGCGACTGACTGTGTGGAGTTTGCACGTTTTCCCTGTGTCGGCGTGCGTTTCCTCTGGGTGCTCCGGTTTCCTCCCACAGTCCAAAGATGTGCAGATCAGGTGAATTGGCCACGCTAAATTGCCAGTAGTGTGAGGTAAGGGGTAAATGTAGGAGTATGGGTGGGTTGCGCTTCGGCGGGTCGGTGTGGACTTGTTGGGCCGAAGGGCCTGTTTCCACACTGTAAGTAATCTAATCTATTCAGCTTGTCTGGCAGCTTCTAAAAATGTGGTAGAGGTCAACGCCATCACAAACTGATTGTCTTTATTTTGTATTCACGATAACTAATGTCCAAGTCACGACTCATTCAGACACATTTTCTCATCTTTAAAAGGTATGCACGCTTTCAGTTTACTGATAAACGTTTTGTCAATTCATTTTGTACTGACAGGATAACCGTTTAAAGCTGTATGCAACATGTTGCAAACGGTCATATCAGACAAAATGAGGTGTCACGTGAAGAAATATGTGTTTTATTCAGGAAAGCTAAAATAGAACTGTTCATAGAAAATTGTGAAGAATTGACTGCCGTTTATTTTGATGAGGTAAGAAGAAGTCTTGATGATGCTAATCCAAAACGATCAGATAAATGTAGACTGGCAAAACAAAAGACAAAGTTTCTGTGACACCGCTGTGCATGAAACCTGGGCATGAAGGAATATAAGGGATAGTAGCAATATTGATCATAAATTGGCTGCGTGAAAGGTTACTGATGAAGTGTGCCTGCCTGAAACTTCGATTTTCATGCTCCTCGGATGCTGCGTGACCTGCTGTGCTTTTTGAGAACCACTCTAATGCTGACTCTGATCTCCAGCATGTGAAGTCCTCACTTTCGCCTGCGGGAAAGGGAACAGAGTTATCATTAACAATTGTGTTTTGAACTGGAAAAATTTTTCAAGCGAATTTTGGGTGTGGAAGCTCTGGATAGATTAGTCTAGCCCAACTGCATTCTCTGATTTATCAGATCCCCTTGCACGCCCATGAATTTCTATGATTGGCTGGAGGACCAGTGCCTCTAGCCTGTTCCTGTCGGTCCGCCTCTTCTTCGCTGTTGGACATTATACGTCATCAGTTGGGATGGGTCCTGCAGCATGCATCGGGTTCCATGAACTGTAAGCATGCTTGCGGCGAGCAATCATTGGAACGAAATGTTGTTGTCTCCAATCAACAGTCAGTGAGTGAGGGCTAAAGGGAAGTGAAGCACCAAGTGCGATAGCCCAGTTAGAGGTTTCATGTTTGGTTATTACATGATTCTGGACCCAAACGTAGTGTATCTGGGGTCGCGAATTAAGCCACAGAGAGCCTGAGTCTTCTTCCCAGAAGCAGGCCCCAGTCAGCGATCGCTTTTCCTGGTTCAGTTTTATTTTGGTTTTTTTTTAATTTACCAGGCCACTGTTGGTTTATCTATCTTTAGTGTGAGTAGAGCTGAAAATAAATGATATTGTTTGAAATCATTGCTGTGGTCCATGAGGATATGATGTTGTTGGGAGACGCTTCGGTGTATATTAGTTACTGGGATTGATGGGAAAGTGTACCCCATGAACACCTCTGTCCCTTACCTTACTGTAAATGTGTCAGTGACGGAAAGAATGGAGCAGGAAGTGGAGGGACAGGAATCCTGAGCACGATAGTCATTCGTTGCAAATCCCTCAATAAAAACCCGTCCCATTGTTTTTCTCACTGCTTCCTTTCCCCACCCTTTCCTACCACTCCCTCCACCCAGTATCAGCAACATTTTAAAGACGTTTACTTATTTGATGCATACCATGTCGCCTTTGTCAGAACATTCAGTAATTTGAGAACTGGAATGAAATTGAGATACAGAATAGCCTGTGTACGAACCTCAAAAATTACTTTGCACCTCCTCGAACTGCTGAAGTTCATATGCTAAAATTGCTCCCTGATTGCTGTTTGGTATGTATTTACGGGATTATTTTTTAAAATCTAGATAATGTGTTACTGATATTTGTGTCAGTTGAAAACAATTGTATAGTTTATCCCATCTTTAACAGAATGGAGGAATGAAAAATTAGGACTGGCTTGTTGTGATGTTTAATCCTTCTCCCCAATTCAGTATAATCTTGGCTCATCATTCCACACAGTGACCTGCGAACCCTTTAGGCCTGCACCTTTTGATCCCTCTTGCCCTCAAAACTATAGATATCTTCATCTTGTCAACATTCCACGTTCTGGATTTAATTACTTTCTGTGGCATCAAATTTCACTGAGTAACCAGTCTTCGATTAAAAAAATAAAATCCTCATCTCTGTCTTAAATGGACTACCCCATGTTATTAGGAGTGACGCCACCTCCCCACCCTCTATGGTTTGGGCGCCCTGATCATTGAATGCATCCTTGCATTTAACTTATTCGTACCTTTTAGAATTTTATTCGTTTCTGTGACATCCTACTTCATCATTCTAAACTTGAGTGATTTTCAGCCTAACGAATCCTCATTTGTGAGTCCTGCCATCCCATGAATCAGTCTGGTAAATCTTTGTTGTGCATTCTCCGTAAGGAGAATATTCTTCATCAGATAAGTGCACACAACACTCTCGGTTGTGGTGTCAACAAGACCTTGCACAATTTCAGCAAGTCTTCCCTGTTCCTGTGTTCAAATCCTCTCAGTATAAAGGCTAACACACCGTTTGTCTTCCTCACCTGCTGCTGCGCCTGCGTGCTGACGTTCAGCGATTTGTGTACAAGAAGACGAGATCTCCTTTCCTAGTTTACTTTCGTAAATTTATGCTGCTTCTGTCCAATCCAGTTACTGTTAGGCTAACTTTTCTGTCATTCCATGTTTTCTCGCTACTTCCTCTTCTAAATATTGGGGTCACATTAACTGACCTCCAATCCATTGATATCGTTTCAGATTCGAAAGAATATTGAAATATGACATTTAATTTACTCTAGTTAGACTCCACACTCTCGTTACAGAAAGCATTCACTGCATTTAGGGTACACTGGTGTTTGATTCGCTGTTGGTGGAATTTATTGTCTTTTAATCTCATCAATTTCCACAACACCAACTCCCTGATAATACTGTTTTCCTTCAGTTCCTCCTTCTCCTTTTTTCCCCAGTATTTTAGGAATATTACTTTTGTCATCATTTGTGTTGACGTAACTAATATACATATTTATTTGGTATGCCATTTATTTATCCCACATTATCACATCATTGGAAGGGATTTGTTTTCAATAATCGTTTTTTCTCCCTTCATATACCTTCAGGAGCTTTAACAATTCATTTTATGCTTCTCTCAAGCTTCCTGTTAAACGAAATTTTCGGTCTGCATTAATTCTTTCTTCATCTTGTGCTGATATCGGAACGGCTCCCAGTCTTAATGTCTGCTGCTATTTTCAGCCGATTTGTAAGCCTCCTCCTTGAGTACAGTATGATGCCCTCATATCCCTTGTTAGCCATGACATGGCCACGTTTCCCGTTTTCTTTGTGTCAGACACGAGTGAGAAGCAGTTGCAGTTCCTGCAAAATGCTTTTTAAGTGGTTGTGCTCCCTTTAAGTTCTGTTCCCCAATTCGTTGTACCCTGCTCACGCTTCATATCAGTGTCATTTCTTCTATTTCGATTTCGGCTCATAATCTCAGTCAGCTCAGTCACTCTCCACCGTAATGAAGAGTTCGCTCACTGACTTCTTCACTCTTCCATTAGGGACAGCATAGAGATAGATTGTCAATTATTCCTTGTCATGTATACAAATAAAGCTTTGAAATCAAAATTGACATATTCCCAGGCCTGCTGTCTCATTAGAGACAGAGAGATCGCACGAGTTGACTGATGGGGCTTTAACTTGAGAGTCGTTGTGCTTCAGGCAAGGCGCAGGATTGAGAATGTGGGTACTTCATGAGGCCAGTAACACAACTGTGCACATGCTGTTGCTGTCATTCTTCATCGTAATCTCGTCGACCAGCCAACGAAGCTAGCTCACCCATGGCCATTAAACAGCACGTAATCGATGATGCTCTGTCCTTCATTTGTGCCCTTAATACAGCGACCCAGAAACCATCTCATACATGCACCAGGTACGTCTCCTCCATAGTATTGCTACTGATCTGACTTACTCAGTCTATGGGCAGATTGAAGTCACACGCAATAGCGGGAAGGCCACCAGATAAAGGAGCAGAATTAGGCCATTCAACCCATCGAGACGTCTCCATTATTTGGTCATGGTTGATATGTTTCTCAACCTCATTCGTCTGCTTTCTGCCATCTCCTGTAACTGTTGATCCCCTCATCAATCAGGGGCTTATCTATGTCTATCTTGAATATTCGCAATGACTTGGCAAAAAGTTCCAAAGAATGACTACCCTCTTACTGAAGAAACTCCTCCGCATCTCACTTCAAATGGCAATCCTTTCTCGCTGTGAGTGTGCAATCGGCTCCTGGTCTCTCGTGCTAGTTGAAAATCCTTTTCACAGCCACTTTACTTACACCTCTCCTCAAACTTCTAAACTGCATTTAGTACAGCCCCCGAATTTTCAACATTTTATGACAAGCATTTCTTCCCCCCAGGATCATTATTTTAAAAATTCTTCGGACCCTCTCCAATGTCAGCACAACTTCTGGAGTATTGTATACAGTTCTGGTTTCCTCGTTTTGAGAAGGATTTTATTATAGTGGAGAGGGTTCAGAAAGTATTTACCAGGATGATGTCATGAATGGAAGTCTTCTGTTATTAAAATAGGCTGCAGTTTATTTCACTGGAGCAGAGTACTTCAACGTATGGTCTTATAGAGATTTGTAAAATCACGAACAGCATATATAAGATTACTATCAAACGTGAGGGTGTTCGAATCTAGGCGCATATTTTTAAAGTACGAGAAGGAAGATTTATGAAGGACACGAGGGGCAGCTTTAGTTTTACACACTTTGGTCACTGTGTGCAATAAACCTCTAGAGGAAGTGATGGATGCAGGTACTGTTAAATTATTTAAAAGTCATTTGGATAAGTAGCTGAGTATGAATATATTGGAGGTATATGGGCCAAATGCAGGCAGGCGGATCTATTTTAATTTGGCAATGTGTTCTGCATGGTATATATGGAATGAATAGTCTGTTAAACTGCTGTATTATGACTCTGACTCTACCCTTAGATATCGGCCTAACTTCTTGCAATATTCCAAATGCGGTCTGACCACAACTATATAAATGCTCATCTGGACATCTCTGCTCTTGTATTCGAGGCCCCTTGGTATAAATTATAAAACTGAATTTTCCTTTCTTAATTCCAACTGAACCTGCCTGATCTAGGGCTCCCAAATCACTTTGCGCTTCAGATTTCTAAAGGCTTTCATGAACAGAAATGAGTTGAAGCCTGCCTTCTTCCTCTCATATTGCATAACCTGACAGATCCCATATTGTATTCCATTTGTTAATTCTTTGACCACTCTCTGCGCCTGCCCAGGTCCTTATGAATTCTCCCAGCTTTCTTGACACGACCTGTCTCTCCAGCTTCGTTTATGTCAACTGCAAATGCAGCGACAATGCACTCTGCTCCTTTGTCAGATGTTTAATGTCTTACGTGAATAGTTATGCTCTCAACACCGATCGCTGTGCAAGTCTTAAAAAGTCTGTGGGTGCCATCCTGTAAAGGACCCCTCTGTTCTCACTCAGCCTGTCAGCCAATCCTCTCCTTGTCACTAATAGCACGCTCTTATCTTATTTCGCAGTCTGCTGCATGACAGCTTATCACAGCACTTATAAGTATTGAATTAGATCACACCCACTGGCTCTGCTTTGTCTTACTTGCTTGGTACTTCCTCAAAGAGATCTTGCATAGCTGTCAGACATGACGTCCAATTGATGAAGACATGCAGACTTTGCACTATTTTACAATTCATTTCGAAGTACTGTGCAACACTGTCGTTCGCATGGCCGACAGTAGTCTGTGTCTGCCTCTCCCCTTTTTTTCAGCAGGGGTGTTGCATTTAAAAATTTCCAGTCATCTGGGACCCACCCTGACGCCGATGACTCCTGAGTGATCACCACCAATGCCTCCACAATCTCCTCACCAATCACCTTCAGAAATCGGGGATGTAGTCCATCTGGTCTCAGTGATTTAATTCCTTCAGACCTTGCAGCTTCCCTGGCATCTTCGGGTTAGTGTTGGCATTTCATTCACTTCTTCCCTACGTGTCTCTTAATTCACGTATTTTGTTGTCTTCCACTGTGAAAACTGATGCAATGAACGTGCTCACCTGCACCATTACGTCTTCTCCAGTGCTCCAATTTGCACTCATCCCTCTGTTATCTCTCCACCCTTAAGGCGCTCTGCCTGTTTTCCTGATGAAGGGCTTTTGCCCGAAACGTCGGATTTTCCTGCTCCTTGGATGCTGCCTGAACTGCTGTCCTTTTCCAGCACCACTCTACATCAAAATCTGGTTTCCAGCATCTGCAGTCATTGTTTTTACCTTACTATTCTCTCTGTAAACTTTTAAATATGTGAACAAACTCTTGCAAAGTTCTTTACATTTCAAGTTCACTCACTTACGTACTAAATCTTAATAACTCATCTTGCCATTTCAGGTGTTCTGTGCTCGTTATTAAAGCCTTCCTAATGCTCTACGTTTCACTAGTCTACATCAGATTGTGTGTTTTTCTTTTGTTTCTGTGCTCTCCTTGACTTCTCTTGTCAGTCATGTTTGTTTTATCCTCTCTTTAGCATGTTTAGGTGGCGTGAGCAATAGATCCAGTGTTACTAGGCGCTGACGGAGTGCCATTTGGACTTGGGATAACGTCTGCCAACTTTACAGGATAGCAGAGTACATGGAACAAGACTGTGACCAGGACACAATGATTGTGGGTTTCTCTCTTGTACTGGTAGAGATGGGTTTACGAAACTGCATTTACAGGGAGTTCAGAGGAGAGTATTTACACACACCAAACCAAACCAAGGTATATTTGTTGAGAAAGTGAGGACTGAAGATGCTGGAGATTAGAGCTGAAAATGTGTTGCTGGAAAAACGCAGCGGGTCAGGCAGCATCCAAGGAGCAGGAGAATCGACGTTTCGGGCATGAGCACTTCTTCAGGAATAGTCCATCCCCGAAACGTCGATTCTCCTGCTCCTTGGACGCTGCCTGACCTCCTGAGCTTTTCCAGGAACACATTTTCAGCTCTGATCTCCAGCATCTGCAGTCCTCACTTTCTCCACATTTTACTGCTCCCTCACTCACTTATAACTGTCCTTTATTTGACGTCTTTATTTCTGGTTTTGTGTGTGGTGGGCCAGTGACAGCCTGATGTGGAATTCCAAATTGTTATGAAGTTGAAAGTGTATACTGCACCTTTTAGAGAGGTAGAATGTTGTTCTGCACTGAGATCTTATGAGAGCAGTGTCAGTGTTTACTGGGATATTGAAAATATATAACATTTGGCTGTGAAAAAGGTACCCGAGGTGGTTGCTATTTTGACGACAATTCAAATTTAACCAACGAATTTCAATTACATCTCAGAAAACTAAAAGCCAATCGATTTCGAATTTATTATTCTGCCAACATCGAACCAATGAGATAATCTGATTTTGGGGTATAAGAAAGGCAGGCATGTAGAAAGTCAGACAAAGTTACTGTCATCAATGGAGAACTATAGGAGAAAATGACAAGCCAAAAACAAAAAGACAGATTGTGAAATGAAGTGGAATGACGCTGGCATTTTGTGCAGCTAACACCAAATAACTGTTAGCATGAAAGCTGCTGGGTTGCGCTTTTGGATCTTGCCATTACCTTGGTCACAGGTGCCCCACACGCTGACAATTGATAACTCGGCCGAATCTCAGTTAATCTGCTGCTGAAACTGTCATTTTTCCCCCCTTTGATATCACTGGAGAAGACATTAAATGAAAAGGCTGGCGATTTTGGTCGAATGACGAATTGTAGTTCTGAGGAATGATGCTTTAAAATGAACATCAAACGCGACTGGAAAAATTCAGTGAAGGAACAAAAAATGCAGTAACATTGCTGGAAGAGTGCCACAGAGCCCCGAACAACTTAGTGGTATAGTGGAGCGAATGGCAGTTATTCTCTCAATAATGATCAAATAAAAGGGTAGGAATAATAGGGGACTTTCTCAACTCCGATGTACTGTATCATTGTAATGCGAAATGATTTTTGAAGTGATTTCAAAAGCACTGTATTGATCAGTCATGGCAAGACCAACAAGAGCGGCACAATAGTGAAGCGAGTTTTGAGACCTTAAGCTGCGGTGTAGGAGGAATGGCAGTGGGAGAGCATCTTGGTAGTAGAGATGACAAACCAGTCAGCTTAACGTCAGACTGAAAGCCACATACCAAAAGAATTAGAGTAGTATGGTTGACATGGTGTGTATTTATTTTACCATGGCAAACTGGTTAAAAGATAAACGTCTGTGACATGAATGGAAACGTAGCAAGTGAGGTGCCATACTGGCTTATTGGCAGAAAATCAATACGAATTGTTAACAGGTAATCTCTGGTCCATGACAGTAAAGGCTCCGACATGATGGTTGATTTCACAACCACCGGGATTGAAATGGATCGACGGGTTTCAAGGTCCCGATGATGGGATGGGACACGTTTACCCATCAAGAGTGACAGCAGCAGCACAGACAGAATGTTGCCGATGTGGGCGTTAGATTATGGACTGCCTCAGTGAAATGGGAGGAGCGATGTAAAAGAGGGTTAGTGACCATGGAAGGGAGGGAAATCTCTGAAAATGCGTGGGCGTGAATTCTGATTTATGAATGGCCAATATGATGTTCCGCATAAGTAACCAGTGTTGTGGAATATCATGCAATCTCGTGTTCCCAGGGCTAAACTAAGAGAGACTGAGTGGCGCAGCAGTGAAGATAACAGCTAACCCGAGAATGCAATTTAAAAACAAGTTTTGTGATTTACACATGAAAGAAATGAAACTATCACTGTATTCTAACCGATGAAAAGCTTAACAGACAATCAATGTTTCAATGTATAATTTCAGTTACATCACACTGTAATTTTTTGCTATAAATTCTGTGTTATGTTCGAGCCCTCCACTATCACCTGATGAAGGAGGGTCGCTCCGAAAGCGAGTGTGCTTCCAATTAAACCTGTTGGACTATAACCTGATGTTGTGTGATTTTTAACTAAACTGACTTATTAATTTTTCCTTATTAAATGTTAATGATCCTCTTACTTTATGCCCAAACGTGGTTTCAGATGGTCTTAGTTTGGTGGATTCTTTCGATCTATCTCAGATCGCAAACAGCACGGACGCAGCTCTCTTGTGGAAATAATCTGGCTACTCCGAACCATAAAACCTCAACATAGTCTTTAATAATTGACGTCATCTTTCCAGTGCACCCTGTGATTCTGGATGGTACACAGTCGATTTGAATTATTTTATTCGCAAGCTATCTATATACTCCTAGAAAAGTTTGGATGTGAAGTTTGACCCTTGATCTAATTGTATCTCTGATGATAGTCTTAATCTAGTTTTTTAAAAAATCGCAATTCGTCCTCAATCCTTTTAGCTGTCATATTGCACAATTGAACAACATTTGGAAATCTCGTCAATAGATCAATTTATGTTAATTAATACTTATTCCCATCTTTTATTGGATGTAGGGAACCTACACAATGCATCAAGATACTTAAGACAGATCCCTTAAACGCTGCAATAGGTATTACAGGTGCAGGCTTTATTATTTCCCATGGTTTTCCATTTAGTTGAAATGTATGACACGTCTGGCAAAATTCAACTACATTCCTCTGCATTACAGGCCAGTAAAAACGTCTTTGTATTTTAGCCTCCGTTTTCCTCACTCCTAAGTGACATCCAATTTGTGGCACATGCGGCACTCTCAGCATTACCTTTCTGTACCCGACTGGAAAAAAAACATTAAGGCCAAAAGACCATAAGACAGAGGAGCGGAAGTAAGACCATTCGGCCCATCGAGTCCACTCCGCCATTCAATCATGGCTGATGCGCATTTCAGCCCCACTTACCAGCGTTCTCCCCATTGCCCTTAATTCCTCTAGACAACAAGAATCTATCAATCTCGGCCTTGAAGACATTTAGCGTCCCAGCTTCCACTGCACTCCGTGACAATGAATTCCACAGGCCCACCACTCTCTGGCTGAAGAAATGTCTCCGCATTTCTGTTCTGAAATGACCCCCTCTAATTCTAAGGCTGTGTCCACGGGTACTCGTCTCCTCGTCTAACGGAAACAATTTCCTAGCATCCACCTTTTCCAAGCCATGTATTATTTTGTACGTCTCTATTAAGTCTCCCCTTAATCTTCTAAACTCCAACGAATACAATCCCAGTATCCTCAGCCGTTCCTCATATGTTAGACCTGTCATTCCAGGGATCATCCGTGTGAATCTTCGCTGGGCACGTTCCAGTGCCAGTATGTCCTTCCTGAGGTGTGGGGACCAAAACTGGACACAGTACTCCAAATGGGGCCTAACCAGAGCTTTATAAAGTCTTAGTAGTACATCTCTGCTTTTATATTCCAACCCTCTTGAGATAAGAGACAACATTGCATTCGCTTTCTTAATCACGGACTCAACCTGAATGTTTACCTTTAGAGAATCCTCGACAAGCACTCCCAGATCCCTTTGTACTTTGGCTTTATTAATTTTCTCACCATTTAGAAAGTAGTCTATGCTTTTATTCTTTTTGCCAAAGTGCAAGACCTCGCACTTGCTCACGTTAAATTCCATCAGCCATTTCCTGGACCACTCTCCCAACCTGTCTAGATCCTTCTGTAGCCTCCCCACTTCCTCAGTACTACCTCCCTGTCTACCTAACTTCGTATCATCGGCAAACTTCGCGAGAATGCCCCCGGTTCCCTCATCCAAATCATTAATATATAATGTGAACAGCTGTGGCCCCAGCACCGAACCCTGCGGGACACCGCTCGTCACCGGCTGCCATTCTGAAAAAGAACCTTTTATCCCAACTCTCTGCCTTCTGTTAGACAACCAATCCTCAATCCATCCCAGCAGCTCACCTCGAACACCATGGGCCCTCACCTTGCTCAGCAGCTTCCCGTGTGGCACCTTATCAAAGGCCTTTTGAAAGTCTAGATAGAACACATCCACTGGGTTTCCCTGGTCTAACTTACTTGTTACCTCTTCAAAAAATTCCAACAGGTTTGTCAGGCATGAACTCCCTTTACTAAATCCATGTTGACTGAGAACATAGAACATAGAAGAATACAGCGCAGTACAGGCCCTTTGGCCCTCGATGTTGCGCCGATCCAAGCCCACCTAACCTCTTCTAACCCACTATCCTCCATATACCTATCCAATGCCCGCTTAAATGCCCATAAAGAGGGAGAGTCCACCACTGCTACTGGCAGGGCATTCCATGAACTTACGACTCGCTGAGTGAAGAACCTACCCCTAACTTCAGTCTTATATCTACCCCCCCTTAATTTAAAGCTATGCCCCCTTGTAATACCCGACTCCATACGCGGGAAAAGGTTCACACTGTCAACCCTATCTAACCCCCTAATCATCTTGTACACCTCAATCAAGTCACCCCTAAACCTTCTTTTCTCTAATGAAAACAGCCCCAAGTGTCTCAGTCTTTCCTCATACGATCTTCCTTCCATACCAGGCAACATCCTGGTAAACCTCCTCTGCACCCGTTCCAGTGCCTCCACATCCTTCCTATAGTATGGCGACCAAAACTGCACACAATATTCCAGATGCGGCCGCACCAGAGTCTTATACAACTGCATCATGACCTCAGGACTCCGGAACTCAATTCCTCGACCAATAAAAGCCAGTACGCCATATGCCTTCCTCACCGCACTATTTACCTGGGTGGCAACTTTCAGAGATCTGTGTACATGGACACGAAGATCCCTCTGCTCATCCACACTACCAAGTATCCGACCATTAGCCCAGTACCCCATCTTTTTGTTATTCTTCCCAAAGTGAATCACCTCACACTTAGCTACATTGAATTCCATTTGCCACCTTTCTGCCCAGCTCTGCAGCTTCTCTATATCCTGCTGTAACCTGCCACATCCTTCCTCACTGTCAACAACTCCTCCGACTTTCGTATCATCCGCAAACTTGCTCACCCAACCTTCTAACCCCTCTTCCAGGTCATTTATAAAAATGACAAACAGCAATGGTCCCAAAACAGATCCTTGTGGAACACCGCTAGTGACGGCACTCCATGAAGAAACTTCGCTATCAACTATTACCCTCTATCTTCTTCCATCCAACCAATTCCTAATCCAAACCTCCAACTCACCCTTAATGCCATATCTCCGTATTTTCTGCAGTAGCCTACCATGGGGAAACTTATCAAACGCCTTACTAAAATCCATATATACCACATCTACCGCTTTCCCCTCATCAACCTCCTTTGTCACCTTTTCAAAGAATTCAATAAGGTTTGTGAGGCACGACCTGCCCTTCACAAAACCATGCTGACTATCCTTGATCACATTATTCCTATCCAGATGTGCATAAATCCTATCCCTTACAATTCTCTCTAAGACTTTGCCCACAACAGAAGTGAGACTCACCGGCCTATAGTTACTAGGGTTAGCCCTACTCCCCTTTTTGAACAAGGGAACCACATTTGCTATCCTCCAGTCTTCTGGCACTACTCCTGTAGACAAAGAGGACAGACAAATCAAGGCCAATGGCTCTGCAATCTCCTCCCTTGCTTCCCAGAGAATCCTAGGATAAATGCCATCAGGCCCAGGGGACTTATCTATTTTCACCTTTTCCAGGATTTTCAACACCTCTTCTCGACATACCTCAAAGCCATCCATTCTACTTATTTGTGTCTCAGTATTCACATCGACGACAATGCCCTGTTCCTGAGTAAATACTGAAGAAAAGTATTCATTCAGTGTCTCCCCAATCTCTTCCGCCTCCACACGCAACTTCCCACTACTATCCTTGACTGGACCTATTCCTGCC
The DNA here is from genome assembly GCF_037043375.1 of Chiloscyllium plagiosum. Classification (NCBI taxonomy): domain Eukaryota; kingdom Metazoa; phylum Chordata; class Chondrichthyes; order Orectolobiformes; family Hemiscylliidae; genus Chiloscyllium; species Chiloscyllium plagiosum. The sequence continues at coordinate 64,372,110 of NW_028270183.1, read as the reverse complement.
CTAGTCATTCTTTTATTCCTAACATACCTATAGAAAGCCTTAGGGTTTTCCCTAATCCTACCGACTAAGGACCTTTCATGTCCCCTCCTTGCTGCTCTTAGCTCTCTCTTCAGGTCCTTCCTGGCTACCCTATAACTCTCAATCGCCCCAATTGAACCTTCACGTCTCATCTTGAGATAGGCCGCCCTCTTCCATTTAACAAGGGATTCCAATTCCTTATTAAACCACGGCTCCCTCGCACGACCCTTTCCTCCCTGCCTGACAGGTACATAATTATCAAGGACACTCAATAGTTGCTGCTTGAACAAGCTCCACATATCATTTGCACTCTTGCCTTGGAGTCTATTTTTCCAAGCCACACATCCTAAGTCATGCCTCACCGCATCATAATTTCCCTGACCCCAGCTATAACTCTTGCCCTATAGTACACACTTATCCCTCTCCATCACGAGAGTAAAAATCACCGAATTATGGTCACTATCCCCAAAGTGCTCACCTACCTCTAATTCTAACACCTGGCCTGGTTTGTTACCCAGAACCAAATCCAGTATGGCCTCACCTCTTGTTGGCCTGTCTGCATATTGTGTCAGGAAACTCTCCGGCACACATTGAACAAACACTGACCCATCTAACGAACTTGAGCTATAGCTTTCCCAATCAATATCAGGAAAGTTAAGGTCCCCCATAACAACCACCCTATTACTGTCACTCATCTCCTGAATCACCTTCCCTATCCTTTCTTCAATGATTCTAGGACTATTAGGAGGCCTGTAAAAAACTCCTAACAGGGTGACCTCACCTTTCCTATTCCTAACCTCAGCCCAAACTACCTCAGATGGCAAGTCCTCATCCATCGTCCTTTCCACCACTGTAATACTATCTTTGACAAGCAATGCCACACCTCCCCCTCTTTTACCCCCACCTCTGACCCTACTAAAACATTTAAATCCAGGAACCTGCAACCGCCAATCCTGTCCCTGTTCTAGCCATGTCTCCGTAATAGCCACAACATCGAAGTCCCAGGTACCAACCCACGCTGCAAGTTCACCTACTTTATTTCGTATACTTCTTGCATTGAAGTATACACACTTCAAGCCAATTTCCTGTTTACAGACACCCTCCTTGGAAATTGATGCCATGTTCCTAACATCCCTACACTCTAGGCCCTGCACCCTGAAGCTACAATCTGGGTTCCCATGCCCCTGCAGAGTTAGTTTAAACCCCCCCCCCCAAGAGCACTAGCAAACCTCCCCCCAAGGATACTGGTGCCCCTCAGGTTCAGGTGTAGACCATCCTGTTTATATAGGTCCCACCGTCCCCAGAAAGAACCCCAGTTATCCAAAAACCGGAATCCCTCCCTCCTGCACCATCCCTGTAGCCACGCATTTAAGTGTTCTCTTTCCCTATTCCTCGACTCTCGATCACGTGGCACGGGTAACAAACCAGAGACAACAACTCTGTTCGTTCTAACTATGAGCTTCCAACCTAGCTCCCTGAAAGCCTGTCTAACATCCTCGGCACTCCTCCTACCTATGTCGTTGGTACCAATATGGACCACGACTTCGGTCTGCTCCCCCTCCCCCTCCAGGACCCGGAAAACACGATCAGAGACATCACGTACCCTTGCACCTGGGAGGCAACATACCAAACGTGAGTCTCTCTCGTTCCCACAAAACCGCCTATCTGTGCCCCTAACTATCGAGTCCCCAATTACTACTGCTCTGCTCTTCTTCACCCTTCCCTTCTGAGTAACGGGGACAGGCTCCGTGCCAGAGACCTGAACCCCGTTACTTCCCCCTGGTAAGTCATCCCCCCCACAAGTATCCAAAACGGTATACTTGTTCTTGAGGGGAACGGCCGCAGGGGGTCCCTGCACTGGCTGCTTCCTCCCAATCCCCCTCACTGTCACCCATCTATCTGCCATCTTTGGAGTTACTACTTCCCTATAACTCTGATCTATGACCCCCTCTGCCTCCCGAATGATCCGAAGTTCATCCAACTCCATCTCCAGTTCCCTAACACGGTCTTGGAGGAGCTGGAGATGGGTGCACTTCCTGCAAGTGTAATCGGCAGGGACGTCGATGGCATCCCTCACCTCATACATGTTGCAGGAGGAACATTGCACTGCCTTCACTGCCATCCCTCTAAAGCTAACTTTTATTTTAAAAAAAACTGGGTCTAAAGAATACAACAAGCAAAATTCAGCACTTACCTACTTACCACAACAGGTGTTATTATTACGTTAGAGGAGGAGGGCGGGTGGGAGGCACGACCCGTGTAGTGCCTCGGGTTCCTCTCCTTCGCGCTTTTAAAGGGGGAAAAAACCTACCCAGGTAAGCTTACACTGCTGCTTCCGGGTCTCGGCTGCCCCTCTGGTCGTCGTCACTTCCCCCTGGTGCTCCCGCTCTTTCTGTGAAGAGAGGGTGAAAGAAAAAAAAAACACCGCTGCCCGCTACCGGTAAGCACTTTTAAAACCAAACAGTCTTACCTTCGCTGCTGCTCGCACTGGAAATATTGTGCCCATTTCTCACGTGCCTGAATATGTGTTGGTCTATATTTTCTCCTTAGCATATCGTTTGCTAAGTAATATCACACAGGGATGCATTCACTCTCCTTCCAAATATATTTCTTCTGATCCAGCTGCTTTAATTCTTTACCTTTCTGCTGTAACCCAGTAGGATAGCTGAGCTGAATATACTTGCATTTTTAACGTTTGTCCCCTGCTGTGTCCCACTTATCTGACAATAAAAATTTTGTAATCTTGATGCATTGTGTAGGTTCCCTACATCCAATAAAAGATGGGAATAAATATTAATTAAGCTAAATGGATGGAATCACATTTCAGCCTCCTACTCCATGCCTTTTGATTTCTTCTGCTTCAGATTGTGACTCTGTGATTGCGAAAAGACACAGTCTGGGAAAATTCCTTTATTGCATTGCGACTCTTACCTGCATCTCGACTGGCTTTTCAACTCCAGTATGCAGCAACCTTACCAGTGATTGAGCTATATCATTTGCAAGCACAAATTGTATTCCTGGAGCTACGAGTTTGTCCAGAACTCCCACCACAATTTCCAAACTCTTTTCTGCCCACTCGAGCCTATCTGTACATAATTGAGCAACGTTTCGTCCCACCATGAATTCCCGTACACATAGTTCTTCAGGAGTACATATTTCCCATTCTTTTGCATCACAGACTGAGACAATCCTGTGTCCCTTAATATTGTAACCTCGCTATCTGCTCCTCCTGGCCAAAGTAAATAAACGTTAACTTTGCAGGTATGTTTTTAAAGCTCATCTGGCACTTCCCCCTTACCAACCTCTGATCGGCCTGTGCACTCTGATGCAGCTTTCCACCCTCCACAGTGCTTTCTATTACCATGCCAACAAAACATCCAGGCTTGTTTTGTTTTCCTGCATCTGACTTTCCAGCGCTTTCCTTAGTTCTCCAATACTGATTTCATGTGGCCTACTTTATTGCAATGAAAACCTCAGATTTCGTTCCCTTCAAGGTTTTCCTATTTACCCTGTGATAAGTTATCCTCGTGATCTTCACTGAGATGTATCTTTCCCTTTCCACGTGAGGATTTGTCTTTGCCCAATTTCTATCCCTCAGAATTAAAATCATTCTGGAAGCCCTACCTTCTTTTATGGACCAGTTCATTACAATCAGCCGTTTAAGCTGCTAACCTTGTCGTTTTAACAATATGCTCTTCCAGAGTAAGATTATGTTCAGCCTTTATCTCCAGCGTTTTAAGTTGAATTCCTTTCATAATTGCCAATTTCAGAAGTTCAAACTCTGTCTCCCTTTCTCTCTGCTCCACTGATCTCTCTTCTTCCCTCTACTTCGAATCGTATCTCAAAATGCTTCAAATCTGGTGACCTTTCCTTATCTCTCGCGTCTAATTCAAGCTGCTTCATATTCAATTGACGTTTAAACATCTCTACAGATTCTCATGAATTTTTCGGGTTAGTTAAATGCTGAGCTACTGCAGGGAATGACCTCTCCTTTCCTCACAAAAAAAAGACAAATACAACCCCAGCATTTCTGCTAATTCCAGAAGTCTGGCCTGAATCTGTTTTTTGTAAAACTACCAACTTTACATTGTCCATAGCCAGACAACTCTTTGTACCTAAATGATACATTTGTTTCCCAAGAATGGTCGACCCCAATTCAAATCAACGTCCGAAATAAAGACGCAAGCACATATCAGTTGCTCTTTTAATCCATCAACTATCTTCCAATTTGTTATGGGAGTGGCTAAACCATTCAAAACGTTATTAAGCAGACAACTCAGATCGTAACATTATATTCTTTTTTTGTTTAAGTGTACAATGAAAATTACCCGAGTCAGCTAGTTCCAAAAAATATTCACAAAATGACCGATTGAATATAGAATACCCACAGAACTTAGTCTATCCAAAGTAGACTTAATTATGCTCTTCTGAAAGTACACAATAATCCTAATAAAAACAAGCACTTTAAACACAGTAAAAATGAAACAGAAGCTTACGGGTAAAAATTAGAAGGGCAGAAGGAGAGAGGTTATCAGATAGTGCACCACTGCTGCAGAATCTAAAAACCGGAATTCAGCTTTCCAGAATGATCACTCTTTTACCATGAAACAGGCTATTTCTAAAACATAAAGTCTTTGGCCTCAAGCCTCAGCTGTTGACGGAGAAACAAAAGGCCTCACAGCGAACACTTTCGTCACTTCATCCGGTTCAGAGCCTGAACTGTTTTATATCAAGACACATTAATGTGTATATCAAGACACATTATCCTTGAGAAAAAGTAGAGCTCCGTTTTTTTTAAAGAGAACATCTTTGTGACAGCGCAGTCCGTCCAAACAATCTTCATAAGTGAAACTCTTCGAACAGACAATATCCTGGTAAATCTGGTCTGCATAGTTTCCAATGCTATCACATCCCTGCTATAATGATAATTGTGGAAAGACACACAATACTCCAGCTAGAGCCGATTGAGCAAATGAAATTAACAACTGAGAAAGCCACAGAAACTGCACTTTTCCAATAATGTGACTTTTACACAATGCTGCGCCGTGGAGAAAGTGAGAACTGCAGATGCCAGAACTCAGAGTCGATAGTGTGGCGATAGAAAACACAGGAGGTCAGGCAGCATGCGAGGAGCGGGAGAATTGATGTTTCGGGAATAAACATCTCATCAGGAATGAGATTTGTGGCCGTGGGGGCTGAGAGATAAATGGGCGGTTTGGGTTTGGGGGCGTGATAGCTGAGAATGCGATGAGTATATAAAGTGGAAAATAAGATACAAGTTCTGACAGGAGGTGGAGCGGGTAGTTTGGAAAAGTGATGTGCAGGTCATGAGGGCTTTGCTGAGTTGGAGTCATGAAACTAGAATAATGTGAGGGAAGGGCGAATGAGGAAACTGGTGATCCCATGTGGCATCAAGGTCCCAAGCGGAAGTTGAGGCCTTCTCCTTTCAGGCGTCAGGTGTTTAGGGAATGTCCATGAAGAAGGCGCAGGACCTGCATGTGCTTGGCAGATTGGGAGGAAGAGAATGATTTGCATCAAAGATGAGCTTCCAACTGCATATCCATACTATCATTACGAACATGTTTTTACATCTCAAGAACAGTATCTGACACTACCCGACCGAAGTAGAAGGCAAGGATTGCAGATGCGAGAGAGTAGACTCAGGAAGGATAGCGCTAGAAAGCACAGTGGTTCGGCAACATCGGAGGACCAGGAGTGTTAATGTTTCGAACGTTCCTGATGAAGAACTTATGCTTGAAACATCGAATTTCCTACTCCATGATGTTGCCTTACCAGATGTCCTTGTCCAGATCCACACTTTTAACTCGACACCACCCCCAATCAACAGCTTTAGAAAATTAAGATGCACCTGTCACCACTCAGTTGATTCTTCTGTCGCATGTGAGACAAACTGCAACATTCTTTTCCCCATAAATATCATATCATTCAGATCACTAAAGAAAAGAAAACTGCAGAGGCTGAATATCTGAGAGAAAAAAAATTGTTGTAGAATTCAGCATTCTCACAGTTCAACTGAATGTTTGAATATTAAAATTGATAAAGGAAAAGAGAAAGCTGCGTTTAATAACTGCTACATTCTGTTTCTCAAAGGCAAAACGAATTTCATGAACCGGAATGTTTCGATCAGGCAATGCATGCTCACCTTGCCAAGTTCTGATAGGAATGGTGGAATATATATTGGCTTCGCCACTGCTGAACAGATGAAAAATATCATTTTGACTTCCGAAACAGTTGATGCTCCTGCAGAAAAGTCAATGTGACTCATATCCCAGCACAGCCAGTTCGGTGTGTATTTCAGAGTCCTGGAACATCACATTTATTTAAAAGATCTTTATTGAATGTTCCTTATAAATATGGCATTCTCCATTTCATAGTGTATTGGACAATATTTTACCCACTCACTTACTCATCGGTACATCACTCAATTTTGTTCCATTCACGACCTATCTACCAAACTGCTTTCACGAAGAAAATGCTTATTTTTAAAACCGAAGACTGAGCTGAAACAATACCTGTTGGAAATCAACCATCATTCTGTCACTCTCTTGTTTAGTGTGTCTCAGTGCCTGTCACCTTAAACCTGTGCCCTCTAGTTTTGAACTTCACCATTCGGCGCAAACGATTTAGGTCAGTTGTCTATCCATGCCCCTCATGATTTTATAAACGGCGAGAACGTGACGCGCTGCCTGGAACATTCCAGCGAAAAAGCCCCTGCCTACCCCATCTGCATGCTTATGTCAAGCCCTCAGCTCCCCGCAACATCCTTGTAAATCATCTGTGCACAGTTTCAATTTTCTCAAAATCCTTCCTGTAGAAGTTGACCATCACTGTAAGCAGTATTCTAAATGTGATCTCACCAATGCTCCATATCGCCACAACATGGCATTCCAACTTGGATAATCGACTTTCTGACTATTGACGAAAAGCGTGCCAAATACTTTCTTCACCACCTTCTCTACTTGTGACACCACTTTTTCAGCTTTTATAAATTTTGCCTTGACTGATAAAGTTGTGATTTTCACTATGTTCTGCTGCCTTCACGGATATATGGCCCAACATGCAAAGTCTCTCTGTTCCTGTAGGTTTCCTCGTGTCCTGCCAATCATTAAGAAATCCGTTGACGTGTTACTTTCAATGTGCATCACCTCATGTTTTTCATGGTTAGTTTCAACATCCCCTATCTGAATTTGACATTTGACAAATCAATTTCAGAGCTCCTCCATCATAAAAGGATCTTCCTCACCAATAACCACTTTGCTCATATTCGTATCATCATTGAAATTCTTCCCGAGAGTGATGTTCGTCTCCATAGGCAGCTCTGGTTTTTGATGCTGACATACAGATGTAAGGAACTTGCAAATTCCACGATAGTAGTAGTGCATTGAGAAGGATGCTTATCATTTCCTCCTAACTTGTTCTATATTCTTTACACACATTCACAAATGACATGGGACCCAGCATTCATCCTTGTGTTACACCATTGAATACCAGTTCCAGTCACACAAACAGCCTTCTATCACCATCCTGTGTCTCCTACCACCGCCAATTTAAGTTGGTTCCAACTTGCCAGGAGATCTTAAATCCCTTTTCACTTTTATCCTCTTACCAGTCTCCAGAGTGGTGTCATGTAGAAGGCTATGCTGAAATCCACACACACAACATGAACTTTCCTACCCTCGTTAATAAAACCTGATCACTTGCCAATAAAACGCATTTGATCCAATCTGTTAGGTATAACATTCTGTAACAAAACCGTGATGACTCTGCCTGATGAAACCTTGCCTGGACAAGTGGCAGTTAACTCTCTCCTTCAAGGTTTGTTCCAAAAGGTTCCCTCCAACTGATGTGAGACGCCCTCTGTGTGATTCTCTGGTTTATCTCTCCCAATCTTGCGTTAGTCCAGTCCACTACAAAGACACAGATGAAAGTAAACCATTGCTCAGAACACATGTAATTTTTTCCCTTGTCACAGAGAGGAACACAAGATACAAGTGCGTCCTGAATTGGGAATATGCCCACTTCAAGCTTTTCAGAACCACGAACACTTCCACAGTCTCTATTTCAAAATGCTTAAGAACCTTCCCATCCCTCTTCCTGCATTCTTGCCCTATATCTTACAACAAGAGGACTATTCGCTCGCTGAACAAAGAAAGTGATTCACTCAGTTATCCCATTTGCTGACACGACTGTACTGTCACTCTGGAGGGAGATCATTCAGATATTTTTACTCGAAAACGCTGTATTAAGCATTTGTGGTTATGAAATATTTTGCTTTGATAGCCACAGGCTAGTACAGTGAGAAATGGTTTGAATGTTCTCCAACTGAAAAACATTCACTTAATTCAACCGCTTGTGGAGATTCCTATCTGTTCACATCTGACATGACGGAGATTTTGCTCTCTGTTGTTTATCACATCTAGAACAGAACTGTGGCACAAATCCCAACCACATGATTTCTATTTTCATTGACCTACCAAGTCGATGCCAGTGGCTTACATTGTAATGGGATTCATCAACAAGAGAAACTTTCAGGATTAAAACAGTATTATGTGCAGGGGGTCATTACGGAAGCACAGTATCAACCTTCCTCAGGGGCAAGACCAAAAGATGCTGGAATGAGAAATCGGAGTTAACATTTTTGGTGCAGTGACCCCGTCCTTGGCACTGATGGTTTCCAGGAAAATTTCGGTCTATATGCAGAAGATACGTGGGGGCGCAGTAATTAGGAGGAAACGAGATGTTGGGACAGAGCCGAAAGAGAAAGACTAACAGTTGGACATCGGAATTGATAATGATCTGTTTGGAGCATGAACAACTTTTCACAGAGACTGTTTATGACTGACCAAAGGTAGTGTGTAACACGGCCTGGTGAGTGTGTCGGGGGCCAAAACATGGGAAACTTCAGGCCTTTAAAATGACTGAAATTGATATGCAGGGTCGTGGGGTCCTCAAGCAAAAAATGGTCTGTTGCTTTTTCTGCATGCGCCGATCTATGGTGGAACACTGCAGTAAACCTGAGATAGAGACGTTGGCTAGGAAACATGGTTCTGTGCTAAAGGAGCAGTCAACTGGAAGCTCAGGGACATTTTTGGCGATAGAACTTAACATTCTGCAAACTGTCATTCAGTCCACAATTCGTTTCCCAAGGTAGTGGCGACCACAATATGAGAAGTGTATCTAGTAGACTAGATTGTGCGAATTGTAGGGAAAGTATTGCTGCACCTGGAAGGTGTATTTGAGCACTTGTATACTAAGCAGGGTGGTCAGAAATGGACAAGTGATGAGAAGCAAGAAGCAAGAAGGAAGAATATCTTAGAAGATATTATTAGAGATGTTGTTAATCAATGGGTAAGAATGTGACCAGAAAGGCACTATACCTGAACTCTCGTACTTTTCGGAAAAGGTTGGAGATATAACGGCATAAATCATCACGAATGAATACGATTTAATACATATTGCAGAGACATGGAGACAGCATAGTCAAGACTGGGAGGTAAATATTCACGGGCATGAGACAATTTGGAAGGACAGAAAGGGTGGTAAGGAAGGTGGTGTAACCCAAACATTCAAGGACAACCTCAGACCAGTGCTGACAGATGATATACGTTCTATGGAGAATGAGTTTGAATCCATTTGGGAGGAAATTAGATTTTCCAAGAAGAAAATGTCATTGATTGTCGGAGTCTACCAGCTCCAAATTTTAAGATTACATTGGGGAGGGCAATAAACAATGACATAAATAACACCTGAAAAAATGGTATGGCAATTATCATGCGGGATTTTCATCAACATGTCGATCGGTCGAAGCAGCTCAGTCAGGGTAGCCTTGAGGAGGAGAGTGTTGAGTGTATCTGAGATAGATTCCTTAAATAATGTGAAATGGAACAGGCCAACAAGGGGAGAGGCCAAATTAGGTTTGGTACTGGGTAATGAACACGGCAAGATGTTAGATTTGGCGGTAGATGAGCACTTTGGTGATAGTTACCAAAATTCAGTTATGTTTACTTTAGATTTTCAAAGGGATAGGTATACACTGGTATGCAAGCACTATTGCTGGGGGAAAGAAAATTGCAATGCGATTAATAAGATTACGCATTCACAGGTTGGGCAAAGAAACGGCATGGAATTGGCAGAATAGTAATGTGGAGCTGATTCAAGGAGCAGGTTCTGTGTGTCTTTGATAAGTATGTACCTGTCAGAGAGGGAGGAAATTGTCCAGCGCAGGAATCATGATTACTGAGGCAGTTGAATCTCTTCTTGGGATGAAGAAGGTTTGTGTTACCATGAGATGTGAAGGCTCAGTTAAGGAGATTAAGAGTTGCAAGTTAAACAGGAAAGACCTGAAGAGAGACTGAAGACGATCCAGGAGGGAACTGAGAATTTGTTGGCAGATAGGATAAGGGAAAATCCTAAAGCTTTCCTCCGGTATGTGAGGGCTAAAAGAATGAATGGAATAAAATATGGCCAATGAAGGATAGTCGTGGTAAGGAGTGCGTGGAGTCAGAAGCGATGGGGGAAAGCGCTAAAGCAATATCTTTTGTTAGGATTCGCACTGGGAAAACAAAATGTTGTCGAGGACAATACTGAGAAACAGGCTACTAGACTGGATAGGATTGAAGTTCCCAAGGATAAGACGTTACAAACTCTGAAAATGTGAACATATAGGAATTCCCCTGGGCCGGATGGGATTTATCAGAGGATTTTCTGGGAAGCCAAGATTCAGATTTCCGAGCCTTTCACTTTGATCTTTATGTTGTCATTGTCCAAAGTTATAGTACCAGAACACTACAGGATAGTAAAAGTTGCTACCTCATTCAAAAAGGGTAGTAGTAGAGAAAACCTTGGAAATTATAGACCATTGACCCTTCCATCGGTTATGGGTAAAGTGTTTCAAAAGGTCGAAGAGATAAGATTTGTAATCATCTCGATTGGAATAAGTTTATGAGGGAAAGTCAAGCCCGTTTTGTGAATGGGAGAGCGAGACTCACAAACATTATTGAATGCTGTGAGTAGGTCATTAAACTGGATGTCGGTTTGCTCACTGAATTGGAAAGTTCATTTCCAGACGTTTTGTCACCCTACTAGTTATCAAATTCAGTGGTTCTACAGGCGAAGCACTGTTCATGATTCTTGCTTTCTATTTATATGTTTAGGTTTCTTTGGGTTGGTGATGTCATTTCCGGTGGTGCTGTCATTTCCAGTTCTTTTTTTTCTGGGGTTAGTCGATGGCGTCGAACTCGAAGTGTTTGTTGATAGAGTTCTGGTTGGAATGCCATGCTTCGAGGAATTCTCCTGCATGTAGTGGTTTGGCTTGTCCTCGGATGGATGTGTTGTCTCAGGCGAATGTAATGTTTGTCTAATGCAATGTTTGTTACAGTTCTTGAAAATGACATCAGTATTTGCATATGGACAAATAGGCAGAAAACGAACGACCAGGATACATGAACATCAACTAGCCACAATACGACGTGACCCTCTCTCACTGGTATCCTTACATACAGATAAGGAAAGGCACCATTTTGACTTGGACAACGCATCCATCCGAGCACACGTGAAACAGAGACACACAGGAGAATTCCGAGAAGCATGTCATTCCAACTGGAAATCTTTCAAAATCACATCGAGGTAGACTCCATCTACCTCTCCCTGAGAAAAAGAACAGGAAATGATATAACTAAAGGAAATGACATCACCAACCCAAAGAACCATAAACAGATCAATAGAAAGCAGAAATCATGAACAGTCCGTCACCCGAAGGCACACTGGAGATGTTACCGAGGAGGGTAACGAAACGTCTGGAAATGAGCCTTCCGGCTCAGTGAGCAAATCTTCATCTGGAAGCTAAACCTGAGCTACAACTCTTGTCAAAACTCGCCAGTTGACTAAACAAATGCATGAGGATAAAACCATTCATGTAGTGCACGTTTGGATTTCAGTTAGCCGTTTGATAAATTTCGCCATGGCAAGTGACTGCACAAAATACTGAGGCATGGGCTTGAGGGGGATGTGGTGCTTTGGATCAGAGATTAGCCAGCTGAAAAAGACAGAGGGTGATACTTGATGGGAAAACTTCATCCTGGAATTCTGTTGCTTGTGGTGTACAGCAACGATCTGTTTTGGGTTCAGTGCTTTTTGTCATTTTTTATAAACGACCTGGATGGGGGCGGAGAAGGATTGGTTAGTAAATTTGCGGACGACACTAAGTTCGGTACAGTTGTGCATAGTGCTGAAGGATATTGTAGGTTACATAGGGACACAGGTATGCTGCAGAGCTGGGCTGAGGGTTGGCAAATGGAATTTAATACAGAAAAGTGTGAGAAAGAACATGGCATTAAAAATATCACAGAATATAAAGACGGATAGCAGAAGCTTTTATTCAAAGTTTGTGAGAAGATTTGTAGCTCGGGTGCTCGTTTCTGTGGTTCTGTTAGCCGAGCTGGAAGTTTTTGTTGCAAACGTTTCGTCCCCTGTCTAGGTGACATCCTCAGTGCTTGGGAGCCTCCTGTGAAGCGCTTCTGTGGTGTTTCCTCCGGAATTTATAGTGGCCTATCCCTGCCGCTTCCGGTTGTCAGTTTCAGCTGTCCGCTGTAGTGGCCGGTATATTGGGTCCAGGTCGATGTGTTTGTTGATGGAGTTTGTGGATGAGTGCCATGCTTCTAGGAATTCCCTGGCTGTTCTTTGTTTGGCTTGCCCAATAATTAGATCAGATTACGAACAGTGTCGAAGCAGGCCCTTTGGCCAACAAGTCCACACCGACCACCGAAGTGCAACCCACCCAGACCCATTCTCCAACATGATAGACCAGTTTGTTTAACCTCTGTAGTGCAGAAATTTCTTGAGTCTATTATCTTGGAAGAAATAGCGGGCATCTCCACAGATATTTGACAGACGCAGCATGGGTTAATGAAGAGCAGGTCATTCCTGCAAAATTTTCGAATTCTATGATGGCATTACGGGGATGGTGTTCAAGGGGACCCAGTGAATTGGTGTACTTAGATTTTTAAAATGCACTCGACAAGATGCCATTCAGGGGCTGAAAGCAAATGGATGCATGCTGTTAAGGGTAAAGTATGAGCATGGATTGAGGATTGTTTGCACAAAAGGAAGCGCAGGGTATGGATAAATGAGTGCTAATGTATTGACCATCAACTATGTTCCTCAGGGATTGGTACTGGGACCGCAATTACTTACAATTTATATGGATGATTTGGATTTTGCTGCCATGCGCATCGTGTCAAGGTCTGCAGTTGACACAAAGGTGAGTAGCAGAGCAAAGTGTGCGGAAGACTGTGAAAATCTGCAGAGGAACATTGAAATATTGGGTTTATGGGAAATATTCGGGCGGATGGAATTCCGGGTTTCAAGGTGTTCGCTGATGACGGGAGACTATGTGGAATAGGCTTATATCGAAAATTCAGAAGAATAAGGCCGGATCTTATGGAAACATATAAAATTATGAACGGCATGTGTGAGATAGAAGTAGAGAGCATGCTTCCATTGGTGGATGAAACTAGAACAAGAGGGCACAGCCTCTAGATTAGAAGGAGATATAGGACTGAATTGAGAAGGAATTTCTTCAACCAGAGGGTTGTACCTCTCTGGAACTGCTTGCCCAACGAAGTAGTTGATGCTACATCAATCATTGTTTTTTAAGCTAGGGCTGCCTTTTTTTTGAACAATACAGGAAGTAATGACTACGTTCAGAGGTTGGTTAAGTGGATGCGTGTCCATGGAAAGATCAGGCATGATCTTAATGAATGGCGAAGCAGTCTCTAAGGCCCGTATGGCAAAGTCTTGCTCCTCGTTCTCATGTTCTATGAATGTATGTGTCACACATTCCGTGATTTTCCATGGGGCTGTTGGGGGAGGTGTTGAGAGTGAAGGCACAGTGCACGACGGTGCCCCGGAGGGAATGGTTCCTGGGGAAGGCGGACAAGGGCGGGGAGGGGGATATATGTTTGGTAATAGCATTTCGCTGGAGGTGGTGGAATTAGGAAAATATTTCGTTGATGACTTGGAGTACCATAGCGCTTAAAGTTCCAGAGCATGTTCTGAAAAACATGGGATGAGAATGGATCGTTGCTTCATGATGGACATTTGAAAGATGGGGCCAAAGTCCTTCGTTGGTGCTGTAAAAGTCACAATGTCTTTGAGAAACTAACTTTAGCAGCCATACACCATTGTGGCCACAAGAGTTGGTCATAGTCAGGGATTTTCTTGACTCCCTAAAGCCTGTCTCACACATAGCCTGTGATTAAACGCTACCTATGATTTGTCACCGGCAGTCTCCATTAACAGCTGTTCACTTTCCGAGCGAGAGCGTTATTTACCTCATTGACCAAATGTTCTTCTCTTTCTTTTCTTCTTTCCCTACCAACTGTTTACTCCTTTACAATACACAATGAGACATGATGGGATAGTTCCTGTTCGCCTGGATGATTGCAGTGTGAAAGAAACAATGCACAGGAGAAGCACAACAGATTCGTCAGCATCTGAGTAGCAAGAGATATTTAAATCACAACCTTCTTCAAGATTCTTTACTGCAGTTGCAACAATACTGAAAAGCTCAACACCGTCCAGAACAGAGCAGCTGAATTGAGCAGCAACACACAACTAATAAAACATCGACAAACATACATTCCCACCACAACCAAACACTCAGACATGAAGTCTGCACCATCCACAAAATGCACTGCAGATATTCACGAAGGCTCCTTAAAGAGTACATTACAAACTGAGAACTGCTTCCATCTAAAAGGAAAAGGGCGCTAGACAGATAGAAAAGACCGACAACCCACTTACCATCCTGATCTGGAAATATATTGCTGTTCCTCCAGAATCACTAGGTCAAAATTGTGGATTTCACTCCCCTATAATTTGGGTCTCCTGACAGCACTCGGAAACGATGGTTCAAGAAGGCAGCTCATCATCACCTTGTCCAGTCAAATCAGGAATGAACAAAAAATGCTGAAATGTTCTGGAATACCCACATCCGATGAAGAATGAAAATCATACGCTTTGGTGTTCTGAGGAGTTGTCTCTTACTGAGATATTTCTGGTTTTATTTGACGGGTATCAAAGATGAGGATTTGCAGTTGGGAAACTGAAACGAAGCATCACATCAGAATTTGATGGAGTTGATTTCTTCAATGTAGCCTGAACCTCAGCGGCCTTTGAAAACGAAAGCAGAAAGCTACATTCACAGTGGAGTAAAAGTATTCACTATCTGAAATATCGAGACATAATTGGAGGGACGCTGGGGAGAAACTGCGGTAATGTGGTGACGATTCAATTACTTGTCTGCTCTGAAAATTCATCAGGGCAACCACACCGGGGAAAAGCCATTCAACTGTTCTGAGTGTGGAAAGGGAGTTACTCAGTTTTCTAACTTGCTGACTACCAGTGGGTTCACACGGAGAAGAAACCATTTAATGGTCCAGAGTATGGAAAAGGCATTAAAAGGTCTCACGAACTGCTGTGCCATCAATGTGTTCATGCTGATGAGATTCCATTCAAGTGTTCTCTCAGAGGGAATGGGTTCAGGCCGTCATTTGATCTCACTTTACATCTGCGAACTCAGTGGAGAGAGGGCGTTCGCCTGTTCTAAGAATGAGAAAGGATTCTTTCAGTCATTCAGTCTGCTGAGACACCAGTGAGTTCACACAGAGGAAAGACCATTCGTCCGATGTGATTTGAAGTAATTAATTGATTCCGGCAATCTGCTGAAATACAAGCGAGTTCATACTGGAAAGAGACCATTCACCTGCTCTTGCATTTCTCAAACGTACTGAAAGATGAGCGAATTCATATTGGGGAGAGGTCATTGATATGTTCTGAATTCGGGAAAGGATGCACTTAAGTCATCCATCCTCCTGATACACCAACGGTTTCACAGTGACAATAAATTGTTTTAATGACGCAGTGTTGGAAATGCTTTCTAAGTTTCCAGTAATTGAGGTCCCATCAACATGTTCACGCTGATGAAAGCCCCACAATCTTATGCTCTCATTGTCGGACTGTTGTTTCTCTGATATAAGTGAATACACTTCACAAGGTCTTCATTTAGACGTGAAAACCATTCAGAAATGCTGAATTCATCGAAATATTTTTAATTATATCATTAAGGATGAGGTTTCTAAATTCATGTAAGAGCAGGGTCGGATTAGAACAAGTCAACATGGATTTAGTAAGGGGAGGTTGTGCCTGACAAACCTGTTGGAATTCTTTGAAGAGGTGACAAGTAGGTTAGTCCAGGGAAACCCAGTGGATTTGGTCTATCTAGACTTCCAAAAGGCCTTTGATAAGGTGCCACACGAGAGGCATCTTATTAACCAGTCCTTCTGCATGGTGTAATTCAATGACAGCCTCCAGGATGCACTGTACAAATTTAGAAAGGTTCGAAAGAAAGTACATTCCAAAGACATGGCAACGAAGAAAATGAAGGGTAGGGGAAGCAGATGAATGGGAGGGTTATGACTTGGAGCCAGCGATAAAACCTGGTCAAATGAAGAGTACAGGAGTTTCATTCAAAAAGTCAGCAAGTATGGCATACAGTGAGATTTGGCGATCTGGTTTCAGAATTGGCTGGCTGACAGAAGGCAGAGAGTCGTTGTAGATGGGAAGTATTCTGCCTGGAGGTCAGTGTTGAGTGAGGTCCTGCAGAGCTCTGTTCTTCGGCCTCTGCTCTTTGTAGTTCTTATCAATGACTTGGATGAGGAGTTTGAAGGGTGGGTTAGTAAATTTGCAGAAGGCACGAAGGTTGCAGGTGTTGTCGACGGTATGGACAACTACTGCAGGCTGCAGCGCGACATTAATAGCATGTCGAACTTGGCTGAGAAATGGCAGACGGATTCAACCTGGATAAACGTGAAGTGACGCATTTTGGAAGGTGGAACACGTATGCTGAATATAGGATTAAAATCAGGATCCTTGGCAGTGTGGGGGAATAGAGGGATCTGGGTTTGAAAGTACATAGATCCCTTAAAGTAGCCACCCAAGTGGAAAGGGTTATTAAGAAAGCATATGGTGTTTTGGCTTTCATTAAGGGCGATCGAGTTTTAGAGCTGCGAGGTTTTGCTGCAGCTCTACAAGGCCCTAGTGAAACCACTCTTGGAATATTGTGTCCAGTTCTGTTCACCCTCCTATAGGAAAGATGCAGAAGCTTTGGAGAAAGCGCAATGAAGGTTTACCAGGATGCTCCTGGACTGGAGGGCTTGCCTTATGAAGAAACATTGAATTAGCTCGGACGCTGCTTTCTGGAGAGAAGGAGGAAGAGAGGAAACCAGATCAAGGTGTATAAAATAATGTGAGGAATAGATAGAATCAACAGCTAGAGAATTTTCCGCAGGGCAGGATTGGCTGGTATGAGAAGTCATAGTTTGAAGATATTAGGAGGAAGGTACAAAGGAGACGTCAGAGGTAGGTTCTTTACGCAGAGAGTTGTGAATGCATGGAATCGGTTGCCAGCTGTGGTGGTGGAAGCAGAGTCATTGGGGACATTTGAGCGACTGCTGGACATGCACATGGATAGCAGTGAGTTGAGGGGTTCATAGATTAAGTTACTATATTTGACATTGGGATTAAATCTCGTGGGCCAAAGGGCCTGTTCTGTGCTATACATTTCTATGTTCTATGTTTTATGAGTGCATACACTGGGTATATCTAAACGTAAGCTGCCAACCTGGTGAAGCTACTACACATAAATAGTTGCATGCCAGAAACCATAAGAAGTAACGGATAGACAAGGCTAATTGACTTCATCACTCACGGATCAGACATCAACTCTGCAGTCCCGCCAGCTCCCATCATAAATGGTGCGGGACAATATAATAAATCATTTCTTTCACATGACCATCGAGGCTGAGGGTGACTAAATAGATCCTTTCGAAATTATGACAGGCATGGAAGTAATGGATAGTGGAAGTCTTTTACACAGACCACAGGAGACCTAGGTTTAAGGTGTTATCGAGAAGACCAGCCCCAAACGTATAGTATGCAGATTGGTTTTGCTTGTTTTATGATAGTCATACATTCTGAGAAACAGTGAAAAATATTGTGTTGCATTCTCTTCAGTACAAATCATTCCTTACATAAGGACATCAGTTTAATAAATTTCACAGCTTTTGACCAGGTGCAGGGAAGGATTAACTCTATATGTGACTGATCCATTCACAAGTTTGATAACAGCAAGGATGTAACTCTTCTTGAATCCATTGATGCGTATTTTCAAACATTTGCATCTTCTGTTCAATGGAAGTGGTTGGTAAAGAGCATTGCGGTGGTGGGAGGGGCCTTTGATTGTGTTTGCTGCATTCCTGAAGCTGTGGGAATTCACGATTGAGTCGATGGAAGGAAATGTGATTTGCGTGATGGATTAGGTTAGGTACACCATCTCAGTAATTTCTTGCAGCACGGGCTTAGCAGTGACCATACGAAGTGACTGGATAGAATGTTTTCTGCAGTGCAATGTAAAAATTGGTCAGAGTAGTTGCCAAAATGCAAACTTTTCTTCCCCGTCTGAGGAGGTAGATGCATTGATGTGCTTACTTGGCTGTAGAGTTGACATGGATAGTCTGATTATTTGTAATATTTATTCCTCGGACTTGAAGCTGTCCATCACCTCCAACTCAGCACCAATGACAGAGACTAATGTCTGTCCTTCCGGCCAATTCCTGGAGTCAATGGCCAGTTCCCTTGTTTTGCTGACATTGAGGGAAAGATTGTTGTCTTTATACCATGTCATTAAGCTCTATTTCCTGTACACTGCTCACTGTTGTTTGAGACCCACCCACTCTGGTGGTGTTATTAGTAAATCTGAAAATGGAGTTAGAGCTGAATTTGACGGTACAATTATGAGAGGGTAAGAAATATGGAGGGGGCTGAGTACACAGCCTTGATGGGCACCAATATTGCGGATTATTGTAGAGGAGGAGTAACCAACTATCCTCATTCAGTGTGATCTGCAGGTCAGAAAATTGAGGATCCAGTTCTCGATGTGAGGAAAGAGTCCAAGGACTCAGATTCTGTCGACGAGTCATGTTGGCATTATGGTGTTCAAGAAAGAGCGAATGCCAATATACAGAATGCTGATGTAGTTGTCATTGTTATCCAGATGTTCCAGGGATGAGTGAAGTGCCAGAGAGATGTTGCAGGGTGGAGAAACGGAGGACTGCAGATGCTGGAGTTCAGAGTCAGCGTGTAGTCCTTGAAAAGCACAGCAGGTTAGGCAGCATCCGAGGAGCAGGCGAATGCTCGTTTTGGGCAAATGCACGAAACGTCAGTTCGCGGAAGTTATGTTTCAGTTGTACAAGACTTTGGGAGGGGTGCACTTGGAGAATTGTAGTCTTGGTCACCTTGTGAAACGAAGGTGGTTGTTAAACTGGAAAGAGTGTAGAAGAAATTAACAAGCATTTTGCCAGACCTCTATCATCTGAGGGAAGTAATAGGGAGAGGATGGACAAGCTGGGCCTTTTTTTATTTTTTAATGTGCAGGAGGCTGACACTTGCATAAGGTTATGAGAGGTATGGATATGGTGAACACGGTACTGTAATATTTTTTCCTATGGTTCTGGAATCAAGGACGAGAGGGCACCATAGAACATAGAACATGACAGCGCAGTACAGTCCCTTCGGCCCTCGATGTTGCACCGCCCTATCAGACTAATCTGAAGCCCATCCCACCTGTACTATTCCGTGTACGTCCATTTGCCTGTCTAATGACGACTTAAATGCACTTAGACTTGGCGAATCTACTACCGATACAACAAATCATTCCATACCCTTACTACCCTCAGAGTAAAGGAACTACTTCTGACATCTGTCTTAAAGTTGTGTCCCCTCGTGTTTGCCGTCCCCATACTTGGAAAAAGGCTCTCCCTGCTCACCCTATCTAACCCTTTGATTATCTTATATGTGTCTATTAAGTCACCTCTCAACCTTCTTCTCTCTAACAAGAACAGCTTCAAGGCCCTCAGCCTTTCCTCATTCCTTCCATTCCAGGCAACATCCTTGTCAATCTCCTCTGAACCCTTTCTGAAGCGTCCACATCCTTCTTATAGTGCGGTGACCAGAACTGTACACAACACTCCAAGCGTGGCCGGACCAGAGCTTTGTACAGCTGCAGCATAACCTCCTGGTTCCAGGACTCAATCCCTCCATTAATAAAGGCCAAAACATTACATGCTTTCTTAACAACCCTGTCACTCTGGGTGGCAACTTTCAGGGATGTGTGTACATGGACACCGAGATTACTCTGCTCATCTTCACTCCCAAGAATCTTAACATTAGCCCAGGACTTTGCATTCCGATTGCTTCATCCAAAGTGTATCACCTCACACGTTTCCACATTAAACTCGATTTGCCACCTCTCAGCCCAGCTCTGCATCCTATCTATGTCTCTCTGCAACCTACTACAGCCTTCGTCACTATCTATAACTCCACCGACCTTAGTGTTGTCCACAAATTTACTAACCCACCCTTCTAAGGCCTCATCCAGGTTATTTATAAAAATGACGAACAGAAGTGGATCAACACCGACCCTTGCGGTATGCCACTAGTAAATGAAAACCAAGATGAAAATGTTCCATCAACTATAACCCTCTGTTTTCTTTCAGCCACCGAATTCCTGATCCAAACTGCTATGTCTCCCACAATTCTATTCCTCCGAATATTGTATCATAGCCTACTGTGTGTGAGCTTATCGAAAGCTTTGCTGAAATAAGTTTAACCAGTTTAAAGTTAGAGCGTAAAGTATAAAAGGAAACCTGATAGGCAAATCTTATACACATAGAGTAGTACACATTTGGAATATGATGCCAGCAAAAGTGGTTTAGGCGATTACATTAACAACATTTCACATGCACTTTGACAACTAGATGGATTGGAAAGGTTTGGAAGGATATGTGTCAAGTGTATGGAAGTGGGGTGAGAGTGGATGAAAATTTTGCTCAGCATGGATCAGTTTGGACCAAAGAGTCTTTCTCCGTGCTGGAGGACTCAATGACTATGCTAATCTAAGATTGCAGTTCCCTCAACGAAACTCCTCAGTTCTCTCCAAATCAAACATCAGCGTGTTTGACGCAGAGGGTAGTACGTGTATGGAATGAGCTGCCAGAGGATGTGGTGGAGGTTGGTACAATTGCAACATTTAAGAGGCATTTGCATGGGCATATGAATGGAAAGTGTTTGGAGGGATATGTGCCGGGTGCTGGCACGTGGGACTAGATTGCGTTGTGATATCTGGTCGGCATGGACAAGTAGGACCGAAGGGTCTGTTTCCATGTTGTACATCTCTATGACTCTATGACTCTAAATGATTTTGAAGAAGATTCACTTTTGGCAAATCTAATGTGCAATTCATGTCTGTTTGAATAATCTGAGGTCAAGATATGAAAATGTTTCAAATACTCACAGCTGGCTCTGCAGAGTGAAGCCCCACCTTCAGGTGTATATTCTGCTCTGATTTACAGATGTGGAAGATGTAGGACCAGTGGGCCTTATCACAGCGGAAGGGGTCAAACCTGTAAGACTGACGTGAGGAAGATATTCTCTCTTTCAGAGGATAGCAATTCTGTGGAAATGCATCCAACAGAGGTCTGTCAAGACGGGGTGCATTCAAAGCTGAGGTAGACAGTCATTTTGTCAGTCTGCAATCAAGGGCTACGGAGATAAGGCTGAAAAGTGGAGTTGAGGATTATATAAATAAGCCGTGATATCATTGAAAGCTATCGCCGACTTGTTGGGCTAAATTACTTCTATCTGCTCCAATCTCTTTGCTGTAATTTGGAAAATGCTAGATACCATTTAAAATGAATAAAAACACAACGTTTGCAATAGATGTTTGCACTCAAACTGAGTCAACATTATTTATTGAAAGGAAAATCACACTTGCCAATTTGCCAGACTTCTTTGCTAACATGACCAGCAGAGCTGATCAATGGAGCTATTCGGTATAGTCCTTTCGAATTTCTATCAAACACTCAATTAGGAGCCATATAAATGGTCATTGCACAATAAGAGAGTTCACGGTGTTGAGTAATAAATCAGCATTAACTGTCCACTGTCTACTCATAAGAAGTCACCAAATCGTGATAATTGAACACTTTTCAAGTTGAAAACATATAATTCGTGAAATCCAGAATGGTCAATGATTTATCTGTCTTAATGTCTTGGAGGAAGTGGCAGAGAGAAATGTGTCCAGTTCTGCTGCCGATACGCAATCAGTGAGCGGGCTTATTTTGATGACGACGTGAAAATCTGCAAAAAGATACCGATAGTATGAGTGATTGGATAAATCTTGCAGTTTCATGTTGCGAGTGTGTGGTCATGCACTTTGTTAGGAATAATCAAAAGACAGACTAATATTAATATGGAAAGAAACCCAATAAAAGTGTGGTTCAGGTGGTTTCCAAGAAAAGACAGAAACTAAGTCGCCTGTAAAGTAATTGATGACCAAGATATGGCTCGTCTTGTTCAATGGGCCATACATATTTTATTGATTATTGTCCTCCATACATTCTTTACAATAGAACCGAGAGGGGAAATTAAGATCACCCATGATTACTGCCATCTTTTAGCACTCACAGACAGTACTTTTTTCTTGTACGTCTTATTTCTCACTCTGGTTATTGCGAGTGGGCTTGTCAACTATACCTGCTGCTGACTTCTTTTCTCACTGTTCCTTATCACGACACAAAACACATTTTACATCCTTATTTCCTGAATCAAGGCAATCTCTAATCATTGCATAAATATCACTAAACTCTCGGCCTTTTGCACTCCTCTGTGCGTCATCTTCCAATATTAATTGATTCTTTACTGTGTTGGAATTGCACATAATAAGAGAAAGACAAAAAAGACATTGGTGTACCTGGGTTCACACGCACGTTATTGAAGTTACCGCCCAAAACACGATCATAGAAGCACTCATTTAACCTTCAGGAAGCACACAATACGTACAATGTTATAAGGCATGTCAAGAGCAGCACCAGAAACACAACAGAAATGCTGCTCTGGGCTTCTATTTTGCATGTATTTCTCAATGCGCAATAGACTTTTACACATGTTCCATCAGGAGTTACCTCACACAAAGAGGTAACCAGTGCTGCAGACGGTCAGATAATTCCAGTTCCAACTCCCGCAATCAGAGATACTCAGTGTCCTGCATATCGATACAAGGAACAGCTGTCCATGGCGTTTATGGGCTAGATTAACTTTCAGAATGCAGCTCGCACGTAGTTAGCCTCTTTCTCCTATATATTGTTTCGTGCAGTCCCTTGTTGGAATCTCATCAAATACATTTGTCCTGCACCTGATGGAAATTGGGTCTTATGTTCTGCAACGCCAACAATCAGAAGCAACGGGATTGAAACTAATTCAATTCATAACACCACAGGGCCGCAGTGTTTCACAGGAGCTTCTGCAGTGCTGAGAATATCATCGAGAAAGGGAAGGAAAAGGCTGCAAACCTTCTTCCCCGCTCCGTTGAAATTTCCAACAACAACTCCGAGGACCCGAGCTTCACATCTTTCTGCTCAAAAACTCTATGATTTTCTGCCGCAGAGAATTGCACCATCAACTCCCGCGTGCAAGGTGAGGATATCAAGCCCTACACTATCAAGGATAGTAGTTAGAGCGAGGCCAACATCTGTCACTATCATATGGACAAACACAAACACACTCTTCATATGAAAGGCTTGGCACTCATAGTATACGGGACCCATGCAGCCTGTGCTGGGTGTTATTATTCCAGACTATTTGTGTACACCGTTTTCCTGGAAAGTGGATGGAGGTCGTTCTTTCACCGCTGCTGTGAAGCCACATCCTGCACTGAATCTGCTCGCTGATTTTTGTTGCTGTGGCGAAACGGTGGGCAATCGCGTTATAAAACGTTTTTATACTTCTCTAATTTCCTTCATTACTGTCTTGATGAGGGAGGCTAGTGATTGGCTGTCTCGATCAGATGGATGCACCATTGTTGGCCGAATTTAATGACGAACGGAATAGAAAATCTTCACTTTTCATGGTTCATTGTTGTTTCGGTTTGTTTTCTGTTAATTGAGCAAATTCTGGGACTTGGCAATGCGCTAAATGTCCAGGGTGTTTGGAAGTACCGTTTGAAATTGTCTCTCTGCCATTTGTGTGAGCGGTTCATGACATACACGTCAGTAATTTTCTCGCTTTTATCACTGAAATGACCAGAGGCCTTAGGAGCCGCAAACACAGGCACTCATATTATTCATTTCAGTGTTTGTGGCACCGAAGGCCTCGAGTGCTTTCGGTGATAAAAGCGAGAAAAGTATTGACTGCCTGTGAAAACAGTGAGTGCTTCTCCTGTCCAAAACCTCCTCAAATCCATTCGAACAGCTCCCTTTCGGATACATAGAGGGCCGATTTTGCTGCCACGTTCTGTGTCTGAAATGGTCAGCGCATTTGGCTGAAATGTTGGTGACTCGAGCTCACCCAGGCACAGAGCTTCAATTATTTCAGATCAATCATTGAGACCGATAACGTACCGACATTGTAATCACCAAACCTTCACCCCGAATCCGCGTGGAGTAAGACGGGAACTCGCAGCAGAATGCGACCACACTATCTGCAAACCTTCGCTGCCAGCAGAAAGCAACCACTACAGCCTCAATCAGCGGATTCCTGCCTTGGGCCACAGACCTGAGAAACCCCTTCCTCAGCAACGGCACTTCCCGTGTGAAAGGGGCAAACAATCCAGTCTAGTTTGCAAACAGCTTCAGAAAATTGGAAGAATGGTCCTGTTCATGGAAAGGTTTTTAATAAAAACTTCTGTCTCGGAAATGACAAATGGTAAAAGTTCTAGGCAGGAAAAACAAAGAAAGTGTTGATTGTGAGGACTGTGTCTCGACAGGCAGACTGGGTGTCCGACATTCTAATCAGAAATGATTGCGTGCCCTTTGGTAATTTTCCGATTGATTTGCCGCCTGCCAGAGTGACGGAATCACATCGACGACGTAAACATGAGGGTAAAAATATTAAAGTATTAATATTGAATATTAAATCCCGCTACAAGTGCGAAATAAATTGTAATTTTCTGAAGAAATAACAGTGAGACGTGAAAGGTATGAATGATGTTATTTGTGATTGGGAGGAATGAAGGAATCCTTGCAAATTGCAGTGCAACGTGAATTATGCTCAGTATAAAATGATAAACTAAGCCACTGTGCCCCTGCGTTGGCTAGAGTGTCGTGTGGCCATACCCCATAGTGGTCGCTTTTCCTCGTTAATACAATCCTTGCTCTCCATTCCACTTGCAGTATGACAACAGAGTGCTACTTATGTTGGCACGTCTGTTCCCTTGTTTTGGATAACACGTCGCTTTCTGAGTGAAAGCTATCTCCACTTAACTGGAAGTGCCAGACACAAGTCTATCAGTGACCCTTTCAAAACGTCATGTTCCACTCGAGCCGTACATCACCCAATGTGCTCACAGTCACTGAATGGGAATGGCCACTTGTTGGGGGGACTGACAGTGATGGTTCCATGTCAGATTATCTCATTCAGAATGTTCTGATGGAAAGCGAAGGAAACTCTTTCTGGAAGTTTCCCAATTCACAAGGAAAATGATTTGGTTGTGTGCCAATGTGGGTTTAGGTAATGAATAGTTTATTGTCAGTAAAGGGAGTGGGGCTGGGGCAGGATTGTGAGGTTTCACTGTGGGACAGAGGTGATCTGGTTGAACAGGGAAGTCAAATATCGACAGAGCAGAGACAGTGGATCGGTCCAGTATCATTCTCCCATCTTCTGTTTCTGTACCAACAAAAGAAATTGCTGTAAAATCTCAGCAGGTCTGAGAGTATATTGGAAAGTAAAACAGAGTTAAGACCTCGGTACTAGTGACACTTCTTGTTGGATTTCCATCTCCCTGTGCCTTTCTGCACACTTCTTTTTATTGAACATTTCCTGTCTTCCAACTTTATGCTCAGCTTCTCTTTTGTTACTTCCTCTCCAAACATTTTTGATCATGCTAATAACCCCGGACAACATCGATCTACTCGAAAGAGCAAGGTAGTGCATTGAGCGGCTGCCAGTTTCAGTGCTGGACGAGTGTCAGTAGGCACAGTTGCACTGTTGTGACGTCGTATGTCCGTTCACGTCACACCCTACACGTCCTCGGTTCAAACCAAGCAGGAGTTTGATTTGTTCCCTTGTTACATGCAGAGGTTTTTGAATTGTTGGGAACGGAGCATTCCTGCTTGCTGTTCTCATTAACAAACCTGCTTTGAGTTTGCTCGCCCATGTCTGCCGCTGCGCTGACAAGAATTACAGTTCCAATTTATTTTTGAGTGAAACGTTGTTCAGCTTCTCTCCTCGGATAAAGTGAGGACTGGAGATTATGAAGCGCTCCTGCCAGAAACGCCGTTTCTCCTGATTCTCGTATGCTGCCTGAACTGCTGTGCTTTTCAGGCACCACACTCTCAAGTGAAATTCTCTTCTCCCTGCTTGACAATATGTTTCGATTTTTATACCTCGATGGGCGTCCACATTCAAGGCACAGTTACCGGACGTTGATCCTTTCTGTACCTGTACTAAGGCATTTGCTTTACATGTCAATGTGTCAATGTGTCGTGCTTCAGTGTCAAGGAGAACACCTATTTGCTCCTGTCACAGCGAACACTGGAATCCTGATGTACAGTCTCTGTCAAATGCATCCAGAAGTAGGATCTGAAACGCAGCATTTGGATCCTCTCTGGTGTAA
Organism: Chiloscyllium plagiosum; assembly: GCF_037043375.1. Lineage (NCBI taxonomy): Eukaryota > Metazoa > Chordata > Chondrichthyes > Orectolobiformes > Hemiscylliidae > Chiloscyllium > Chiloscyllium plagiosum. The sequence continues at coordinate 64,345,346 of NW_028270183.1, read as the reverse complement.
CTCAACCTGTGTGAACCAAAACCAGAAATCCTCAGTCATGTTTTGGAGCAGTTCACACATTCGAGTGTCGAAGCACTGGACATGCTTACACCTCTTTCATTCATGATGAGGAATGAAAAGATTTACAGACTCAGGTGAACTGCTTGACTCACAATCTCGTACAGTCACTCATATTACCATGTGGTTTGAAACCCATCCACTGAAATTGAGGAAACTACGGTCAGGGTGCCGAATATCATTGTATCCATTTTGTTTTCTTGATATCACAGAGTTGCAGAAAAGTATGACGACGGACAGGGAGGAATGCAAGTCAAATGCAACTCTGTTGAAACGCCTTCTGTCTGATTCAGTGATGAACAAGAGTCAAGAATGAGACTAGAGGGAGATCATTTCGCACACTGAACAAAGATCAATAACGTACAGTTATTACTGCTTCCACATCTCAGATCGCCTTTGAACTTTCCTAAATATGTGTAGAGTTTTGTACATCTCTAAGTAAGAACCGTTTGATTTACTAACAGCAAGTGAGTCGCATCTCCTCGATTCCCACACAGGTTTCCAACTCTTCTGACAGCCATGTTGCAGTTGCTCTTGGCTCTGCTGGAAAATTCACGATTAATGAGAAATAAAAGGAAAGTTGCAACTCGTAACGGCACCGCGTTTCGAATATCCTCGCTACGTGGTCTGTCATTCTTGGATTCCAGAGCTAGCATAGGTTTTCAGGTGGAGGAATACCTTTCTGCTGCTTATTCTGCAGAACAGGCTCACTCGCTGTGAGCATGCCACAAGGTATCGTCAGGTACACGGTATTTGCTTTCCGCTTTTAACCTGTCTGACAGGGTGGCTGAGCAAGCTGAGAAGCTACATTTCAGGTCCTAGTTCTTAACAACGTTTAGCATTGAATCCTAGCTTTGCCACTTGTATGAATGGATTAATCTGGCAACGTTTGGCAGCGATGAGCTGTCTTGAAGTTGAACAGAATAAAACGTAATCATTCCTTATAAACCACGCTGCGATGTGGCAGAACACAGAGCCACCAGTGTGGCAGTATTCACGCAGTGTTCCCCTGACGCTGTAGTTATCACATTTGCATCCAGCTGGAATGGCCCCCAGCATAATACGGGACCAAGATATCCCCGTCATATTCCAGGTGTTTTGCGTGCTTCACCATTTTCTCTGAAAGTGAATAGAGATCGTTATTTCACCGATGATGTGAAACCAGATCCTGCACTGAATCCGCTCACCGTTTTTTGTTGTTGGGGCTTAAAGAAGGGCTATCGCAATCTGAAACTGAGTTCCATTCCTTTCATTTCCTGCAGTTCTATCCTCAACAGGGCGGTTGGTGATCGGCCCACTTGATCCGGTTGTGGCATCTGTGCATTTTGAACCTAATCTAAAACAGATTGCAAATGGTAATCTTCACTTTTCGTGGTTCACTATTAGTCTGTTCTGTTTTATGTTACTTTCGCACTTTCTAGGTAAGGATGGTGCACTAAGGCTCCAGTGAGCTTGTGAGCACCGTTTGGAATTGCCTCGCTACCATTTGTGCGAGCTGTTCATGGCCCAGCTGACTCAACTGCTTCACAGAGAGCAGTCATGCTTCGGTGTGCCAGGAATTAAGTTATCTTTGTCAGTTGTGTTTCTGTTCCACGTTAACAGCGGTCAGTGTTTGGATTCGCTGGAGAGCTGAGGGGGTAACACGATTTGTGACGTCTTTTCTGCAGCCAAAATCTTTGACGCAGAACTTGGGAATGTGTCAAGAAGAATGGTCATTGGCAGCAAAAGTTCGGAAAAGCTTAACCTCCGGTTGGATTCGAACCAAACATCTTCAAAAACACTAACAAAGCGTGCAAGATGAATAACGTGAGCCGTCTCCTCTTGCCAACAAACTACTCAGGATGCTACATAGTACTGAAGCAGCTCAGTTGTACTGTCGTGGAAATTAAATCGACTCGACTCAAATGTTAGCAAGTGCAAAAAGAGAGGTTTATTTGAGACCTTTGCAAATGGACATGACACATTGGCAAGACGACTCATATAAGGAACGCCTGAGAACTTTCAAATATTCCTTTTATACAATAATGCTACAAAGTGAAGATTACCGATTGCAATCTGGATTAGATTAGGTTCATAATGCTTCTCCTTGTAAACACCGCAAGGCCAGGAGGCTGGGACATTCGATTTCCTTTCCAGATACGAAATTGCTTTTCTCATTCCTTGAGTTCTGATATGGTAATTTAACTGGCCTTGTAAGTCTGCTGATAGGTCGGTTTGCCATTACATTTTTTCTGTCTGTCTGCAATACGTGTCCCTAATTTAGGTCAGCCCCTTACTTCTTTGTTTTCCCTATGCTTTTATAGATTTCACAATAATTGTCAAATTTCCATTACATTTCCCCCCTTTTTTGTTGTTTTATAACAACAGCAAAAAAGTACAGAGCCTGACAGCAATACATCAAACTGCTTAGGGAGCACCAGACCTTTACTCGGACATCAGCTGCCAGTAACACAGCTTTATGTTGGTATCAACACTTGCTCTGTTGTGCCCTGTACATAGCCCAAACTTCACATGTAACACACTTCAACATTACAGTGTGGTGTGATCCATGTGATCGGACCTTCCTGCGGTAGGGCCTCTGATCGTTTTACCATTTGTTATCCCGCTGCACTCATTAGCAAATGCAGGAGGCAGGTACACAAACAGGGTCCTACGCAAAGCACTATGTGTAAGACCAGTCCTACAACTAGCAGAGCGTGTAGGATCCAATATCCCCATCCGCCCCAAAGGGAGATAAGCCTTTGGAAGCTGGAGTCATCTGCTGGGGAGGCAGTCTAGTTGCCACTTTCATATGATTTATTACACTCGTGATATTCTGGAACTCATCAGGAAAATTAAAACAGCTTGAGGTATCGAACATTTTGCAATCGCCCCCTCTCTAGGCCGTCAGTATGTCTAGTACTAATCAATTTAGTATCACCGTTTCCCTTACTGCCGTTAACTCAGTATTATTGAGGGTCAGACCTTCCTCCGTCTCATTTGCTGACAGTTATACCCTATATGCAAGGCCATTCATCATTTTTATTGCCATCGTTGTCCCTGCTCACAAGCGAATAGACCACCCAATATTCGCTCCTAGCCTAGTCTTGGGGTCTGCGAGTGTGTACCATTCCACTTCTGCGGGATGTCACTTTGGGTACGCCCATTCCTGGCATTTGGGAGGAACACTGTCGTGCTAGTAGACAGTACCGCGGGATTTGGTCCATTAATTGGTTTGGTTGGTTGCTGTGCCCTGGTGCTACTATTTCCTGTAATATACCTCGCGGGGGGAGGGGGCTGTACCACTATATTCACCATATATATCGGCGAAGGATCTATCTATTCCACACCATCAGTCTTCCTCATCCCTCTTCTGAGACTTGGTTATTATTACCCGTGCCATAGCACCTCCTTCATTGATAATTGAATACCTATATCCCGTGTGAGGTGTCCCAGCAGCCGTGGTGGCTACTACTAAGTGCCAGTCACTGGGACCGTAAGGATCCCTCCATAAATATTTATTGTCCCATTTATAGTTGTACTGGTTACTAAACGACCATGTAAAGGTCAACTTACCATCCTCGGTTAAGACTACCGTCTGCGGATGTATTCCCAGACGCCCCTGCCTTCACGAATCGTCCTGCCATGGAAGCCCCATATTTATGTGAGTCTTCTAAGCATTACTTGCACGTACTCGGTTCCGTGTTGTCCGATGTCTCTTCAAGTCCAGCTACACGTTTATAATGGCTGGTGTGTATCAACGTTGCTCTTTGTCCGATCTTAACAGCTGACTGTGTTGTAAGGAGCAATTCCAGCAGTCCCACCCACCTCTTCGCCTTCCAGCGTTTCCTCCTGACGTCTTTCACCACTATCCAGTCTCCAGGTTCTAGGTCGTGCATCTTTCCTTCTGCTGATTTAGGTAGTGCTGCCTTCACTTGATTCTGTATTTGAGACAAAAGTGCTGACAGTTGTGCGGTGGCACGGTGGTTAGCACTGTGCCGAACAACGTCAGAGACCCGGATTCTGTTCCCGCCTCAGGAAACTGTCTCTGTGAATTTTGCACGTGCTCCCTGTGTCTGCATGAGTTTTCTCCGGGTGCTCCCGTTTACTCCCACAGTCCAATACATGTGCAGATTAGGTGAATTGGCCATGCTAAATTGCCCATCGTGTTAGGTGTAGGAGTAAATGTAGTGGACTGGTTCTGGATGGGTTGCTCTTGGGAGGTTCGGGGTGGACTTATTGGGCACAAGGGCCTGTTCCCACACTGCGACTAATCTAATCTTATTTCATCTTGACAGTGATCTGTTATCGGTCTTACCTTACGTCTTCGGCCAATTCCTATGTTGGGCGGCCTACCAAACAAAGTTTCTAACGGGACAAGATTAGCTCTTCCTCCCCTTCTGGATCTCATGTACTTTAGCACAATTGGAAATGCCTTTGTCCATATCACCCCGAGATACTCACGACGTTTGTCAATTTATTTTTTAATGTAGCATTTCTCTTTCCACTGCCACTGCTCGCTGGATGGTCGGCACAGTGTTGTGTCACGTTTATTCCCAAGTAATCACTCGAGGGAAATATTGACAAATGGTGTCACATTGTCGCTGCTAAGCCATTTAGGAATTCCCCATCTCGGAATTATTTCAGTTAGCAAAGCCTGGACTACTGCAATGGCATCCTATTTAGACTTTGGGAGCGCTTCCACCCATTTGGGAAACATATCAACTAATACCAGACAATGCCTTTTCCCTTCGCTGGGTATTAGTTCAATAAAATACATCTGTAAATGTTCAACGGGTCTTCGGGATTGGGGGTGTTCTGCCTGAATCATCTGTATTCCCCTCCCTACATTATTAGTCGCACAGATAACCCATCATTCAAAATATTTTCAGTAGTAATGAGTAAATCCCTTAGTGTGCCAGTGCTCCTAAATACTGTCGTACATCCCCCCTTTTTACACATGGTCCTCGCTGTGTGTTATTTGGCAGAGAGTGGGAATAATGATCGCGGTAGACAGGGTTTACCAATAGGGCCACACCACACCCATTACCTCATTGCCGTTGTCCATTCACGCTTCTTCTCCGGCATGGCCTACGGTCTGTAATTCCCATACGTCTGCTTTGGATTACACATATTTGACATACACATATCAACTGAGCACTTGGCAGCTGCTGGGCTGCCGTCCTTGCCGAAAAGGAATCATAATTTTTCATGTGGGCTTCACATTTACAGACAGCGATTGATTTAGGCGATAGGACCGCTTCCAGGATGTCGGAAATAGGCCACGGTGTATGTTGGGCTTTCCAGTGTAGGTCAAGAAGCCCCTGTGTTTCCACAGGGTTCCAAAATTATGCACAACCCCGAATGCACATCTGGTGTCGATGTAACTATACACCATTGTTCCCTCAACCAATTTACATGCCTCAGTGAAGGGAATCAGCTCTGTTGCTTGAGCTGACAGATGAGAAGGGAGTAATTCCGTTTTGACTACCTCGTGGGTAGTTACTACAGCAAACCAAACACAATTCTAGCCTGTCTGTTTGCTCCTGAATGCTGACCCATCCACAAAAAACGCCATATCCTGATTCTGAATTTTTGAATCCTGCACGTCTGGTCTTGGGCTGCAAATTTCATTCGTTAGAGCGACACAGTCATGTGGGTCTCCGTCTCCTTCTGTGGGGACGTTACATCTCTTTATTGTCATGTTAGGCATCTCCAATAGCACAGTATTGTGCCTGAGTCAACGTGCCGCCGCCATGTGTGCTGTGTTTTGCTCGGAAAACATTAAGGATGCATGTGGGACCAGGTGGGTTAATTCACCATAGCCGACTGCGTCCCTGGACGCTACAATAACCTTTTTCAGGTGCAGCCACGGATCGCATGCATTTTGGCAATTCTGCTGCTATGGGGTCTACATTTAGCCGAAATGTAAGCTACCTACCTCAATTTTCCCGCATTATCCTGCATCAGCACCCATGTCATGCAGCCACGCTTCTCATCTACCGTATGTACAAAAGGCTTGTTTGGATTCGGACCCCCAGTGTAGGTGTAGTTTGGAGCGCCATTTTCAATTCAACTGCAATGTACTCTGGTTCTGCAACTCTTAGCCATGGGAAATTAGACTTAGGGGGTCCTCGTAATGTGGGATAAACATTCTACAGTAAGAACACATGACCAAAAAGGATAGCAATTGTTTCTTCATGTGAGTCTTTGGAATTGCTGGATTGCTTGATCTCTGTCTTGACCAATGGTCTTCACTTGTTCAGGAAAGATGTGGCCTTAAAAACGTCACTTGTTGTTGAACAAACTGTAGTTTTGCGAAACTAGCTTTGTGTACATCCCTGGCTAGATGGCAGAGCAATGCAAGCTTAACTTCCTCACATTGTGCCTCTGTTGGTGCTGCTATTGAGCATTCGTCTGCATACTGCAGAACCGCAGGTCCCGGGGTGAAAAGAAAAGTCTCAAGACTCCTGCATAGACCCTCATTAGTTATGGTGGAGGACTCACAGCAATCTTGACAAAGTCGCGTGAATGTATACGATTTGCCTTTGAATGGAAAAGTGAACCAGAATTGACTTTCTGGGTGTACCGGTACACGAAAAAAGGCATTTGCTAAATCCACAGCAGAGAACCATTTACTGTCCGGTGGAATTTGAACTAATATAGTACAAGGATGAGGAACATTGGGGGGTGGGGGGAACATCAGCATAATTGACTACTTGCATGTCTTGAACAAATCTCCATTTCCCCGATTCACCTGGAATGTTTGCCTTTTTGACCAGAAAAATGGGGGCTCTCACCGGTGATTATCCACAAGGGATTATCACTCCAGGCTTCAGGAGGGATTCAAAGACTGGAATATTTCCCTTTACAACCTTGGGTTTTAACGAGTCTTGTATACTGCAAGGACCATACTCAGACTTCGGGGTTATTCTTTTTTGTTCACAGCTTCGCATGAACACTACATCACGTTTTCCTTTTGCCCTGCACTCAGCAGGAATACTTCTTAATCTTGGGTCCGAGACATCTACCATAGCTAAACGCCAGGCTACCCTCTTGGCGGTGGTTACTTGGACTGCCCTATCTGCCTGAGTTAGCCAATTCAGTTTCTCCATATATGTCCTTATATCTGCATTGAAGCAGATACGCACATCGTCCCTGAAGACACAAGCTTTCGTTTTTTTGTGCCAGCAGTACCCATGCCCCAACTCCTGGCACCTGTTACTGGATGTGTTTGCCAATGGTACATGAGGAAAGGAGCGTTCCACATCAAAAAGATAGGGTCTACTGGCCGTCACAGATACTTTGCATAAATTCACAGTGACTGCACATCTGTGATCATTCCAATAAAATTCGCACAATAATAACTGATCTGGTTCAACCAATATCCTGAAATAATCCTTAGCATATGATTTGTAAGGGCCATGATGGTGTATGCGTGCTGTGCAGTTCCACATAGCTCCAGCAAGATAAGCGGTGTTAATGGGATTAACATGGTTACTTGCTTCCTGGGCGAACGAATCCCTCACTGAACGTATGGCTCTCTGGCTTAATCGCCACTCATAGCCATGCATCAGGGGTCGGGAGTTATATTTTACAGCCTGCGCTGGTAAAGCATCTTTTTGTATTACCTGCAAGTCTGTCGGGGCACTGCGCAAATCCGACCCCGGTCTCACTGTGAGATCGCCAGCCATCAGATTTAAAGGACAGAATTCCGAGAACAGAACTGAGAATTGGAATGTTTCACCATTACTGCATTCGCACAATCGGGGTGCGGTTAATCTCTCTCGTGTCACGAATACTGATGCATCCATTGCGTCGACTCTCTCAACTGCCTTGATTTAAGGACTGAATATGTTGTCCCTGTATCTAACAAAACGATATCTGGCGCACCTTCAACATATAATACATTTTCCCTTGAGACTAGACTTCGCTTCTTATTATCAATATCTCAATGTCAGGGACCTGAAACATTCGAGTTCCTTTCCACATATGGAGTTTTTTTTCCCATTCCTTGATTGTTGATATGGTAATTTACTGGGCTTGTAAGTCTGCTATTAGTTCGGTTTAACTTTACATTTTTTTCTGTCTGTCTGCAATACTTGCATCTGCAAAGTCAGGTTCTTACTTATTTGTTTCTCTTTGCTTTTATTGGTTTCAAAATAAATGCTAATTTTCCATTACAATGGACACCACATTATTTTTACAGGTCGCTGCAACAGCGAGGGCCGAAGTGCCTGTATTGAATTGTAACGTTCTATTTAGTAAGCTACATTTCCAGCTGGTTTCTGATGTCTCTCCTCACTGTGGAAGCTTCCAGTCACACCTTCCAGATATTTGTCTGCACTTTATTTAATCGAGGCAACTGTATTTCCTGCTCAGAATGTGATCTCTGTGCAATGGAGAGAGGAAGACAGAGTCGGTGACATAGCTGAGATCACTTAGGTTCCGTCCAGAATCAACAAAATCTATCCCGATCTTCGATTCTCCTGTAACTTTCAACATCACACTGTGTTCCCACCCTTCAGGCTTTCTGCCTGTATTCCTGATGAAGGGCTGTTGCCCGAAACGACAATTTTACTGCTCCTCTGATGCTGCCTGAACTCCTGTGCTTTACCAGCCCCTCTCTAATCGAGACATTGTGTTCCCAGGCCACTATTTCGGTCTCTGGTCTGCTGAAGTGCTCCTTCAAGGCACAACACAAGCTGGAAGACCTGCAACTGATTTTCTACTGACAGACCATGCAAATTTTAGGACCCAACATCGAGTTCATTCATTTTAGATACCGCCCGCCCTCTTCCATATTCTTCACCCACCCTTCCATCCCATCAGTTCCGAAGACAGATCATTGCACTCGATACGTTAACTTTCCTTTCCTATCAGAGATGGACAAGAGCTGTTGATTTTGTTCAGACCTTTTTGGTTTAATTCAGGGAACTTTGCTTGTCCGTTGTAATCGCCAGACTGCTGGAAGCGTCTGATTGCAGGAGGAGATGTTCACAGGAGTTGACAAGAATGGCAAGGGCTGGACCTTTCCCATTGTGAAGGTAGACGCTGTGGTTGGGGATGTTTATCTAAGCGCAGAGAAGGCTGATTGAGTAATTGATTAACATGCACATTTTATGAAGAGGATAGATATGTATGACAGGGATAAGCCTGTATTGGGAAGGAAAAGAGTGACATAAATGAAAGACAGGAGACAAGATGTTTTGAGGAGATTTTGGGAGAATGCTTTCACCAATAGAGTGTTGCTTATCTGGAAATCATTATCTGAACACGTGGTAAAGCTAAGTGTCATGAGAACGTTTCAGCAGTCTGTCGCCAAACACTTGAAGAGCCAGAGCACATGTGGATAAGAAACAGGTACTGGAAATTGTGACGAGGACAGGCAGATGCGAGATGGGTGTCCTCAACGCAATGGGTCAAAGGCAAACTTGTGTGCTAAAAAACGCTTGCAGGCACGGCTCTGTGGCGCAATGGAAAGCGCGTTGGACTTCTATGTCGCTTCTCTGGTTGTTATTCAAAGGTCGTGGGTTCGAGTCCCATCAGAGTCGAGTTTTAGTTTATGGTTTGGAAGGTGGACAGACCAGACTCGGCTGCTTATCTGCAAAACCAACAGTATTCGTGCAGAAACCCAACTGTCTCGAAATGGAACATGTTCCTCTCACAGGTTTCCATTTACGATGTCTATTTATGATACAGTAGGCAACACGATGATGTAGATAGACTGGAAAAAACACAAAAGTGTTGTGTCAGCCATGATGATATCGGATCAGGGATCAGGGAGCAGGGCAGGATCGGTGTTTAGAATGGGCTCCTTTGTTGTTGTGCCATTTCTGGCCCAGGTGTTTAAACAATCACAATAAGGATAACATGAATTAAAGGCCATGTAATATTTTGGTCTCATCTCCAATTCGATTCCCTCCCAGCTGGAATAGACAGCTCTTGTTTCAGCTTTAGATCAGACAGTGAAGGATTCTCACAAGTTCTCCTTCAGGCTAAATGTTCCTTCACATAGGTTTCCAAGTGGACACATGAAGCAAGCAATTGCATGGTTGCTGGGGATTCAGGGGCAGATTTCTCCTTTGCTGGGCACGAATTCTGGCCAAGGTAATGAACGTTAATTTCTGACATTTTGAATCTTACTCTGGATTCTTGTGACTTTACTAATTAAACTGAATTTCAATTTGCCCTTGCATAACATTATTCAATCTTCACTGTTTATGAAAACCATGCCACGTGCTCGTGGGTGCAGTATGCTGAATATTATTGTCGTAGTGTGCAGTGTGGGTCGGTGTGTCTTATGAACATGCCAAAGGGAGTTGGTTAAATATCAGTGAATCGAATTCTCTGACGAATTGAAGCCGATGGAAGGAAAATCCCAGTACAGTGGCGACATGACATTTCCCGTGATCAACGCAGGAAACCACGGTAAACATACGCAGCATTCAATAAAACCGATTTTCACCACATTTTACTATGCCACATTCTAACCACATTTCAGGGACATTACTGTAATCTCTAAGCTCTCACATTCTACAGGAAGACCATTAAAATAGCCGACCATCCATTACTAATGTTCTGAATTCACACGCACACATATATATCTGTGCATATTTTGCTCAAGCATGTATGTGTGTGTGCATATATATTTAAAATTGCAAAAGAACATTGAGTAAAACAGCATTTATTCTAAACAAAATATTATTTTGTGGAGTGTTCCGTCCTTGGGAAATATCTCAGTTACTTAAGACCAGCCATAAATACTCCCTGAGTGAATATCCATCACTCAATAGAGATGCAGAGGTGATTTTTGAAAAAATGACGTTTTCCATACCACTGAACCTGCGCTGTGTTAAATTCTGGAAAGGATGTTAAGCTCGTTTCATATTACTAAAATTGTTGCAAGGTCGCACAGGCCATTAAAACAATCCACAAAGTATTAGATTTCTCTCATTGGACAATTTGAATGTTATCGGAAAAACTGGAATCGAAATGATAACGATGTTTTTAAGTATTGCTATGAAGATTATAGAATTCCAACAGGAATATTTTTCGTGTCTTGTCACTGGATATTTTTGGGGGAGATGAGTGAGCAGCAAATGGACTCACTACCTTCTTTGTGATTGCAGCCAAATTTTCCAATGCAACAGATGAAAGAAAAAAGGTGCATTACATCGGCAGGTCAGTTCCAACTCACGATAGTATAGTTGCATTTTGATTGTCGCCATCATCTAAAGTATAAGCTGAGTTGGGAGATCAAGATCCTGACTGTATGCTGAGACATTGCGAGAAATAATCCCACACTGTTCGCATCACTTTCTCTCATAAACCAGTAATGCAGTGGACTGAGCTACCCGGCTTCCCTTTCATGCTGAGCTAACACAAACAGCTCAGTTTTTTTACAATTTCTAGAAGTTCACGTGGATCAAACTGCTAAACCTTTCCTCACAATCAGCTCATTCTATACTTCGTCGTACGCAGTTGCAGGTGTTATGAGGAATATTTCTAATTAACGTTAACCAATTAGAGAGTGTGCACATAACGTCTACCCATCCTGGCCGCCCAGACTCCCTGTCGCGGTGTAATTCATTCCTTGTGTGTCTACACGCGTCTTCACAAATATTTTGGAATCAGCTTCTGAACAATTTTTCCTGCGAAAAAGTAATCGTTTTCGAATTCCAAAGCTGTAGAAGGAAAAAGAAAACGTGCTCCAAACTTCTCTTTATCATTCGTCGCTGGTTTTGAAGTTCCATAGTCGAGATATGGATACATCCAAATGAGGGAATTTCCCTCCTGTTTCCTCTCACCAAATTCACATCGCATGGAAACCTTCAATATGGACACAACTCAGTTTTACCTGGTGTCACACCACATGATCTATTCGTCTTTTCCATTGCCCCATGAAACCCCGCATTGTCTTTTCAAACGGCAATACCCCTCAATAAAATGGCTTCCTTTCCATTTTATTGTTTCCACGTAAACGCTGTCCATTCTTCCTGACGTCTTTTCATTCCAGTCATCTCAATCCATGTATTTTATTGTCTATTTATATCCTAGTATAGTCCATGCTCAGAAAGGATGCTGGGTCCAATGCAACACATTAAAGCCCGATATAATGCTGGATACTGCCATTACCAATGTAGGGAAAATGGGAGCTAGTTCAGTCAAAAGTGAATCTGTTGGTTGTCGCATAATGGATCAATCCCTGACTGGGAAGTAACTGTTTTTCCCTCCTTTTCTCTCCAGTCAGAACATTTGCTAAAGCAACACAATAATTTGAAATTTGAATCAGTGGCGAGGCATTTTCTCCTGTCACGTCGTCGATGATGCCTTCCAGCTCAGCTCATCCACTTCCCTCAACCCCTCTCCCAAAACCCATCCCTCCAAATATGACGAGCACAGAACTTCCTTTTTCATCACTTTAAAATCTCGCAGCCTCTGTAGGCATCATGTCATCCTCTGGTATTTCCGTCAGCTGCAAATGAATGCCAACAATTAGGATGTGCTTCCCTCCCCACCTCTATCCCTTTTCTATAAAGATCATTCCCTCTTCCACTCACTTACAAAGTGCACGCTACCACCAAACCACCCTCCCCTCCCAGCACCTTCTCATTCCAAAACGGGATTTGCAAAACATCCACCCACACCTCCGCCCTCAATTCTGTCAAAGGCCCAACAGGACCCTTGCATGTCCATCAGAAGTTTATCTGCATTTCCACGCATGTCATTTCCTGTATCAATTGCTCCCTTTGCAGTCTCCTCGACATAGAGGAGATCGGATGCCTAATTACAGACAGCTTCAGAAAACATCTCCGGGACACCCGTACCAAACAACGCCACTGGCCCCTGGCTGAACAGTCAACTCTCACTCCCACACAGTCAAGTTTATTCAGGTCCAGGGCTTCCGCCGCTCTCATGAACTATCCTATCTGTCCATCTTCCATCCCACCTATCTGCTCCAGCCTGCGCTGCGACCTATCATCATTATCCCCACCTCCATTAACCTATCACAATCTCAGCTACCTTGTCCCAGCCCCACCCGCTCCCATTTGTCTCTTTACCCCCTCGGTTCACAAGCCTGTTTCCTGATGAAGGCTCGTGTCCAAAACATTGATTGTCCTGCTCATTCGTTGCTGCCTGCCCTGCTGCGCTTTTCCAGCATCACACTTCCAACTCAGTGGTGAGGCAGTGGATTTTGAGTTGGGATTGAAGTCAGAGGTCTCAGTTTTGCAATTATTCAATTGTAACACATGTCTGCTCCAACAGGACTGTATGTCAGACAACTCAGGACATTGTTTGACCTGGAGGGAACAGGGAGGTGATCGTGTTCATATGCACATGCTGACCTGCTCGTTCTCTGTGGTGGAAGTTGTGTGCATGAAAGATTCTGACAAAATTCTGGTCAAATTCTTAGTGTCGAAAATCCCTTTCCTTCAGACAGATTCTAGAGTCTTTTGAAAGACGGTTTCGCACTCTCATTTTTGGATAACATCAATTTCGCAAGGTATTATAAGAGAAACATTTATAAATCAACCTCTCCACCATAATCTGATGAAGCCGCGCAGTTTATCCCAAATACAACTTGATCAGATTTCGAACATTTATGGAAAAAGTTCTGGTTACAGTGTGAGATAAGTCGTTCACTTATTGTGTGTGTGGAGCAGGTTTTTACCTGTCATCAGGCTTACATACCTCGATTGCAGTCATAGTGAGGAATGACTGTGGAAATGCAGGGATTCATTTCCCTGTCTGAGCTGAATTCCCATGGACGAAATGATACCAGGAACAAGCCATTCACCTGCTCAGAGTGTGGGAAGGGATTCACTCTGTCTCTGACCTGCTGCGACATCTGCTCGTTCAAAATGATGAGAAACTATTTCAATGGCTGAACTGCGGAAAATGCTTTAAACCGTCCAGCGATTGGAGGTCTGAACACCACACTCATACGAATGAGAAACATTTTATTTCTCCGGACTTTGGAAAATGTTATCAAACCTCTACGTGCTTCATCTGTGAGAAATATGCTCGCATAAATAAGAATCCATTAAGATATATCGACATCTGACGTCTGACCCACGTGCTCACCCGGAATAGAGACCTCTCCAATTCCAAATCTTTGTGACCGTGCTGTAAAGTCCGAGCGATCGGATGGCTCATCACCTTTCTCGCAATATTAACAGGTCTTTCTGAATGCCATGACTGCGGGAAGTGCTGCATAAGTTCCTGAATACTTACGTGTGATCAACGTGTTCACACAGAGTAAAGACATGAATCATTATAAACGTTTCTGGGAACAATTCGTCATGAACATCATCACATTGTGGAGAGACCTATCAAATATGTAGCCTGTGGGATGTTCTCTCTAGTCTCTGTAGAACTGATTTCCCATTGATATTTTCGTATTGTGAGAGACGTTTCAAGTGTATTTATTCCAGGAATAGGTTCAAGCGATCATCTCAACTCTCAGTACACCATCTGGTTTGCAGTTGGCAGCAAGGATTTACCCGCTCCATGTGAGCAAAACAGTTAGGTCACTCATCGACCCTGCTGAGAGAATAGAGGATCCCACTGAGGGAAGGAATTCACTCACTCATCGACCCTCCTGAGACAGCATAGACTTTACATATCTCAACAGCAATTGGACGTTGTTGTTCTTCACATTCAGGTCTGAAATTAAAGGTGGAATATTCTAGATAACAATCAAACAGATCAGCTTTGTGTTAAACACGGTATCAAAGGTCATTGGAAGGATGGGATTACAGAGTATGTGAACCATCAGCACAGGTTGTCAGGAAGAAATCACGTCTGACAAATATATTAGAATGTTTTGAGTAGGTAATAAGCAAGTTAGACAAAGTCAAGCCTGTGGAGGTGACCAGCTTGAATTTCCCCAGGCAAACTGCGAAATAAGAGACCATGGATTGAGGCTTGGCTGACTGGAAGAAGACAGACAGTTGGGTAAAGGGGTCTTCTCGAGGATGGCAGCCCGTGACTAGTGGAGTTCAGCAGGAGTCAGTGTTGGCAACACAGATATTCACATTGTTTATGAAGGATCCATTCAAAGGAACTGAGGGTGTTGATGCTCCATTTGAAGAAGACACAATGATAGGTGGAATGCCAGATCTTATTGATGAAGCGGACATGCTGCAGAATGACTTGAACGGATGGAGTGCTTTGAAAAAATAGTTGCAGTTGACATACTTTGTGGAAAAGTGTGAGGTCATATGTTTGGTGGTAACAGTACAGGCATAGACAATTTTCTGAAAGCAGAAAGAATTCAAAGTTCAATTTTCTCTTATGTTTAACATGCAGTTTCAGTTGGTGTTCAGGAAGGCAAATACAATGCAGGCGTTCAATTCAAGCGAATAGGAAAGCATGGGCAGAGGTTTACACCTAAGTCAATAGGATGCTCTGGATAGATGCATTTGGAACATTAGGAGCAGGTCTAGGCCCCATATCTAAGTGATGATATGTTTTGAGTGGTGGCTAGGAGGTTTATAATGGCTGACTCAGTGGTGAGTACTAATGTCTTGCGGCCTCAGCCTTGCTGGTTCAATATCTACTATGGACGACTGTGTATGTGGAGTTTGCACATTCCTCCCCAGACTAAAGATGTGTGGCTGACGTTCTTTGGTCATGGGAAATGCAGAATTGTGTAGAGGTGTGAGTTTGGGTGTGATTCCCTTCGCAGGATTAGTGGGGGCTTCTTGGTCCGAATGGCGGGGTTCCACATTGTAGGTATTCCGTTAGAATGTAGGTATACCTACAATGAGATTTACGCCTTGTCATAAGATTTATTTTTTAAAAAATGTGACAGCTTCCACATAAACACATGGTTTCAAGTGAATCTCTTGAACGATTTAAGGAGTGGAGGGGCATTCTTAAGGAGGACATTATAAAGGTCAATCGAGGATATGAGATGTCATCAGAACATAAAGTTAAATATAGTCGAAAGTAATTAAGAACTTGAGACCAAATAGGACCACTTTAAGATGAAAGTGCTCACCTTTGTCTTGAACCTCAGCAGATGGAGAGAGATATAATGTTCACTTCGCGTCAGTTTACACCATGGAGAACGAAATAACTGGTACAACTAAATATTGATGTTTTGAAAGTAGTTCACGTTGAAAAGGGGAAGGGCTGAACGACCTGGAAAATATAAAGTTGGATATTTCTCTGGGATCTGATCTCCTGTATACCGGAAACTTGTGGAAAGTTAGGGAAAGAAACCTTTGGGCCTTTCGTAGAAATATGTTTATCATCTGTTATGACGAGTGGGGCGCCGAATGACCAGTGGATGGCTAATGTGCCTTTGTTTAGAAAGGATTTCGTGGAGAAGGTTGGGAGCGATAGACGTTTGTGTCTGGTTATGGTCGTGGGTAAGTTGTTTGGTGCAATTCTGAACGATAGTATTTATATGAATGTTTAGGTACAAGGAATGAATCGGGATATTCAGCATTTTTTTGCACAAAATTGAGCTTTTGAGAGCGTAACCAAGAAGATCACTGAGGACAAAGTGACAGACTTTGCTCACTTGGACTTTAATAAAAGCTTTTACACGGTTCCACATGGTTGACTAATTCATAAATTTAGATCGCATGGAGTTAAATGTAAGTTTTCCACTTAGATATAAAATTAGTTTAATAGCAGGATGCTGAGAACAGTGGTGCGGGGTCGTTTTAAGACTGGAGGACTGTTACCAAAAGTGTCCCATTGGCTGAGCTCACATTCACTTTTTTTACATTTAAATGAATGATTTAGGTGGCAAGATAGAAGTAAGTTTGCAAAATTGGTAGTAGACGGTTGTGAAGCGATTTTCTCGTCAGGTCAGTTTCTCTCTGGCCTCGAGTTTAAAAAGCATGTGGGAGAGAAGTGGAGAAGGGCCATTCGTCCATCGTGAAGCGCACAATATCAGGCATCCACCTATTCTCGTCCCGGTGTGCAGCAATGAGATTCTCCCTGTGATCTTAAATGTCATAACGATAGTACTGATGGTAGAACTGGTCACACTGTTGTAACCCCTTTGGGGAACGTATTCTCATGTTCACTTGCAGAGTCAGTCACACAGGCACATTCCCCTATAGTGACAGAGTCCTCAGGTTTCTCCCCACTCCATGTGCTTTATGACTGCAAGTTTCTCCGGAGAAAGGCGGCTTTAAGTGGGACACTTCGCAGAAAATGTGCATCATTGCGGTGAGCCGTGATATGAAGTGGATACTGAGCTGAAATAGTCCAACACGATTCTCATGTGTGACTTTCAATAACACAAATCCCACCAAAACAAACCCTCTGGCTCCTGGGAAATGACAGGATTGCGCCCAGCAGACATTCCTCACAAAAAAACAACGGACCCACGGCAAAATCTAAACACTTTCACGTCTCGTCTTGTTCTATGTCTGTCCCTGTCACACCTCCAGTTTTCCCTGAACGTCCAGTCCCAATATCAATGAGCTGTTTGATATGAACACAGGCACATCGAAAAAGTAATCTTTAATTCAAAAGCAGAGCCAGGGAATGTAAGCTGCAAAGGCTTGCTCTCGGCTGGGTAATGAGACACCACTGTCTCATCATCCTGATTATCATATAGACTGATTCCACAAATATGCACCGTAACAGTTATTACCAATTGAAATTTCCCAATGAATACCGTGACTGACAGAAATATCAGCGGAGAGTAGCTTCGACCCCCTCCTCGCCGAGGGACATTTTGCAAAGAATGTCCTGTTACTTCACAAACTGACCACCTCGCAGTTGGCCATGGAAGTGTCTAGCACAAAAATGACCTTTGGCCCACTAAGTCTGCACCAGTCCCCTGAAATGTTCTTATCTCATTTGGCGTCACTTTTTTCAGAGGGGCAAACTTATTCAGTAATGGAAGTGTACAACTAAATGGGTCTTACCTGCTTTGGAGTTTTCTGCATTTTCCATCCTGAGAGGCGGTTGGTTGCAGATTCCTAACGTTCCTTATCTGAGGTATCCGCATTTCATCTAATCCTGCGATTTGAATTTCAAACAAGAAAGCAGAGAACGAGCACTCTTCAAGTTCACTCTCGGCTCTCAATCATAGTCAGCAAAATGCTTAACTGCATGAGGAATCCACAGTGGATTGAATGCCCATCGCCTCAACCATTTGGCCACATCTGCAGAAGCGTGCTACTAAACTTGTTTCAAGTTCTCCCTCCCTGTGGAGGTGAGGGACAGGCAATCATTGTTCGGTTTGATTGAATTCAATCACCACAGTTTCGACAGGGTTAAATGTCAGGACATGTTTGGACTGTGTAATCAATGTCGATTGTTGAAATGGTCATTCAGTTAAAAAGAAAGGGAGAGAATTGCAGGAGAAACTAAACAGATCTGGCAGCATCTGGGGAGAGACAAACAGAGACAACGATTCGGAGCGTCTCCAGGAGTTTCTCAGAACTCTATTTTCTTTCACAGGTAATGTCATACCTGCCGAGTTCCTTGAGCAGTTTCTGATTTTGTTTGAGATTCCGAGTGTCCACAACCCTTCACGAGCCAGTCAACAATACAGAAACGCAGTTGTGGTTCTTCACTGGATTTGGTTTCCGTTTGGGTACATATTACTGACCCTATTAAAAACCCGAAATTGTACAGCAAACGAGTCGGATGGATACGAACAGCGACCGCTCCATGCGTGGGTACACCCTCTTGGTTAACAGTCAAACGAGAGGGCTAATTGCTCCATAGAGGCTGGGGAGTCCCTTGTAGTAGGTCCCTTGCAGGATCTCCTAAAGCAAACTGTCAGTGAATTCAAGCTTTTGCCTGCCCTTCGCATAATGAAAATTGTCTTCAATTTGTTTGACGTTTCCAACATTAATCCTGGATCATTCATTGTGGACAATGGGAATAGTTTGATCTCACACTTTGGAGACACGTGCATGTCACCGGGAACCAGCTTTCCTAAAACTGGAACCTTCTCCCTTCGAGCCTTATGAGGAATATTTTTCTGACCTCGGTAAAAACCCGGAACTGTGAGGACAGAAAAAAAATCAGGTTGTGTGTGAACAGCTGTCGCTCTGTTCCTGGATCGTGGGAGAACAGCAACCTGTCAGTGAAGAGCCGAACGCACTGACTCACATCGTCATAGAGACTGATGAGCCAACGGCATCACTGATCCGCAATGCAAGCTGCAGCCTGCTCCTCCCATATTGACAATCATCCTTAATTAGTATGACTTTTCCGAAATAAATCCTGGGCAATTCACAGCGAAGACATGGTAATAGTCTGATCCCACCCTTTATAGACACACGCAAGACACCGGAAATCAGTTATCCTCCTCCTGGGATCGTCTCACTCCAGCCTTTCAGTGTCCTATCTGTTCTCGCGTTTTCTAATTGCCCCGGAGATGAGATGAGATTTAACATCCTGACGTGCAGGAACGTGAATCCATCAATGTCACAGATTAATTCATGTTCGGAGTACATCAGAGTCAAAGTACCGGCCTCCGAAAGAACGGAAAATTTTCTAAACTGTCTCTGACCAGTCGGCCATTTCACCCTTCATTCCCCTCTGAATCCGCGTCCAAAGGAATTTCGAAAGATTCACAAAGCTCGAGACTGGGATTTCTGTTTTGCTTGTTGACAGTTTTCCCACTTGACAAGTGGCAACATGTTCCCAGAATATTTCCACAATCCTCTGCTTTGCACCATGTAGAGAGATAAATAAACCTCCTTTCTGGAGAGATTCACGACTCTGGGAATGTTTTGTTTGGAGCAAAGAAGATTAATGGGAGATTTATTGGGGACGTTTATAATGATGTGGGAGAAAGAGTTGTGGATGGGCGAGTAAATGGTCAGGAGGAACTGCTGCCTCTTATCAGGGCAATTGACCAGCGAACGAGGAGTGAAGACGTTTAATGGAAAAACACAACTTGTTTCAAATAAACTCAGTGAAACCTACATATATCCCATGCGTTTTTTATCATCTGTTGATAGAGAGACAGATATAACGTTTTGAGTCAGATCCGTTTCGGGTTCAGAACGCAAGTTTCCTGTATGTCAAGAAATGAGCAGACCTGAGAACATATCGAGTTGTTGAGACGGTTTTTTTGGAGTTGCAGAGATAACTCATCCATCAAGATGAGAGATAGAATGGATATGAAGGATCCATTTTCATGAGCAGAGAGATTAATAATATGGTAATGGTCGAGTAATAAAGATGCACTTTTATCGCGCCTTTCAGCTCCTCTCCAATCACAGGCACTGAAGCACCAGTGAAGCAGATATGTCACTGTCAATAATAATGTGCCAATCAGGGCTGTTTGTTCAAACAGAGGTCAAAAAAGAAAACTCAGAACTGGCACTGGAAACGCCAGTGAGATTATGTTTTACTTTAAAAGATTGTTCTGCTCTACTTAATATCCAGAATAGTGAAGGACCAGAGATCCCAATCTCAGGGGAAGGGGTTGCACACTTCAGAAATGAATGAAGAGGATGTTCTTACATTCAGAGGGTAGCAAGTATGTAGAAGCATTTACAGCAGAGGCCTTTCAAGACTGGGTATATTCAAGGCTTCAATTATCTCTCTGTTAATAGCATGGAGCAAGTGGCAGCGTGAAATGTGTCCAGATTTGCTGACAATACACACGCGTGGGAGCGCATGTTATGATGAGATAGTGGCAATTTGCATAGGCATATAGATAGATTGGGTGAGTGGGGAAAAACTTGTCAGATGCAGTTTCATGTCCGGATTATGAGGTCATGCACTTTGGTCGGAAGACTCAAAAGACAAGGTACTGTCAAAATCGAGAGAAAGTAGAAGAAACGTGTGACACAGAGGAATCTTATACATGGCACAAACAAAGTTTAGTATCATATTATTTCCCTGACAAAAAGGATGGCTTACTTTCCGATTGCTAACAATGAAAGAGATGGTTTCCCAAGAAAGAAAAAAATAACTGAAACTAATAGCCGCATCGAAAATTTAGAAAAGACTTGGATCGTTCCAGTGGACGACGTTGATGTTTATGGCTCTCTAACATTTCTTTACAATGGGGCTGGGTGTGGGAAATAGGGGAGCTGGGGAGTGGAAGTCAGATTACCCATGAATACTCTCATCCTTCATCTGTCTTCGTCAGTTTGTACGTTTTATTTCGCATTTTGGTTCCTGTGAGTGCCCTTGTAAACTGTACCCGCTGGTGACTTATTTCCCTGGTTGTTCTTCATCACGACCCGAAAGAATTCAACATTCGTTTCTCCTGAATCTCGGTAATCTCTGATCAAATGTCACCAGAACCCCTATATTTTCCACGTCTGTCTGCCTTCTTGCAATGTCAGTTGATCTGTCACTGTGTTACTGTTGTACAAATCAAGAACAAATCAAACAGCATCAAAGCATCTCGGTTCCGAACGCAGATAACCGCAGCCACTCCCCAGAGTACTGCCAACTGCGCGATCACAGAAGCACACATTGAGCAGCCAGGAAACTCAAAACAACAGAAACACTCTTGGGCTGCGGCCCTGGTTGTATTTCTCAATCAGCAATCGAATTTTACATTGGTGATATCAACAGTTCCCTCACACAAGGAACTAACCAATGCTGCAGACGGAGGAGAAAGTGAGGACTGCAGATACTGGAGATCAGAGTCAAGAGTGTGGTGCTGGAAAACACAGCAGGTCAGGCAGCATCCGAGGAGTAGCAAACTCGACGTTTTGGCCGAATGCCTGATGAAGTATTCATGTCAGAACCATTCATTCTCCTGCTTCTTGGAGGCTGCCCAATCTGCTGTACTTTATCAGCAATGCACTCTCCATTGCTGCAGACTGTCACACAATCCGAGCTTCCAGCCACGGAATCAGCGACACTCAGCGTCATGAGTCAACCTACTGCGGACACCTGGCAGTTGTGTTTCGTGTCAAGTTGATCTTCAAGAATGTGCATCGTGAGTTGTCTGTCCTTTATAATGTTTCCTGCAGTCACTACATGCAACATTGTTTGTCCACATTTGTCCTGCCTTTGATGGGTATTTGGTCCATTTTTTGGTGAGTTGTTGTCAAATGTGTCTTTCGGTTTATGCTGTCTCATACATCCGAGTGGCCAGAGGAGTCTGGCTGTACGTGCCGAGAATACTTTTACCTATAATGTAGAGAGCTTGGTTTGTTGGGTCATGGCATGTCCTCCTGGCGTTGGTTTGACAATGAATCTGCGGGAATATCTATTGTTGTTATTTGTGGAGGATCCACTAAACAACACAACCAGCTGTTCTGAGTAGCAATGCACAGCGATGACGAGGACAACAGATTCGACTGGGACAACACAAAAATATTAGGGCCAGCTAAACAGAGGGCAGCCAGAGAATTTCTAGAATGACGAGACTCATCCAAAGACTCCATCAAAAAACATGTTGATCTGCACCCAACATACTGAGACATGCAAAGAACGACAAGTACCAGCAACTGAAAGCAGTCGGAAATAAATCAAACCAATTCGAAACGCTGCAGGACAGCAGTGCTTCACACGAGTTTCATCTGCCTTGAGGATATCACCGAGAAACGGGAGGAAACGGCCGCAAACCAACTTCCCAAAACCACCGAACATCCCCACACCATCTGCACCCTTCACTGAAACTGCAGATCTTTACACAAACCTTGAAACCCTGAAACAGTCAGAGTCGCCCCAGCGGGAAAATGAACCCTGGCCTCTCACGTGACAACTGAAGTTATCAAACGCCACACGGTGGATGTCAGAGCTAACTGAGCCTGCAAGCTACTTGTGCATGCTCTTGTCAATAACACCTGCTTGATTATCCTCATCTCATTTTCCATCATTTAACATTGTATGCCTTAAGCATTACAAATTCACAGTTAAATATCTCTGGAGATTATCAGAATTTCTGCCGCTCTGACACATACAGACAGTGATGTCAAGATTCCAACCACTCCCTCGCTGTTAAAGTTTTTTTTACTGTAGAGCTACTCGAACATTTATGACTCTTATCTTAAATTTATGCTTGATTGATCCATCCATCATCGAGAAATGTTTCGTTCAGTGTACCCAATCCATGCCCCTCATTATTTCCTACATCTCAATACTGTCTCCTCTCAATCTCTCCTGCTCTCACAAAAGCAAGGCCAGTCTGTCTAAACTATTTCATAGCTGAAGTTCTTAAATCCAGACAATATATTGGCAAATCACTTCTGCACCGTTTCCACAGCTGTCATATCGCTTCTTTTATGTGAATTGCAGCATTGTACATAACACTCTAGCGAGAGACGAATGAAGACTTGAAATAAATGTGGGGAATTCACAAACATTGGTCTTTTCCAATAAAGTCTCTTTTCTTCGATACTGTTCTGTGTCTTTTTCATGAACCCAGTGCTCAAATGAACTCTGGTCCAGGCAAATCAAACACTGTACATGAGGATTGATAACCCAACCACATTATCTGATTGCATTTAGTGGCTTAAAGTTCCTCATGATGGTATTGGGGCAAGTTCACCCAACAAGAATGAGATCTGCAGCACTAGCTTAACGGTGTCAATGTGAAAGTGAATGTTATTTGTGCAATGCCCCAATGACATGGGAGGAGGGATGGAAAGGAAGAATAGTGATTGGGAAAGGGAGAAACTTCTCCGATATTGGGTGCAGATAAAGTTTGAAGCAAAAAAATCTTCACCTTCGAGAGCATTTTAACCTTAAAAATTGATTGTTTCCTTTCTGCGTTTGTTTTGCAAGGGTTATGTGGAGTAACATGGAACAAATGCGCATTACTGATACTCGGATTTGAATGGAGTTTGCTGCGGCCACAATGCAGAGGACGAGCCACTATACGGTCACATGAATAAATAACCAACAGTAAAAGCAATAAATGCAATGTCTGAGGTTGGCGAGGAATAGCACCATGTGCACAAGAGGATAACCTACTGAGATTGGGTTGTATCGTCATCTTCGATGTTCTCAGTGGTTTTGGATATTCAATCATGGAGAATGTTGAAGACAAAGTTCGATAGATTTCAAGAAAAAAATAAATGTACAGGCGTAGCACACAAATTGTTGAAATGTAAGTTTCAATAACAACGAAGTTTCACATCGTTACTTTACCAGTGCCTCGAGACAAGGTAGCAACTAAGGTTGCACACTTCAATCACACCGGTTTCAAGGTCTGGAATCAGAGAAATTTAGTGACGCAATGGCGAAGATCCGATCGGAAATTGGGAGTGGAATGAACGCGTGAATGTCAACTCTTTCTGCCAGTGACCAATTTCGTGAGCATGCAGTCCTTCTATGAAGGCAGAAAGGCACATGAAACGCCCAGGCTGGGAGCTCCAAACTAGGCCGGGGCAACTTCTGTTGACATGGAATAGGGAGCTGTGCGAGAGGAGGCTGGGAGATCTAAACTCATCTGGATACACTTTAATTGACATGGCGCAGGAAACTTTGGGTTGATGGATCATATCCTGAGCGATTTTAATCTGAACTGAAATAGTTTTTGGTAGCATACATTTTTGTGGATTGAGGGAGGATTTGTCCCAGGGAATTGTCACACTTATAAATAAACATTTTGCATAGACTGAACTCATCTAAGAGTATCTGTGCATTGTGAAATGGGCGAAATATCAGTGCAGTCTGACATTTCTCATATTCTGACTCTGCATTCGGTTAATTTTCTGGAAGGAATTTAAAAAATCTTTTATGTGTTATTCAACTCCCTACTAGCTTGTTCTGGTCTGGTCATTGATGTAACATAAACAACCGATAATTAATATGATGCTGGGATTCGGTTCGACGTTCCCTCGAATTACGGAATAACAACAGGAGAGCAGAGGTGAAATTTTTCAGAACAGCAGTGATCAAATTGAATGAATGGGCAGGCAGAGGGTGAAAGGAAGTTTCATGGGGATAAGTGTCTTTTCTTTGCCAATGAAACTACCTGCGTCACAAAGTGTCTCACCTGGACTGACAGGAATGGAGTTTATAAGTCCTTCTACATAGAGTGAGGCGGGGAGAATGTAAACACAGCAAGCTCCAAAAAAAAAAAGAAATATTTGTTCTTTTCTGAACCTCAGTCCCGGACTGACTAAGATGACCGTTGGAAAATTATTTTGCACCATGTCAGAAGAGGAGTTACAGATTCGACCACGGAAACCAAATTACATATCAAGATAAATCATACCACTTTATTCGGTACATCCCCCCTTTTGACACATGGTCCTCACTGTGTGTTAATTGGCATGGAATGGGAATAAAGATCGCGGTAGACAGGGTTTACCAATGGGGCCACACCACACTCATTCCCTCATTCTGCACCCTGCCATTGTCTATTCACGCTTGTCCTTCGGCGGGGCCTGCGACTCGACCTCCCATTAGTCTGCTTTGGATTACAAATATTTGACATACACATGTTAACTGATCACTTGGCGGCTGCTGGGCTGCCGTCCTTCCCGCTGAGTTTGCATTCGCATTGCCTTGAGAAAGGGAATCGTACTTTTTCGTGTGGGCTTCACATTTACAGACAGCGAATGATTTAGGAGGTAGGACCTCTTCCAGGAGGTCAGAAGTCAGGCCACGGTGTATTTTGAGCTTTCCAGATGTAGGTCAAGAAGCCCCTGGGTTTCATCAGAGTTCCACAATTATGTACAACCCCGTATGCATATCTGCTGTCAGTGTAAATATTCACTATCCTTCACTCAGCCATTTTACATGCCTCAGTCAAGGCAATCAGCTCCGCTGCATGAGCTGACAGATGAGAAGGGAGTGATTCCGTTTTGACTACCTCACGAGTAGTTATGACAGCATACCAAACACAATTCTGGCCTGTCCGTTTGCACCTGAATGCTGACCCATTCACAAAAAAAACGCCATATCCGGATTCTGAGTTTGTGAATCCTGCACGTCTGGTCTTGGGCTGCAAATTTTATTAGTTACAGCGACACAGTCATGTGAGTCTCCGTCTCCTTCTGTGGGGAGAAGGCCAGCAGCATTACGGACGTTACATCTCGTTATTGTAATGTTAGGCATCTCCAATAGCACAGTATTGTTTCTGAGCCAACGTGCTGCCGACATGTGTGCTGTGTTTTGCTCGGAAACCAGTAAGGATGCATGTGGGACCAGGAGGGTTAATTATCCAAAGCCGACTGTGTCCCTGGACGCTACAACAAACTTTTTCAGCTGCAGCCACGGGTCGCAGGCATATAGGCAATCCTGCCGCTACGGGTCTAAGTTTAGCCAAAATGTAAACTACCTGCCTCAATTTTCCCACATTATCCTGCATCAGCACAGATGTCATGCATCTACCGTTTGTACAAAAGGCTTGTTTACATTCGGAATCCCCAGTGTAGGTATGGTTTGGAGCGCCATTTTCAATTCAACTGCTCCGGTCTCTGGTTCTGCAACTCTTAGCCATCGGAAATTTCACTTGTGGGGGGCTTCAAGGGTTGTATAATGTGGATAAACATTCTACAGTAGGAGCGCATGACCAAAAAGGGTAGCAATTGTTTCTTCGTGTGAGTCTTTGGAATTTGCTGGATCGCTTGAACTTTGTCTTGACCAATGGCCTTCCCTTGTTCAGACAAGAAGTGACCTAAGAACTTCACCTGTTGTTGCACAAATTGTAATTTTGCGAAACTAGCTTTGTGCCCATTCCTGGCTAGATGGCAGAGCAACGCAAGCGTATCTTTCTCACATTGTTCCTCTGTTGGTGCTGCTATTAAGCATTCGTCTACATACTGCAAAAGCGCTGACACCGGGGTTAAAACAAGAATCTCCAGACTCCAGCATCGATCTGCATTAATTATGGTGGGCGACTCACAGTAATCTTGACAAAGTCGCGTGAATGTACACGATTTGCCTTTGAGTGGAAAATTGAACCAGAAGTGACTTTCTGGGTGTACCGGTACACTAAAGAAGACATTTGCTAAATCCACAGCAGAGAACCATTTACTGTCCGGTGGAATTTGAGCTAATATAGTACAAGGGTTAGGAACATATGGGGCGGGCGGAACAACAGCATAATTGACTACCTGCAGGTCTTTAACAAAGCTCTGTTTCCCTGATTCACCTGGAATGTTTACCATTTGGACCGGAACAATGGGGGATCTCACCGGTTATTATCCACAGGGAATTATCACTCAAGCCTTAAGGAGGGATGCAAAGTAGTATCCTTTGACAGCCTCGGGTTTTAACGAGTCTTGTGTTCTGCAAGAACCATACTCAGACT
Source organism: Chiloscyllium plagiosum (assembly GCF_037043375.1). NCBI lineage: Eukaryota > Metazoa > Chordata > Chondrichthyes > Orectolobiformes > Hemiscylliidae > Chiloscyllium > Chiloscyllium plagiosum. The sequence goes on along the minus strand of NW_028270183.1, from coordinate 64,318,132 downwards.
TCGGAGGAATTCTTATGGGGTTCACAGCTTCGTATGAACCCCACATCACGTTTGCCTTTTGCCCTGCGCTCAGTAGGAACCCTTCTTAATCTTGGGTCCGAGACATCTACCATAGCTAATCGCTAGGCTACCCTCTTGGCGGGGGTTACCTGGACTGCTCTATCTGCCTGAGTTAGCCAATTTAGTTTCTTCATATCTGTCCTTATATCTGCATTGAATCAGATACACACATCGTCGCTGAAGACACAATCTTTCGTTTTTTTGTGCCTGCAGTACCCATCGTCTCAAATCCTGCCACCTCTCGCTGGATGCCTTCGCCAATGGTACGTGAGGAAAGGTGCCTTACACATCAAAAGGATAGGGTCTACTTGCCGTCACAGATACTTTGGATAAGTTTACACTGACTGCACATCTGTGATCATTCCAATAAACCTCGCACAATACTAACTGATCTGGTTTAACCAATCTCCTCAAACAATCCTTCTTATATGATTTGTAAGGGCCATCACGGTGTATGTGTGCTGTGCAGTGCAGCATAACCCCAGCAAGAAAATCTGTGTTAATGGAATTAACATGGTTACCTGATTGCTGGGCGAGTGAATCGCTAACTGAACGTTTGGTTCTCTGGCTTAATCGCCACTCATAGACATGCATCGGGGTCGTGAGTCGTAATTTACAGCTTGCGCTGGTAAATCTTCTTTTCGTATTACCTGCAAGCCTCTCAGGGTACTGCACAACCCGACCTCAATCTCACAATTTGATTGCGAGCCATCTGATTTAAAGGACAGATTTCCGACAATAGTAATGAAAATTGGAATGTTTCACCGTTACTGGGTCCGCACAATAGTGGTGCGGTTAAGCTCTCTCGTGTCACGACTCCTTATGCATCCACTGCGTCGACTCTCTCAACTGTGTTGATTTAAGGACTGACGATGTTGCTCCTGTATCTACAAAAAAGGTAACGAGCTCACCTTCCACAAATAATACATTTTCCCTTGATAGTAAAATTCGCTTCTTCTTATCCAAACCTCAAGTTCAGGTGCCTGAAACATTCGAGTTACTTTCCAGATACGGAGTTTTTTCTCATTCCTTGACTGTTGATATGGTAGTTTGCCGGCCTTGTAAGTCTGCTATTATTTCGGCTTAACTTCACATTTTTGTTCAGTCTGTCTGCAACACTTGCCTCTGCAAAGTTAGGTACTTACTTATTTGTTTCCCTGTGCTTTTATTGGTTTCAAAATAAATGTTGATTTTTCATTACAATGGACATCACATTATTTTACAGGTCGCGGCAACAGCCAGGGCCGAAGTGCCTGTACTGCATTGTAACGTTCTATGTTGTAAGTTACATTCCCTGCTGGTTTCCGGTATCTCTCCTTGCTGTGAAAGCTTCTCGTCACATCTTCCAGAGATTTGTCTGCACTTCATTTAATCGAGGCAACTGTATTTCTTGCTCAGAATGTGACCTTTCTCCAATGCAGAGAGGAAAATAGTGTCGGTGACAAAGCTGACATCACTTACGTTCTGTCCAGAATCAACAAAAACTATCCCGATCTTCCAGTCTCCTGTACTTCAACATTACAATGTGTTCCCACCCTTCTGGGTCTCTGCCTGTATTCCTGATGAAGGGCTGATGCCCGAAACGTTAATTTTACTGCTCCTCGGATGCTGCCTGAACTGCTGTGCTTTTCCAGCCCCACTCTAATCGAGACACTGTGTTCCCAGGCAATCATTTCAGTTTCTGGTCTGCTGCTTTGCTCTTCAAGACACAACACAAGCTGGAAGACCGGCAACTAATGTTCCACCAACAGACCATGCAAACATTAGGACCCAACATCGAGTTCAATCATTTTAGAAACCGTCCGCCCTCTTCCACATTCTTCGTCCACCCGTCCTTCCCATCATTTCCGAAGACGGATCATTGGACTCGAAACGGTAACTTTCCTTTCTGATCAGAGATGGACAAGAGCTGCTGATTTTGTTCAGACCTTTTGGCTTTTCTTCTGAGAACTTTGCTTTTCCGTTGTAATCGCCAGACTGCTGGAAGCGTCTGATTGCAGGAGGAGAATTTCACTGGAGTTGAAAAGAATGGCAAGGGCTTGATCACTCCTATTGTGAAGGTACACGAGTTAGGCTGGGGATGTTTATCTAAGCGCAGAGAAGGCTGAATGAGAAACCGATTAACGTGCTCATTTTATGAAGAGGATAGATATTTGTGACAGGGATAAGCCTGTATTGGGAAGGAACAGAGTGACATAAATGAAAGACAGGGGACAAGGATTAGATTTAGGAAGAATGCTTTCACCTATAGAGTATTGATTATCTGGAAATCATTATCTGAACATGTGGTAAAGCTAAGTATCATGAGAACGTTTCAGCAGTCTGTAACCGAACACTTGATGAGCTAGAGCACGAGTGGATAAGGGCCAGGTACCGGAAAGTGTGACGAGGACAGACAGGCGCGAGCTAGGTGTCCTGAACTCAATGCGTCAAAGGCAAACTTGTGTGCTTAAAGCTCACTGTATGCGCGGCTCTGTTGCGCAATGGAAAGCGCGTTGGACTTCTGCAACTCTGTACAAGCTGCTATTCAATGATTGTGGGTTCGAATCCCATCAGCGTGGAGTTTTAATTTATGCATTGCAAAGTGGTCAGACCAGACTCAGCTGCTCATCTGCAAAACCAGTAATATTCGTGCATAAACCCAACTGTCTCGAAACGGAACATTTTCCTCTCACAGATTTATATTTTCGATGTCTATTTATGATAGAGGCCGATAAATATCTGTTAGCCACTCGGCAACACGATGACGTGGATGGGCTGGAAAAAGACTTAACATTGTTGTGTCAGCCATGATGATATCGAATGACGAGGCGGGGCAGCATCGGTGGTAAGAATGGCCTCCTTCTGCTCCTTTGTGTCTGTGCCATTTCTGGCCCAGGTTTTTAAATAATCACAATGAGGACAAAATGAATTAAACGCCAAGTAATATTTTGGTCTCATCTCCACCTCGATTCCCTTCCAGCTGGAATAGACAGCTCTTGGTTCAGAGTTAGATCAGACAGTGGAGGATTCTCACATGTTCCCCTTTCAGGCTGAACGTTCCTTCACATAGGTTTCCAAGTGGACACATGGAGCAAGCAATTGCATGGAATCGGGGCAGATTTCCCCTTTGCCGGGCTGGAATTCTGCCCAAGGTAATGAACGTGAATTTCTGACATTTTGAATCTTACTCTGGATTCTTGCGACTTTACTAATTAAACTGAATTTCAATTTGCCTTTGCATAACATTATCCAAACTTCACTGTTTATGAAAACCATGCCACATGCTCTTGGATGTAGTATGCTGAACATTGTTGATATTGTGTGCAGTGTGAGTGGATGTGTCATATGAACATGCCAAAGGTAGTTGAATCGAATCCTCTGACGAATTGACACCAATAGAAGGAAAATCCCATTACAGTGGGGACATAACATTTCCTGTGATCAATGCAGGAAGCCACGGAAAACGTACGCAGTATTCAATAAAATCGATTTTCGCCACATTTTCTGTGCCATATTCCTGAAGTTGATGCTTCATAATCGGTGATTCATTATCAGTATAACCTCCTCTGCACTATGTTTCATTTCAGGTCCACAGAAAAAAATGAGTAATTGGGTTGAGGGTCCCAGTGGTAAGATCAGGAGACGTTTGTCATCATTAGACGGCAGATCCAGCGGTGTAATTAGTTAGCTTGCTGTGGTTGCATTACAGAATGGCAGTACGTGCACTGTCAAAATTGCGCATTGGATTCTCGCCACGTGTTTGTTTGCAACTTTAAGCTGAAGAACAGTTCAAGCACGGAATATTACACCGCAATAAAGTGCTTTTGGCACGAATGTTGCACAAACCTGTGATACCAATTTGAAGTCCATCTGACCAGCATTTTGGCATTATAAGCCGTAAATGTATCCAATGATCATTTAATTGCCCTGAATGTTGGTGAGTCTTCAACTGTTGAAGGCAAGGCGATCTGCACCCTTACTGCTCTCTGAGAAAGGAATCGACCTCGGCATCCATCACACTCAAATTATATCGATGTGCCATTGTGCCAACCATCACCATTTGAAGAAAAAGGCCTTCACTGTCCACCTTAAAGCAACCTCTGATTATCTTTTATGTCTCTATTAATTCACCTCTCAAAATTCTTATCTCAATCAAAAACAGACTCCAGTCCCTCAGCCTTTCCTCGTAAGACCTTCCCTTCACAGAAGGCAACATCCGAGGAAATCTCGTCTACAACCTTTCCAATGCTTTCACATCCATCCTATAATGTGGCGACCAGAACCGCACGCAACTCGATAGGTTTGGCCATACCAGACAAATTTCTGGAGCTGCAAAGGGATCGTTTGGCCCTGAAACTCAATCCCTCTCCCAATAAAAACTAACACACTGTGCTCATTGCAAACAAATCCATCAACGTGTGTGTTAACTTTCATAGTTTTATATACATGGACGCCGAGATCGCTCTGCTCATCTAAACTTCCAAGAATATTACAATTAGCCCAGAACGTTTTATTCTTGTTGTTCATTCCAAAGTAAATCACCTCACACGTTTCCACAATAACCTCCATATGCCACCTCTGAGCCCCGATCTACAGATTATTAATGTCTGTCTGTAACCTGCAGCAGACTTCGGCACTGTTTACAACTCCATCGACTTAGTGTGTTCTGTGAATGTACTCATCCATCATCCCATGCTCGAACCCAGGTCATTTATAAAGGTGACAAACAGCAGTGGACCCAAAAAGGAACCTTGTGGTACACCATGAGTAACTGAACTCCAGGATGAATATTTTCCATTAACTACCACAATCTGTGTTCTTTCAGCGAGCTGATCTAAACCGCGAAATCACCCTCAATCCCATGTCTCTGTATTTTATGCAACAGCCGACCGTGCATTCGTGAAAATCATATCCACCATCTTAACCACTTTACTCTCATCCACTTGTTTGTTGACCTTTTCAAACAGCTCAATAAAGTTTGTGAGGCACAACCTGCTATTCGCAAAATCGTGTTGACTGTAGCGAATCAACTTCTTCCTGCTTAGTTGATCATAAATTATATCTCTCATAACCTTTCCCAAAACTTCACCTTCAAGGAAATACGTTCCACTGTTCTATACTTTCCAGCGTTCTCCCTACTCCTCTTCGTGAAGAAGGGGACAATATTTGCAGAACTCGAGTCTTCTCGCACTCATCACATAGACACTGACGAAATAAAGTTGGTAGTCAAAAGTTCTGCAATCTCCTCCCACGATTCCCAGAGAATCCTATGATACATCCCATCAAGCCCAGGGGACAATCTATTTTCAGGTTTTCAAGAATTGCTAACAACTCGTCTTTATGAATATCAATTTCGTTTATTCTAACAGATTGCATCTCAAAATTCTCTTCGACAGCATTGTCTTTTTCATTTGAGATATGATGAAAAATATACATTCAGCGCCTCTCCTATCCTCGGACTCCGTTGACGACGTCCTCCTACTGTTGTTGACAGGCCCTAATCATATCCTAGAAATTCTTTTATTCTTGAAATGACAAGAGAAAGCTTCAGGGTTTTAAATGACCCTGCCAGCTAAAGACTTTTAATGTCCCCTCTTTGCTCTGAGTAGCTCTCTCTTTTGTCCCTTCCTTGCTAGCTTTTAACTTTCAAGTGCCCTAACTCAGCTTTCATATTACATGTTTACATGCACTGCCTTCTCCATCTTGACAAGAAATTCAACTTTTTGAGTAAAAATGGCTCCCTGCCTCAACTTCATATTCCCTGCATGACGCACACACACTTATCAAGGACATGCATGAGCGCTTCCCTGAACAAGCCCCATATTTCAGGTGTGCAGAACCCCTGCGTTTACTTTTCCATCTGGTGCATCCTAACTCTTGCCTGATCGAATCATACTGGCCTTTCTCCCAGCGGTACCTCATGCTCTGCGATATATATATATATATATATATATGTATTCCTATCCATCACTAAATAAACATACCGAATTGTGGTCACTATCACCAAAGTGCTCAATTATCTCCAAATCGAACAGTTGACTTGCTTCATTACGCAGTACCAAATCCAATATGTTTTTGATTCTTCTTGGCCTGTCTGCATGCTGCGTCACGAAACCCTCCTGCACATATTGGACAAAGACTGACCAATCAGAGCTCCTCAAATAATAACATTTCCAATCAATATTTCGAAAGTTAAACTTCTCCACTACGACTACATTGTTACTTCCGTCCCTATTCAGAATCATCTTTGCAATCTTTTCCTCCATATCTCTAGAACGTTTTGGTGGTGACCTCCACTTGCCTGATTTTAATCTCAGCCCATTCTAGTTCAGCAGATTGAGTCGGGTCCTCACCAAATATCCTTTCTGCTACCATAGCACTGTGTTTGACTAAAAATGCCACATCTCCCCCTTTTTAACGACTTCCCTGTTCTTACTGAAAAATCGAAACTGAGGTGCCAGGAACAACCATTCATTTCAGTGCTCCATTCATGTCTCTGAAATGGCCACAATATTCAAGTCCCAGTTAACAAACCATGATACCTGCTTTATCCCAGATGCTCCTAGCGGTGAAGTAGACAGACTTCAAACCACCTTCATCCTTGCCAGCATTCACTCGCAAACCCGAAAACCCATTTATGTCCTAACCACTCAAAACTTCCAGCAAACTGCAGCGAAAATTCGGGTTCGCACTCCGCTGCTGAATTCGTTTAAACCCTCCTGAGGAGCTTTAGAAAATTATCCACTCAGGATGTTGGTACCCTTCCGGGTCAGGTGAAGATCATCTTGTTTGTAGAGGTCCAAACGAATCCAGAATGAGCCCCAACTATCCAGATATCCAAATCCCTATCACCTGCACTATCCTTACAACCACGTGTTCATCTGCTCTCTCCCTATTCTTTCACTCACTACAACGTGGCATGTGTAACCAATCAGAGAGAACAACTCTGTTTGATCTAGATCTAAGATGTCACATTGGATCCCTGAATTTCTGCCATACATCCACATCACTTTTATTACATATGTTGTTAGTGCATATGTGAAACATGATCCCCTTAAGGATCCTGAAAACACGCTGCGAGACATCACAAACCTTGGTAACTTGGAGGTATCACATCAATCATGAGCCTGCCCTGTACCCACTGAAACTGCAATCTGACCCCCTCACCATATAGTCCCCAATAACTCTTGCTCTCCTCCCCTCTCCCCTACCCTTCTGATCACAGGGACAAACACTGTGCCAGAGATCTGTACCCCTCGTAGGACATCCCCCCAAAAAGTAACAAATACGGTATGCTTGTTACAGATGGGCACAGCCAAAGTGGATGCCTGCACTTGCTGCATGTTCCATTTTCGTCTCCCGACTGTATACGATCGACCTTTTTCTTGTACCTGAAGTGTAACTGCCTCCCTATAACTCCTTTCAATTCACCTCAGACTACCCAAAGATCCAATGTTCAGCTCCAGTTCCCTAAAGCTGTTGCCAAGGAGATGGAGTTGGGTGCAATTCCCGTAGACTCAAATGTCAGGGACATTACTGTAAACTCTAAGCTCTCACATTCTACAGGAAGAACATTCAAATGACCGACCATCCATTTCTAATGTTCTGAATTCACACACACACACACACACACACACACACACACACACACACACACACACACGTGTGTGTGTGTGTGAATTCAGAATATTTGGAATTGGTTGGTCGGCCATTTGAATGTTCTAGGAGAAAGTGAGGACTGCACATGCTGGAGATCAGAGCTGAAAATGTGTTACTGGAAAAGCGCAGCAGGTCAGGCAGCATCCAAGTAACAGGAGAATCGACGTTTTGGGCATAAGCCCTTCTTCAGGAATGAGGAAAGTGTGTTCAGCAGGCTAAGATAAAAGGTAGGGAGGAGGGACTTGGGTGAGTGGCGTTGGAAATGCGATAGGTGGAGGGATGTCAAGGTGAGGGTGATAGGCCGGAGTGTGGTGCGGGCGGAGAGGTCAGGAAGAATATTGCAAGTTAGGAAAGCGGTACTGAGTTCGAGGGATTTGACTGAGACAAGGTGGGGGGAGGGGAAATGAGGAAACTAGAGAAATCTGAGTTCATCCCTTGGGTTGGAGGGTTCCCAGGCAGAAGATGAGGCGCTCTTCTTCAAACCGTCGTGTTGCCATGGTCTGGCGATGGAGGAGTCCAAGGACCTGCATGTCCTTGGTGGAGTGGGAGGGGGAGCTAAAGTGTTGGGCTACGGGTGGTTGGGTTGGTTGGTCCGGGTGTCCCAGAGGTGTTCTCTGAAACGTTCCGCAAGTAGGCGGCCTGTCTCCCCAATATAGAGGAGGCCACATCGGGTGCAGCGGATGCAATAGATGATGTGAGTGAAGGTGCAGGTGTATTTGTGGCGGATATGGAAGTGTCCCTTGGGGCCTTGGAGGGAGGTAAGGGGGGAGGTGTGGGCGCAAGTTTTGCATTTCTTGCAGTTGCAGGGGAAGGTGCCGGGAGTGGAGGTTGGGTTGGTGGGGTGTGTGGATCTGACGAGGGAGTCACGGACGGAGTGGTCTTTTCAGAACGCTGATAGGGGAGGGGAGGGAAATATATCCCTGGTGGTGGGGTTCGTTTGGAGGTGGCGGAAATGACGGCGGATGATACGTTGTACATGGCGGTTGGTGGGGTGGTAGATGAGGACTAGTGGGGTTCCTTCCTGGTGGCGGTTGGAGGGGCGTGGCTCAAGGGCGGAGGAGCGGGAAGTGGAAGAGATGCGGTGGAGGACATCGTCGACAATGTCTGGCGGGAAATTGCGGTCCTTGAAGAAGGAGGCCATCTGGGTTGTATGGTTTTGGAACTTGTCCTCCTGGGAGCAGATGCGGCAGAGACGAAGGAATTGCGAATATGGGATGGCGTTTTTACAGGGGGCAGGGTGGGAGGAGGTGATGTCTTGGTAGCTGTGGGAGTCGGTCGGTTTATAGCAAATGTCCATGTCGATTCGGTCACGCGAGATAGAAATGGAAAGGTCTGGGAAGGGGAGGGAGGTGTGTGAGACGGTCCAGGTGAATTTGAGATCGGGGTGGAAGGTGTTGGTAAAGTGGATGAACTATTCAACCTCCTCGTGGGAGCACGAGGCATCGCTGATATAAAGTGGATGAACTGTTCAACCTCCTCGTAAAGTGGATGAACTGTTCAACCTCCTCGTCGAATGTTCTTCCAGTCGAATGTGCAAGCTATATGTATGTACATATGTGTATGTACACATATGTATAACTGTGTGTGCACATGCATGTATTCAAAGTTTGTGCGAAGATTAGTAGCTCGGGTGCTCGTTGTTGTGGTTCTGTTCGCTGAGCTGGAAGTTTTTGTTGCAAACGTTTCGTCCCCTGGTGAGGCGACATCATCAGTCAGCTGTCCACTGTAGTGGTTAGTATATTGGGTCCAGGTCGATGTGTTTGTTTATGGAGTTTGTGGATGAATGCCATGCCTCTAGGAATTCCCTGGCTGTTCTCTGTCTGGCTTGCCCTATGATAGTAGTGTTGTCCCAGTCGAATTCATGTTGCTTGTTGTCTGCGTGTGTGGCTACTAAGGATAGCTGGTCGTGTCGTTTCGTGGCTAGTTGATGTTCATGTATGCGGATTGTTAGCTGTCTTCCTGTTTGTCCTATATTGTGTTTAGTGCATTCCTTGCATGGTATTTTGTACACTACATTCGTCTTGCTCATGTTGGGTATCGGGTCCTTCGTTCTGGTGAGTTGTTGTCTGAGCGTGGCTGTTGGTTTGTGTGCCGTTCTGAGTCCTAGGTGTCGCAGTAGTCTGGCTGTCAGTTCCGAGATGCTCCTGATTAATGGTAGTGTGGCTAGTCCTTTTGGTTGTGGTATGTCCTCGTTCCGTGGTCTTTCTCTTAGGCATCTGTTGATGAAGTTGCGCGGGTATCCGTTTTTGGCGAATACCTTGTATAGGTGTTCCTCTTCTTCTTTTTGCAGTTCTGGTGTACTGCAGTGTGTTGTGGCCCTTTTGAATAGTGTCCTGTTGCAGCTTCGTTTGTGTGTGTTGGGGTGGTTACTTTCATAGTTTAGGACTTGGTCTGTGTGTGTGGCTTTCCTGTATACCCTTGTCGTGAATTCTCCATTCGGTGTTCTCTGTACCGGTCTAAGAGAAAGACCACGGAACGAGGACATACCACAACCAAAAGGACTAGCCACACTACCATACATCAGCAGCATCTCGGAACTGACAGCCAGACTACTGCGACCCCTAGGACTCATAACGGCACACAAACCAACAGCCACGCTCAGACAACAACTCACCAGAACGAAGGACCCGATACCCAACATGAGCAAGACGAATGTAGTGTGCAAAATACCATGCAAGGACTGCACTAAACATTGCATAGGGCAAACAGGAAGACAGGTAACCATCCGCATACATGAACATCAACTAGCCACGAAACGACACGACCAGCTATCCTTAGTAGCCACACACGCAGACAACAAGCAACATGAATTCGACTGGGACAACACTACTATCATAGGGCAAGCCAGACAGAGAACAGCCAGGGAATTCCTAGAGGCATGGCATTCATCCACAAACTCCATCAACAAACACATCGACCTGGACCCAATATACCAACCACTACAGCGGACAGCTGAAACTGACAACCGGAAGCGGCAGGGACAGACCACTATAATCACCGGAGGAAACATCAAAAAGCACTTCGCAGGAGGCTCCCAAGCACTGATGATGTCGCCTAGCCAGGGGACGAAACGTTTGCAACAAAAACTTCCAGCTTGGCGAACAGAACCACAACAGCATGCATGTATGTGTGTGTATGCATATATATTTAATATTTCAAATATATATATATATATATTTAAAAGTTGCAAAAGAACATTGAAAAAAACAGCATTTATTCAAAAAATATCTGATTTTGTGGAGTGTTCTGTCCTTGAGAAATACCTCAGTTACTTAAGACCAGCCATAAAGACTCCCTGAGTGAATATCCATCACTCACTAGAGATACAGAGGTGATTTTTGAAGTCGATGACGTTTGTCATGTCGCTGATCCTGCACTGTGTTACATTCTGGAAAGGATGTTTCGCTCGTATCATATTACTAATTTTCCTGCAAACTCGCACAGTCCATTAAAATAATCCAAAAGTTATTAGGTTTATCTCTTTGGACATTTTGCCTGTTATCAGAAAAACTAGAATAGAAATCACAAAGCTGTTTTTAAGTACTGCTATGAAGATTACAGAATTCAAACAGGAATTATTTTCGTGTCTTGTCACTAGATATGGTTGGGGGAGATGAGTGAGCAGCAAATGAACTCACTCCCTTCTCTGTGATTGCAGCCAAATTTTCTAATGCAACAGATGAAAGAAAAAAGGTGCATTACATCGGCAGGTCAGTTCCAACTCACGATAGTGTACTTTCACTTTGATTATCGCCATCTCCTAAAGTATTAGCTGAATGGGGAGATCAGGATCCTGAAGGTATGCTGATACATTGCGCGAATTATTCCCACACTGTTGGCATCACTTTATATCATAAACCAATTATGCAGCAGACTGTGCTCACCAGCTTCCCTTTAATGCTGAGCTAACACAAACAGCTCAGTTCTTTTACATTTTATAGAAGTTCACGTAGAACAAGCTGCTAAAGCTTTCCTCACAATCAGCTCATTCTACACTTTGTCGTGCTCAGTTACAGGTGTTATGAGGTTTCTTTCCAATTAACGTTAACCAATTAGAGAGTGTGCACTTAACGTATACCCATTCTGGCCGCCCAGACTCCCAGTCCCGGTGAAATTCACTCCTTGTGTGTCTTCACGCATCTTTACAAATATTTTAGAATCAACTTCTGAATAATTTTTCCTGAGAAAAAGTAATAATTTTCGAATTCAATAGCTGTAGAAAGAAAAAGAATGCGAGCTCCAAACTTCTCTTTATCATTCATCGCTGGTTTTCAAGTTCTATGCTTTAGATATAGTTCCATCCGAATGAGGGAATTTCCTTCCTGTTTACTCTCACCAAATTCACATCGCCTAGAAACCTTCTATATGGACACAACTCAGTTTTACCTGGTTTCACGCCACATGATCTATTCTTTTTTTCCACCATCCCTTGAAACCCCGCTTTGTCTTTTCAAATGGCATTTTCCCCCACTACATCGTTGGCTTCCTTTCCATTTTTCTGTTTCCAAGTAAACGCTGTCCATTCTTCCTGACGTCTTTTCATTCCAGTCATCGCCATCCATGTCTTTTATCATCTCTTTATGTCCCAGTATAGTCCATGTTGAGAAAGGATGCTGGGGCCAAAACAACACATGAAAACCCGCTCTAATGCTGTATACTATCATTACCAATGTAGGGAAAATGGGAGCTAGTTCAGTCAAAAGTGAATCCGTTGGTTGTTGCACAATGGATCAATCACTGATTGGGTCGTGACTGTTTTTCCTCACTTTTCTCCCTTGTCTGAACGTTTGCTAAAGCAACACAATAAGGGAACATGGAATGCCTACAGTTCAGAAATTGCCTATTCGATGCAACAAATGCACACCAATCCTCCTGGGATTAACCCTCACAGAACAATTCCTTACCCTTTTTCTCTTCATTTGCTCCTGAATAATGCACCTCACTGACAGTCGACCCAGTTGTCGGCAAATCATATCTCTGGCGCTGTGAGGCAGCAGTGATAACCAGTGAGCCACCTTGCGGCCCTGCACAATTATTCAAGGCACATGCGGACGCGTTGGAAATGTCAAAGATGCTCGACTTGTGTTGTTGCCCTTATCAGGAACAATAAATCCAGATTCCCTGACCAAGAAATTAACCCAAACCACAGCGGTGAAAGCGCTGTGTGGTCACCACTAGTCGACCAGGAAGGACGGCATGTGCAATTGCGTCTTCTCTGAACAGCATAGGTTTCTTTTTCTGCGATGAGAAATTCCTTCCAAAAAAGAGTGTTTGTGACATCGTGCTTTTAGAGCACAGAATAATACATTATGTCAGTGCCAGTCATCAAACATCAAATATTCTCGTTTCCAATTTCCACTATTTGGCCCACAGCCTGACGTCTGAAGTGTTCATCTGAATGAGACTTTCCCGGCAACGTTTTAATCTCAAAAGAACCAGTGAATGAGACTGAAGTCAGATACCGTCAAATTTGTTCATGAACTGCGGGAGAACTGAACCTCATTTTGACCCACAGAGGGAACTATACAGACACATCTTTTGAAAGTGACAAAGGCCTCAGGAGAGCCCAACTTCTATAAAATGAGGAATTGACCCGTTTGGCATCTTCTTTCTTCATGACTCGCTTTAAAACCGATTCTGTTTACATAAGCAGAGGGGTAAACAGGCGGGAGGCTATCCCTCAAGGACTGTCCCAATCGGCAATAATTGGTACCTGCTAAACATTGACTTCTCCAACTCTGAGGCAGCCTGGCTAGCTGTGGTCTTCCAACTTGCTGCCTGTTTAATTGGATTCCAGCAGATTCCTGTCTCAACGTAAGGAACAGAAGCATTCAGCCGCATCCCTGTACGTTTTCGCCCCCCCACCCCCATTGTTCACCGTTACTTTTCTGCTTCTAATGAATCACGTTGTTCTTCCTGCCAAACGAAGGCATTCTTCGCATCAGAACCTTGTCATCCTCATGTTCCTCGAAGGAAAAACACGTATGTGGACTTCCAGCAGAAACAAATGGGGCCTGGGGCGGGGGTGGGGGGGGGGGGGGTGGGGGTGTGGGGTCTGCCTATAAAATGACTTCCAGATATTCCTTCAAAAATAATTCCTAACAACATGGAAAACGTACCTTCGGATGCTTGCTGCAATAGTTGCAAGAAAATTCAGCAAGGCTGTAGTGTGAATCAAGGTTACAACCCCGGGCTCAAACCACTGAGCTATGGCAGCACTAACATATGAAGCGTTTTGAGACTGACAAAAGATGATGACCTCTAGCAGAAAAACTTCGGTCATCTCAGTTTTGTTATACAAGCTTCGTTTTGTGTGACAAAATACGACTTGAAACCCACTTCTTTGATCACTTGTTTGATATAACACTTTGTCAGCTTCCCAATATCTCATAATGTGACAGGGATCAACATTTGTTTAAACTCACACAAAGTAAAAGCTTTGAAGCTTCTTTTATATAAAAGGCACGATGTAGTATTGATACCAGCTCATTACCCTTGATTTCAGCATGTATTGCTGTTTTTCTTAATCACTTGGTGAGTAATTCCTTTCCTTTTGCCTGGTGTGATTTACGTTGCCACGGGAATTCATTATTTATGGCCTTGGCAGATGACTTTTAGGCACCAAACGTGAAACAGTTCAAATCGAACGTGCTCCGGAACTTGGAATTCGAGGGAATGCAGAATATCTGAGAGTGCACTTTAAAACATAATCTTGGGTGTCGTGTCCGCTGGCTGGATTGGCATCCTATTGACCAGCTCTATTTGCTCTTGAGTGGGATGGAGGACATGACAGTGATAGTTAGAGGGAAGACAGTCAAGAGATTTGTAGAAAATGATGAAAAATTTGAAATTTTGCCGCCCGGTGATGGATGAGCAACCCTTATTGTGAGTACTCCCACATGCTGGAGAGGTATTGGAAGACCTCAGGATTACATCATTGGGTGAATAACCTGCAACTCCTTCACTTCCACCCTGTGGGAGCCCTTGTGGAAAGATAAAACTGCGAAGGCCGCAGTGCACATTTGGGAAAATGGGCGGTCGTAAAAATGCCATTCAGATAATGCACAATGAAACAGTGAACAGAACGCAAGTACACCCTTGAATAGAAGCAGAGGGAGTTAGACCATAGAACATAGAACAGAGAACATAACAGCGCAGTCCAGTCCCTTCGGCCCTCGATGTTGCGCCAATTTGTCATACCAATCTGAAGTCCATCTCACCTACACTATTCCATGTACGTCCATATGCTTGTCCAATGACGACTTAAATGTACTTACAGTTGGCGAATCTACTACCGTTGCAGGCAAAGCATTCCATACCCTTACTACTCTCTGAGTAAAGAAACTACCTCTGACATCTGTCCTGTATCTATCACCCCTCAATTTAATTCTATGCCCCCTCGTGCTCGCCGTCACCATTCTTGGAAGAAGGCTCTCCCTGTCCACCCTATCTAAACCCTCTGATTATATTATATGTCTCTATTAAGTCACCTCTCAACCTTCTTCTCTCTGACGAAAACAACCACAAGTCCCTCACCCTTTCCTCGTAAGACCTTCCCTTCTGACCATGCAACATACGAGTAAATCTCCTCTGCACCTTTTCCAAAGCTTCATCATCCTTCTTATAATGTTGTGACCAGAACTGTATACAATAGTCGAAGTGCGGCCGCATTAGAGTTTTGCCCAGCTGTAGCATAACCTCATGTTTCCAGAACTCGATCCCTCAATTAATAAAAGCTAAAATACTGTATGCCTTCTTAACAAACTTGTCAACCTGGATGGCAAATTTCAAGGATCTCTCTAACTGAACACCGAGATCTCTCTGCTCACCTACACTACCAAGAAACCTACCATTAGCACAATACTTTGCATTCCGGTTGTTCCGATCAAAACGAATCACCTCTCACTTGTCCGCATTAAACTCCATTTGCCACCTCTCAGCCCAGCTCGGTAGCTTATCTATGTCTCTCTGTAAACTACATCATCCTTCATCACTATCCACAACTCCACCGACCTGAGTGTCGTCTGCAAATTCACTAACCCACCCTTCTACGCCCTCATCCAGGTCGGTTATAAAAAATAACGAACAGCAGTGGACCCAACACCGACCCTGGCGGTATACCACTGGTAACTGGACTTCAGGATGAACATTTCCCATCAACCAACACCCTCTGTCTTCTTTCAGCAAGCCAATAACTGATACAAACTGCTACATCTCCCAAAGTCCCATTCCTCTGCATTTTGTGCAATAGCCTACTGTGGGGAACCTTATCGAACGACTTGCTGAAATCCATATACACAACATCAACCGGTTTACTCCAAACGACCTGCTTGGTCACCTTCTCAAAGAAATCAGTTAGGTTTTTGAGGCACGACCTACCCTTCACAAAACCATGCTGACTATCCCTGAGCAAATTATTCCTTTCCAGATGGTTATAAATCCTATCTTTTATAACCTTTTCCAACAATTTACCAACAACTGAAGTGAGGCTCACTGATCTAAAATTAACACGATTGTCCCTACTCCCCTTCTTGAACATGGGAACCATATTTGCTATCCTCAGGTCTCATGGCACTATTCCTGTAGACAATGACGATTTAAAGTTCAATGACAAACGCTCGGAAATCTCCCCCCGGCTTCCCAGAAGATCCTAGGATAAAGCTCATCCGGCCCAGGGGGCTTATCTATTTTCACATTCTGCAGGATTTCTAATACCTCCTCCTTGTGGACCTCAATGCCACCTAGTCTAGTAGCCTGTATCTCAGTATTCTCCTCGACAACATTGTCGTTTTCTAGACTGAATACTGTTGAAAAGTATTCATTTAGTGCTTCCCCCATCTCCTCTGACTCCACACACAACTTTCCACTGCTATTGCTGATTGGCCAAAATCTTACTCTCGTCATTCATTTATTCCTTAAATACCGATAGAAAGCCTTAGTGTTGACCATGATCCTATCCGCCAAAAACTTCTCATGTCTCTTCCTGGCTCATCTGAGCTCTCTCTTTCCGTCTTTCCTGTCTAACTTGTAACCCTCAAGCGCCCGAACTGAGCCTTCGCCTCTCATCCTAACGTAAGCCTTCTTCTTCCTCTTGACCAGACAGTCGACTTCCTTCGGAAACCACGGCTCCCGCTCTCGACAGCTTTCACTCTGCCTGACAGGTACATACTTATCTCGGAAACACAGTCGCGTTTCCTTGAATAAGCTCCACATTTCTAATGTGCCAATCCACTGCAGTTTCCTTCTCCATCCTATGCTTCCTAAATCTGGCCTAATCGCATCATAATAGCCTTTCCCCCAGCTGTAACTCTTGCCCAGTGGTACACACCTATCCATTTCTCTGTCAAAATTAAACATAACAGAATTGTGATCGCTATCACCAAAGTGCTCACCTTCTTCCAAGTCTAACAACTGGCCGAGCTCATTACCCAGTACCAAATCTAATGTAGCCTCGCCCCTGTTGGCCTGTCTACATACTGTGTGAGAAAGCCCTCCTGCACACATTGGACAAAAACTGACCCATCTATAGTACTCGCACTATAGTGTTCCTAGTCAATATTTGGAAAGTTGAAATCCCCCATAACAACTACGCTGTCATTCTCACTGCTATCGAGAATCATCTTTGCTGTCCTTTCCTCTATATCTCAGGAACTATTCGGAGGCCTATAGAAAACTACCAACAGGGTGACATCTCATTTCCAGTTTCTAACTTCAGCCCATATTACCTCGGTTGACGAGTCTCCAAACATCTTTTCTGCAACTGTAATACTGCCCTTGACCAACACTGCCACAGGTCCCTCCTCTTTTACATTCTTCTTTGTTCTTACTGAAACATCTAAATCCTGGAATCTGCAGCAACCATTCATGTCCCTGTTCTATTCGTGTCTACGAAATGGCCACAACACCGAATTCCCAGGTACCAACAAATCCTGTAACGTCATCGACCTTACTCCAGATGCTCCTGGCTTGAAGTAGACATACTCCAAACCAACGTCTTGCTTACCGGTGCAATCTTGCGACCCTGAAACTTGTTTTGGACCTCCCTACTCTCAAACTTTTCGATACTTGAACTACAATTTTGGTTCCCATCCCTCTGCTGGATTAGTTTAAACACACCCCAATAGTCTTAGCGAATTTCCCCCCAGGATATTGGTACCCCTCTGGTTCAGATGAAGACCATCCTGCTTGTACAGGTTCCACCTACCCCAGAAAGATCCCCAATTATCCAAGAATCCAAAACCCTCCCTCCTGCACCATCCCTGTAGCCACATGTTCAACTCCACTCTCTCCATATTCCTTGCATCACGAGCACAACAGCAGGGAGGGAATTTGAAAGGACGGATGGAAGTGTATTATGACCGTGACTTCCAAACGAATGGATTAGAGTTTGAGCTGCAGAAGAGCAGAGACCTGGAAGAGTTAATGATGTAATGAAGTGCAAGTCTGCTGACATGGTGATGTTGGGGATATGTGGTTAAAAACACATCAGGAAGTGAAGTATGTCACCATGGTTATGACGTGCCTGTTCAGACGCAGACAATTACCAGGAAGGAGATTGAATCAGTGGCGAGGCATTTTCTCCTAGGACTTGGTCGATGATGCCTTTCAGCTCATCACATCCACTTCCCTCAACTCCGCTCCCAAAACCCATCCCTCCAACTGAGACGAGGATGGAACTCCCTTCTACATCACTTTAAAATCCAGCACCCTCTGTAGACATCATGTCATCCTCCGGTATTTCCATCAGCTGCAAATGAAACCCATCAACTAAGATGTGTTTCCCTCCCCACCCCTACCCACTTTCTGTAAATATCATTACCTCTTCGAATTCCTGGTGGTGCACGCCCCCGCCAAACCACCCTCCCATCTGCTCCCAGCAAACTTCTCATTCTCACACGGGATTTGCAAAACATCCATCCACACCTCCGCCCTCAACTCTGTCCAAGGCCCCAAAGAACCCTTCCATGTCCATCAGAGTTTCACCTGCATTTCCATGCATGTCATTTACTGTATCCATTGTTCCCTTTGCAGTCTCCTCGACACTGAGGAGATCGGATGCCTAATTACAGACCACTTCGGAAAACGTCTCCGGGACACCCGCACGAAACAACACCACTGGCTCCTGGCC
The DNA here is from genome assembly GCF_037043375.1 of Chiloscyllium plagiosum. NCBI lineage: Eukaryota > Metazoa > Chordata > Chondrichthyes > Orectolobiformes > Hemiscylliidae > Chiloscyllium > Chiloscyllium plagiosum. The sequence goes on along the minus strand of NW_028270183.1, from coordinate 64,299,303 downwards.
GAACATGTCAACTCTCCCTCCCACACAGCCAAGTTCATTCAGGTCCAGGACTTCTGCCGCTCTCATGAACTGTCCTGTCTGTCCATCTTCCTTCCCACCTATCTGTTCTACCCTGCGCTGCGACCTATAATCTTTACCCCCACCTCCATTCTCCTATCACACTCTCAGCTACTTTGTCCCAGCCACACACGCTCCCATTTGTCTCTCTACCCCCTCGCTTCACGAGCCTCTCTCCTGATGAAGGCTCGTGCCCGAAACGTCGATTGTCTTGCTCATTGGATGCTGCCTGCCCTGCTGTGTTCTTCCAATATCACACTTCCAACTCAGTAGCGGCGAGGCAGTGGATTTAGAGTTCGGGACAGAAGTCAGATAACTCAGTTTGGCAATGATTCAATTGGAAGAAATGCCAGCTCTATCAGGACTGGATGTCAGACATGTTCAGACAGTGTTTGACCTGGAGGGAACAGGGAGGTGATCGTGTTCATATCCACCTGCTGACCCGCTCGTCTCTGTGGTGGAGGCTGTGTGCATGAAAGATTCTGACAAAATTCTCTTCAAATTCTTCGTGTCGAAAATACCTTACCTTCAGACATTATCTTCACACAGAATCTAGAGTCTTGTGAAAGACGGTTTCACACTCTCATTTTTGGATAACATCAGTCTCGCAGGACTTTAGAAGGGGAAGATTTACAAACCAACCTCTCCAATATAATCTGATGAAGCCACGCAGTTTATCCTGAATACAACTTGATCAGATTTCGAACATGAAATGAAAATGCTCTGGTTGCAGTAGGAGATAAATCGTTCACTTATTGTGTGTGTGGACGAGGCTTCTACCTGTCATCAGACCTTACACACCTCAATTGTAGTCATACTGAGGAAACACTGGGGAAACGTGGGGATCCACTCCCTGTTTGAGCTGAATTCCAGTGGAAGCAATGATACCAGGAACAAGCCATTCACCTGCTCAGAGTGTGGGAAGGGATTCACTCTGTCTCTGACCTGCTGCGACACCTACTCGTTCAAAATGATGAGAAACTATTTCAATGTCTGAACTGCGGAAAATTCTTTGAAACGTCCAGCGATTGGAGAACCGAACACCTCGCTCATACTAATGAGGAACCTTTTATCTCTCCGAATTTTGGAAAATGTTATCAACCCTCAATGTGCTTCATCTGTGAGAAATATGCTCACATAAATAAGAGTCCATTAAGAATCATAAAGACCTGACGTGTGATCCACGTGCTCACCCGGAGGAGAGACATTTCCAGTTCCAAATCTGTGGGACGTGCTGTAACGTCCGAGCGACCGGATGGCTCATCACCTTTCACACAGTATTAACAGATCTTTCTAAATGCCCTGACTGCGGGAAGTGTTGCACTCTTTCCTGAATACTAACGTGTCATCAACGTGTTCACACTGAAGATAGACATTAATGACTATCAACGTTCCTGGGAACAGTATATCATGAACGTCTTCACATTGAGGAGAGACCTTTCAAACATGTAGTCTGTGGGATGTGCTCTCTAGTCTCTGTGGAACTGATGTCCCATCGATATTTTCGAATTGTGAGAGACGTTTCAAGTGTATTTATTCCAGGAAGAGGTTCAAGCAATCATCTCAACTCTCAGTACACCATCTGTTTTGCAGTTGTCAGCAAGCATTTACCTGCTCCATGTGAGAAAAACAGTTAGGTCACTCATCGAACCTGCTGAGAGAGTAGAGGGATCCCACTGAGGGATGGAATTCACTCACTCGTGGACCCTAAAGAGACAGCGTAGAGTTTACATATCTCAACACCGATTGAACTTTGCTCTTCTCATTCAGGTCTGAAAGCAACGTTTTACTATTCTGGATAACAATCAAATAAATCAACTTTATGTTAAACACAGCATCGAAGGTCATTGGAAGGATGGGATGAAAGAGTACGTGAAGCATCAGCACAGGTTGTCAAGGAGAAATCACATTTGACAAATATATTAGAATGCTTTGAGGAGGTAATGAGCAAGTGAGACGACGTCAAACCTGTGGAGGTGACCGGCTTGAATTTCCATAGACATATGTCAAGGTGCAGTATGGCAAATTGCTAAATAAGAGGCCATGGATTGAGGCTTGGATGACTGGCAGAAGGCAGGCAGTTGGGTAAAGAGGTCTCTTCCAGGATGGCAGCCCGTGACTAGTGGAGTTCAAATGAGTCAGGGTTTGCACCACAGCTATTCACCTTATGTATGAATGATCCATTCAAAGGAACTGAGGGTGTTGTTGCTCCATTTGAAGAAGACACAATAATAGGTGGAAGGCCAGATCTTATTGATGAAGCGGGCATGCTGCAGAATGACTTGAACGGGGTGAGTGCTTCGAAAAACGTTGTAGTTGCCATACTTTGAGGAAAATATGAGGTCATATGTTTGGTGGAAAGAGTAGAGGCATAGACAATTTTCTGAAAGCAGAAATAATTCCAAGATCAATTTTCTCTTATGTTTAGCATGCAGTTTCAGTTGGTGTTTAGGAAGGCAAATAAAATGTCGGCGTTCAGTTCAAGCAAATTAAAAAGCACGTGCAAAGGTTTAGGCCTCAGTCAATAGGAGGCTCTGGACCATTGCATTTGGAACATTGAGAATAGGTTTTGGCCCCATATCTAAGTGATGGTATGATTTGAGTGGTGGATAGGAGGTTTATAATGGCTGACTCAGTGGTGAGTACTAATGTCTTGCAGCCTCCGCGATGTTTGTTCAATATCTACTTTGGACGAATGTGAATTTGGAGTTGGCACATCCTCTCCGTTTCAGCCTGCGTTTCCTCCCCAGACTAAAGATGTTTGGCTGACGTTCTTTCGTCATGGGAAATTCAGAGTTACAGGAATTGGATAGATGTGTGAGTTGGGTGCGATTCCCGTCGCATGATTCGTGGGGGTTTCTTGGTCCAAATGTCCGGTTTGCACATTTTAGGTATTCCGTTAGAACAACGTTGATCGCAGGGATTTAGGCCTTGTCATAAGAATTTTTTTTAACGGAGGTGACACCTTCTTTATAAACACATCGTTTCAAGTGAACGTTTTGAACGATATAAGGAGTGGAGGGACATTCTTGAGGAGGACATCATAAAGGTCAATGGAGAATATTAAATAGACTCAGACCATAAAGTTAAGTATAATCTAAAGAGATTCTGCAAGTACATTAAGAAATTAAGACCAGATAGGACCACTTTAAGATGTAAAAGCTCACCTATGTCTTGATCCTCAGCAGATGGAGAAACATATAATGTTCATTTCGCGTCAGTTTACACTGTGGAGAACGAAATGGCTGGTACACCTAAATACTGATGTTTTGAAAGTAGTTCACATTGAAAAGGGGAAGTGCTGGAGGACCTGGAAAATATAAAGTTGGATATTTCTCTGGGATCTGATCTCCTGTATCCCGGAAACTTGTGGGAAGTTAGGGGATGAAACTGTTGGGCCCTTCGTAGAAATATTTTTGTCATGTATTATTACGAGTGAGGCGCCGAATGACTGGGGGATGGCTAATGTTGTGCCTTTGTTTCGAAAGGAATTCATGGAGAAGTCTGGGATCGATAGACCTGTGTGTCTGGTTATGCTCGTGGGTAAGTTGTTAAATGCAATTCTAAACGATAGGTTTTATTTGAATTTTTAGATACAAGGAATGAATCGGGATAATCAGCATGGTTTTGCACAAAATTGATTGAGTTTTTTGAGGGCGTAACCAAGAAGATCAATGAGGACATAGTGGTAGAGTTTGCTCACTTGGGCTTTAATAAAAGCTTTTACACTGTTCCACATGATTGACTAATTCATAAAGTGAAATCACATAAGTTAAATGTAAGGATTCCAATTCGATATAAAATTAGTTCGATAGCAGGATGCTGAGAATGGTGGTGGAAGGTAGTTTTCAGACTGGAGGACTGTTACCAATGGTATCCCATTGGCTGAGCGCACATTCATTTTATTTTTCATTTAAATAAATGATGTAGGTGGGAAGATAGAAAGCATGGTAAGTACGTTTGCAAAATTGGTAGTAGAATGGACAATAATAAGGTTCTGGTAGGTTGTGAAGCGATTTTCTCGTCAGGTCAGTTTCTCTCTGGCCTCGAGTTTAAAAAGCGTGTGGGGGAGGAATTGTGAAGGGCCATTCGTCCATCGTGAAGCGTACGTTATCAGGCATCCATCTATTCTCGTCCCAGTTTGCAGCAATGAGATTGTCTATGTGATTTGAAATTGTAACCCCTCTGAGGAACGTATTCTCATGTTCAAATACAGAGGTAGTCACGCAGGCACATTCCCCGATAGTGACAGAGTCCTCAGGATTATACCCATTCCATGTGTTTCATGTCTACAAGTATCTCCGGAGAAAGGCGGCTTTAAGTGTAATACAAGGCACTTCGGCAGAAAATGTGCACCGTTGCTGTGAGCCGCGATATGAAATGGATACTGAGCTGAAATGGTCCCAAACGCTTCTCATGTGAAACTTTCAATAACACAAATCCCACCACAACAAGCCCTCTGGTTCCTGGGACCTGACAGGTTAGCACCCAGCAGACATTCCTCCCTAAAAACAACGGACACACGGCAAAATCTAAACACTTTCATGTCTCGTCTTGTTCTGTTTCTGTCGCCGTCACACCTCCAGTTTCCCCTGAACGTCCAGTCTCGATGTCAATGAGCTGTTTGATATAAACACATGCACATCGAGAAATGAATTTTTATTTCAAAAGCAGAGCCAGGGAATGTGAGCTGCAAGGGCTTGCTCTCTGCTGGGTAATGAAACATCACGGTCTCGTTGTCCTCATTATCATATAGACTGAGTCCACAAATATGCAACGCAACAGTTATTACCAATTGAAATGTCCCAATGAATACCATGACTGACAGAAAAATCAGGGGAGAGTAGTTTCGAACCCTTCCTCGCCGAGGGACATTTTGCAAAGAATGTCCTGTTACTTGACAAAATGACCTCCTCGAAGCTGGCCATGGAAGTGTCTAGCACAATAATATCCTTTGGCCCATATGTCTGCACCAGTCCAACACAATTCCCTGAACTGTTCTTACCTCATTTGGCGTCAATTGGTTCAGAGGGGCAAATGTATTCAGTCATGGAAGTCTACAGCTAAATGGGTCTTACCTGCTCTGGAGTGTTCTGTCTTTTCAAGCCTGACAGGCAGTTAGTTGCAGATTCCTAACGTTTCTTATTTGAGTTTTACGCATTTCACTTAATCCTGCGATTGAATTTCAAACAAGAAAGCAGAGAACAAGTACTCTTCAAGTTCACTCGCGGCTTTCAATCACAGTCAGCAAAATGCTTAACTTAATGAGGAATCCACATTGCATTTAACGCCCATCGCCTAAACTACATGGCCACATCTGCAGAAGCTACTAAACTGGTTTCAAGTACTCCCTCCCTGTGGAGCTGAGGGACAGACAATCATTGTTTGGTTTCTTTGAATTCAATCACCACAGTTTCGACAGGGTTAAATGTCAGGACATGTTTGGTCTGTGTAATCAATCTCGATGGTTGAAATGGTCATTCAGTTAAAAAGAAAGGTAGAGATTGCAAGTGAAAATAAACAGATCTGGCAGCATACTGGGAGAGACAAATAGAGACAACGAATCAGAACTTCTTCAGGAGTTTCTCCGAACTCTGTTTTCTCCGACAGGTACTGGCAAACCTGCCGAGTTCCTTCATTAGTTTCTGTTTTTGTTTTAGATTCCGAGTTCCACAACGAGCCAGTCAACAATACAGAAACGCATTTGTGGTTCCTCACTGGATTTGGTTTCCTTTTGGGTGCATATCCCTGACCCTATTAAAAACCCGAAAGTGCACAGCAAAGGAGTCGGATGGATAAGAACAGCGGCCGCTCCATGCGTGGGTCCACTTTCTCGGTTAACAGCCAAACGAGAGGACTAATTGCTCCACAGAGACTAGGTAGTCCCTTGTAGCAGGCCCCTTGCAGGGGCTCTAAAGCAGACTGTCAGTGAATTCAAGCTATCGCCTGCCCTTCGCAGAATGAAAATTGTCCCCAATTGGTTAAAGTTTCCAAAATGAATCCTGGGGCATTCATTGTGGACAATAGGAACAATCTGATCTCATGCTTTGCAAACACATACATGTCACCAGGAAACAGCTCTCCTAAAACGGGGAACTTCTCCCTTTGAGCTTCTGTGGAACATTTCCCTGACCTTGGTAAAAACCCAAAACTGTGAGGACAAGAAAAAACAGCATGTTGTGAGAACAGCTGTCGCTCTGTTCCTGGGTCATAGGAGAACAGTAACCTGTCAGTGAAGAGCCGAACGCACTGACTAACATCGTCACAGAGACTGATGAGCCAACGGCATCACAGACCCCCGAATGCAAGCTGCAGCCTGCTCCTCCCATATTGACAATCATCCTTAATTAGCACTTTTTCCGAAATAAATCCAGGGAACTTCACGGTGAAGACATGGTAATAGTCTGATCCCACCCTCTATAGACGCACCCATGACACCAGAACCAGTTATCCTCCAACCGGGATTGTCTCACTTCAGCCTTTCAGTGTCCTATCTGTTCCTGCGTTTTCGAATTGCCCTGGAGCTGAGATGAGATTTGACATCCTGACGTACAGGAACGAGAATCCTTCACCATCATAGATCATTTCATGTCCAGAGAACATCAGAGTCAAAGTACCGGCCTCTGAAAGAACGGAAAGATTTCTAAACTGTCTCTGCCCAGTCGGCCATTTCACCCTTCACTTTCCACTGAATCCGCGGCCCAAGGATTATCTAAAGATTCAGAAAGCTCGAGTCTGGGATTTCTGTTTTGCTTGTTGACAGTTTTCCCACTTGACAAGTGGCAACATGTTCCCAGAATCTTTTCACAATCCTGTGCTTTGCACCATGTACAGCGATTCACGACCTTAGGAATGTTTTGTTTGGAGCAAAGAAGATTAATGGGAAATTTCTTGGGGACGTTTATAATGATGTGGGAGAAAGAGCTGTTGATGGGCGGATTAATGGTCAGGAGGAACTGCTGCCTCTGACCAGGGTAATTGACCAGAGGACGAGGAGTGAAGACGTTTAATGGAAAAAGACAACTTGTTTCAAATAAAATCAGTGAAACCCATATCCCATGCTTTTTCTTTATCATCTGTGGATAGAGAAACAGGTCCGCTTTGAGTCAGGTCCGTTTCTTGTTCAGAACGCAAGTTTACTGCATGTCAAGAAATGAGCAGACCTGAGAACATATCGAGTTGTTTAGGCGAGATTTCTGGAGTTGCAGCGATAACTCTTCCAACAAGAAAAATTGTAAAATCAACTGTGAGGGAAATGTGCTCGGTATTGATGAGAGATAGAGTGAATATGAAGGATCCCTTTTCATGAGCAGAGAGATTAATAACACGGCAATGGTCGATTAATAAAGATGCACTTCTATCGCACTTTTCAGCTCCACTTTAATGACAGGCACTGAAACACCTGTGAAGCAGATATGTCATTGTCAATAATTATGTGCCAATCAGGGCTGTTTGTTCAAACAGAGGTCAAAAAAGAAAACTCAGAACTGGCACTGGAAACGCCAGTGAGATTATGTTTTACTTTAAAAGTTTGTCCTGCTCTTGTTTATATCCAGAATAGTGCAGGACCAGTGATCCCAATCTCAGGGGAAGGCGTTACCCTCTTAAGAAACAAATGAGGAGGATGTTCTCACATTCAGTGAGTAGCAAGTGTGTAGAAGTATTTATAGCCAAGGCCTGTCAAGACTGGGTATGTTCAAGGCTTCAATTATCTCTCTGTTAATAGCATGGAGCAAGTGGCAGTGTGAAATGTGTCCAAATTTGCTGACAATACACACTCGTGGGAGCGCATGTTATGATAAGATCATGGCAATATGCATAGGCATATAGATAGATTGGGTGAGTGCAGTTTCATGTCCGGATTATGAGGTCATGCACTTTGGTCGGAAGAGTCAAAAGAGAGATGATTATTAAAATCGAGAGAAAGTGGAAGAAACGTGTGACGCAGAGGAATATTATACACGGCACAAAGTTTAGTAACATATTCTTTCCCTGACAAAAAGGATGGCTACATTTCCGAATGCGAACAACGAAAGAGATTGTTTCCCAGGAAAGAAAAATAACTGAAATTAATAGTCTAATCGAAAGTTTAGAAAAGACTTGAATCGTTCCAATGGATGCCGTTGATGTTTATGGCTCGCTAACATTTGTTTCCAATGGGGCTGGGAGTGGGAGTTCGGGGACCTGGGGAGTGGAAGTCAGTTTACCCATGATTACTGTCATCCTTCATCTGTCTACGTCATTTTGTACGTTTTATTTCGCATTTTGGTTCCTGTGAGTGCCCTTGTAAACTGTACCCACTGGTGACTTATTTCCCTGGTTGTTCTTCATCACGACTCGAAAGAATTCAAAATTCTTTTCTCCTTGATTTCGGTGATCTCTAATCAAATGTCACAAGTACCTCGATATTTTCCACGCCTGTCTGCCTTCTTGCAATGTCAGTTGATCTGTCACTGTGTTACTGTTTCACAAATTAAGAACAAATCAAACAGCATCAATACCATCTCGGTTCCGAATGCAGAGAACTGCAGCCGCTCCCCAGAGTACTGCAATCTGTGCGATCACAGAAGCACACATTCAACAGCAAGGAAACTCAAAACAACAGAAACACTCTTTTGGGTTACGGACCTGGTTGTATATCTCAATCAGCAAACGAATTTTACATTGTGATCTCAACAGTTCCCTCACACAACGAACTAACCAATGCTGCAGACGGAGGAGAAAGTGAGGACTGTAGATACGGGAGGTCAGATTCGAGAGTGTGTTGCTGAAAAACACAGGTCAGGCAGCATCCGAGGAGCATGATAATCGACGTTTTGGCCGAATGCCTGATGAAGTATTCATGTCAGAAAGGTCCATTCTCTTGCTTCTTGGATGCTGCCTAACCTTCTGTACTTTATCAGCAATGCACTCTCCATTGCTGCAGAGTGTCACACAACCGAGCTTCGAGCCACGGAATCAGCGACACGCAGTGTCATGAGTCAACCTACTGCGGACACCTGGCAGTGGTGTTTTGTGTCAAGTTGATCTTCATGAATGTGTATCGTGAGTTGTCTGTCCTTTATAATGTTTCCTGCAGTCACTACGTGCAACATTGTTTGTCCAAATTTGTCTTGCAGATGATGGGTATTGGGTCCATTTTTTGGTGAGTTGTTGTCAAACGTGGCTTTCGGTTTATGTTGTCTCATAAATCCGAGTGGTCAGAGGAGTCTGGCTGTCCGTGCCGAGACATTATTTTTACCTATAATGTAGAGTGATTGGTGTGTTGGGTCATGGCATGTCCTCCTAGCGTTGATTTTGGCAATGGACCTGCGGCAATATCTACTGTTGCAAAGTATTTCTGGAGGATGTAGTAAACAACACAATCAGCTGTTCCGAGTAACAATGCATAGCGATGACGAGGACAACAAATTCTACTGGGTCAACACAAAAATAATTGGACAAGCTAAATAAAGTGCAGCCAGAGAATTTCTAGAATGACGAGACTCATCCAATGACTACATCCAAAAACATGTTGATCTGGACCCAACATACTGGGACATGCAAAGGACGACAAGAACCAGAAACTGAAAGCTGTGGGAAGGAAATCAAACCAATTCGAAACGCTGCAGGACAGCAGCGCTTCACACGAGATTCATCTGCCTTGAGGATATCACCGAGAAAGGGGAGGAAACGGCTGCAAAACAACTTCCCAAAACCACCGAACATCCCCACACCATCTGCACCCTTCACCGGAACTGCAGATCTTCACACAAACCTTGAAACCCTGAAACAGTCAGAGCCGCCCCAGCGGGAAAATGAACCCTGGCCTCCCACGTCACAACTGAGGTTACAAAACGCCACACGGTGGATGTCAGAGCTAACTGAGCCTGCAAGCTACTTGTGCATGTTCTTGTCAATAACACCTGCTTGATTATCCTCATCTCAGTTTCCATCATTTAACGTTGTATGCCTTAAGCATTACAAATTCACAGTTAAATATCTCTGAAAATTGTGAGAATTTCTGCCGCTCTGACACATACAAACAGTGATGTCCAGATTCCAACCACTCCCTCGCTGATAAAGTTTTCGATGGACAGCTACTCGAACATTTATGACTCTTATCTTAAATCTATGGCTACCGTTTGATTGATCCCTCCATCATAGGGAAATTTTTCGTTCAGTGTACCCAATCCATTCCACTCATTATTTCCTACATCTCAATACTGTCTCCTCTCAATCTCTACAGCTCTCACAAAAACAAGGCCAGTCAGTCTGAACTCTATCATAGCTGAAGTTCTTCAATCCAGACAATATATTGGCAAATTACTTCTGCACTGTTTCCACAGCTGTCATATCGATTCTTTTATGTGAATTGCAGCATTGTACATAATATTCTAGTGAGAGACGAATAAAGACTTGAAATAAATGTGGGGAATTCACAAACATTGGTCTTTTATAATAAAGTCTCTTTCCCTCGAAACTGTTCTGTGTCTTTTTCATGAACCCAGTGCTCCAATGAACTCTCGTCCATGCAAATCAAACACTGTACATGAGGATTGATAACCAACCACATTATCTGATTGCATTAAGTGGCTTAAGTGGTATTCGGGCATGTTTACCTAACATGAGTGACAGCTGCAACACTAACTTAACGGTGTCAATGTGAAAGTGAATGTTAATTTGTGCAATGCCCCAGAGACATGGGAGGAGGGATGGAAAGGAAGAATAGTGATTGTGAAAGGGAGAAAATTCTCCGAGATTCGATGCAGATAAAGTTTGAAGCAAATAAATCATCGCCTTAAAGAGTATGTTCACATTAAAATTGAATGTTTCCTTTCTGCGTTTGTTTTTTACAGGTTATATGGAGTAACATGGAACAAATGCGCATTACTGATACTCGGATTTGAATGGAGGTTGCTTCGGCCACAATGCAGAGGACGAACCACTACACGATCACATGAAAATCTCAACAGTAAAAGCAATAAATGCAATGGCTGAGATTGGCGAGGGGCGGCACCACATGCACAAGAGGACAACGCACTGAGATTGGAATGAATCGTCATCTTCAAAGCCTTCATTGGCTGTGGAGATTCCATCATTGAGATTGTTGAAGACTGAGTTCAATGGATTTCTAACAAAAATGAGATGTACAGGCGATAGTACACAAATTGTTGAAATGTAAGTTTTAATAACAACGAAGTTTCACATCTTTACTTTATCAGTGCAGACGGACCACGTAGTAACAACTGTTGAACACTCACATCACACCAGTTCCCAGGTCTGGAGTCAGAGAAATTTAGTGGCGCAATGGCGAAGATCCGATCGGAAATTGGGAGTGGAATGAAGGCGTGGATCTCTACTCCATCTGCCAGTGACAAAGTCCGTGAACATGCAGTCCTTCTATGAAGGCAGAGAGGCGCGAGAAACGCCCAGGCTGGGAGCTCCAAACTCGGCTGGAGCAACTTCTGTTGACATGGAATAGGGAGCATTGGGAGGAGAGGCTGGGAGTTCGAACCTCATCTGGATACACTTCAATTGACATGGTGCAGGAAACATTGGGTTGATGGAAAGTATCATGGACCATTTCAATCTGAACTGAAATAGTTTTCGGCAGCATACATTTTTGTGGATTGAGGGAGGATCTGCCCCAGGGAATTGTCACAATTGCAAATAAACATTTTGCAAAGACTCAGCTCGGATAGGAATACCTGTGCATTATGAAAAGGACTAAATATCATTTGCTCTGACATTTCTCATATCCTGACTCTGCAGTCGGTTAATTTTCTGGAAGGATATTTTTAATTTTTTTTGTGTTATTCAATTTCCTGCAAGCTTGTTCTGGTCTGGTCATTGATGTAACATAAACAACCAGAAATTAGCATGAAGTTAGGATTCGGTTCGAGGTTCCGTCGAATTTCGGAAGAACAACAGTAGAGTCGAGGTGAAATTTATCAGAACAGCAGTGTTCAAATTGAGTGGATGGGCAGACAAAGGGTGAAAGGAAGCTTAATGGTGATAAATGTGCTTTCTTTGCCAATGAAACCTACCGCGTCACAAAGTGGTGACAATTGAAGTCAAGCATTGTGGGTGACAATATTTGTTGGTTTTGTGAATGTCTCACCTGCACTGACAGGAAGCTTATAAGTCCTTCTACACAGAGTGAGGCAGGGAGAATGTGAACACAGGAAGCTCCAAAAAACAGAAATATTTCTTCTTTTCTGAACTTCAGTCCTGGACTGAATAAGATGACCTTTGCAAAATTATTTTACATCATGTCAGAGGAGGATTTACAGATTCGAACACGAAAACCAAATTATGTATCAAGATTAAATCATGCCACTTTTTTCGCTAAGACAAAAGCAACATGGAAGTTTCACCTTCTGACTCGCAGTATTTCTTGCACAATATCATACATTTGTTTCCCATGAAACGGGAACAGCTGCTCTTCCTCTAACTTCCTAAACGTATTAAAACCTTGGTATGTTGAACAAATCACACCTGAATCGTTTTTGATGTCTGTAGAACAACTTCAACTTCTCCACCCTGAACTTAGATATAATATTCCGCATTTCTTTGACTGTTCTGATAAATCTCCTTTCCGATTTCTCCACAGACATTCACATTCTTTGTCGAGATCACCTGTTTGCGCAAACCCAAATGCTGTGTATTCATGTGGGTGATGTCATCACACACAGGCAATTGCTCAGTAACATCACCCTGATTCCTGGGTATTTCCTCAACTGTGAGCGTTTGCTTTGATCACAGTGCTTCTGATTTCGTTCGAGCTGCCGGGTCCAGCATTTGATTACCAACATGAAATCAAATAAATCAAATTAATTACTTCAGTTTTTTTTACTGATAATCTACTGTTACAATCTGACACAACCTTTTGTACTGTCCACTCGACTACCAATCTTGATCTCATCTGCAAACTCACTGACCATGCTTTATACATTTATATCTAAATCATTTGTATGAATGAAAAGCGAAAGTGGGTTCAGCATTGAACCCTGTGGAACACAGCTGGTAACAGTCCTCCAGTCAGAACACTACCTTCCATCACCGTTAATGCCTTCTACCATTAAACTAATTTTATCTCGAATTGTAAAGCTTACATTGAATTCTATGTTAAAATTTAATAAACCTTGTGGAACCTTTTAAAAGGATTTATTAAATTCCAACTGAACAATGCCTACTACTTAGTCCTCATCAATATTCTTTGTTACGTCCTCAAAAAGCCCAACCATGTTTGTGAGACAGAAATTTCCTCGCACAAAACCAAACTGATTAGCCCTATTCATTACTCGTCTCTCAAAATACTTATAAATCTGATTGCTCAGAATTGCTTCCAACAACTTACCCACGACCTTAGCAAGCCTCACAGGTATATCATTTTCGTTTTCTCCATTCATCCCTTCCTCAACAAAACTACACCCTATTTATTGGGCACATCACTCGCAGTAATAGATGATGCAAAATATTTCTACCAAGGGCCCAACAGTTTATTTCCCTTTTTCCCGTGATCAGATCCCAGAGAAATATCCAACTTTATATTTTCCAAGTCTTCCGGAACTTCCTTTTTTCAATGTGAACTACTTTCAAAACATCAATGTTTGTAGCCTCCATTTCGTTCACTAATGTGAAATGAACATTTAGTATCTCTCCCATCTGCTGAGGTGCAAGACAAATGTGAGTTCTTGCATCATTCTGGGATCCGATTTATTCTCTAGCTCTGAATATACTTATAAAATATATTTACTTTATACTTAAATTTATGTGCTAAGGCTATCTAATATTCTCGCTTTGCCTTCATGATCTCCTTTGAAGAATGCCCCTCTACTCCTTATATTGTTCAAGAGATTGAATTGATATCGCATGTTTACATGGAAATTGTGATTTTTAAAAAAAAAATTCTTAGACGACAATCCTTCATCCCTGCGATCAACGTTGTTCTAATAGAATCCTGACAATGTGCGAAAAGGCAAATCAGTCCAAGAAGAACCCATGAAACATACGAAGATCATTGCACATAAGCTCACACCTCTACCCGATTCCTGTAACGCTGCATTTCCCATGGCCAAATGACGTCAACAACGTATTTTTCTTCTGTGGAGGAAACTCACGTCGACATGGAAAGAACGTGCAAACTGCAGACAGTCGCCCGATGAAGAAATTGAACCAGCGTTGCTTAGGCTGGAAGACAGCAGTGCTACCACTGTGTCAGCCATTGAAAACCTCCTATCCACCACTCATAATATATCTCCCCTGAGACATGAGGGTAAAAGCTATTCCAGATAATCCAAATACGTCTGACGAGAGCCTCTTATCGCGTCAGTTGTAAACCTCTGCAGTTGGTTCTTAACTCGCCTGAATGAATGCCGACATTGCATTTACCCTCCGAACGGCCAACAGGACCTGCATGTTAAACATAAGAGAAACCTCAACTAGATCTCTCAAGTGTCTTTAACCGAGGGATCTTTGAAGCCTTTCCCCGTCACAAAATGGTCTATGCCTCTAATCATGCCATTACTTCATGACCTCACTCTTTTCCACACAGTGTTCTAACTGCAACAATTTTTTATCCAAGCATTCGGCAAGTCGATGTCATTCTGCAGCCTGCCCACTTCCTCAAAACCATCTGTCCTTCCACCTGTTGTTGTGTATTCTGCAAAATATCAACAAAACTCTCAGGTCCTTTGACCCAATCAGTCACGCATAACGGGAATAGTTGTGGTGCCAAAACTGACTCTTGCTGAACCCCATACGTCACGCGCTGCCATCCTGGAAAAGACCCTTTCACCCAACTGTTTTCAGCCAGTCAGCCAAAACTCAAGCCATGCCAGTACTTTGCACCTGACACCATAGACCCTTATTTCGCAGCTTCCGATACTGCACCTTGACAAATACCAGCTGCGAATTCAAGCTGATCACATTCACAGAATATACTGTTTCTCACTTGCTCATTACCTCCTCATAGAATTCTATTACATTTGTCCTTAAGAACCTGTGTTGATGCTTCAAGTACTACGGAATCCCATCCTTATATTGACCTCTCGTACGGTATTGAATACAAAATTGTTTTGTTTGACATTTATCTAAAATATTAAAACTTTGCTTTCAGTCCTGAATGTCACGAACAACAAAGTCCAATTGCAGTTGAACTCTGCGCTCTGAGCTCTCTCAGCAGGCTCGATGAGTGAGTGAATTCCTTCCCCCAGTGGATCTCTCTGCGGTCTCAGCAGGGTCGATGCGTGAGCTAACTGTTTTTCTCAAATGAAGCATGTAAATACGTTCTTCCCATTGCAAACTCGCTGGTGTGCTGAGAGTTGAGATGATCGTCCAACCAAGTCCCACAATGAAAACAATTGAAGTGTCTCTCAACTTGTGAAAATGTCGATGGAACATCAGTCCTGCAGAGACTGGAGAGCACATCCCACACACCGGATATTTGATAGTCTCTCCACAATGTGAAGACGTTCATGATTAAACGATCCCAAGGAACTTGTATAGTGATTACCACAATCACAGCATTTAAAGGGTCTCTTCTTTGTGAATACGTTGATGCCATGTTAGTCCCCAGGAACATTTGCAACACTTATCACCGTCTGGGCGTTGAAAAGACCTGTTAGTAATGTTGATGGGACTTCACATCGATCGAACATTTGCAGCACATCCCACAGTTGTGGAATTGAACATGTCTGTCCTCTGGATGAGCACGTGGATCGGACGCCAGGTCCCCAGAAGTTCTAAAGGACTTTCATTCGTGTGAGCACATTTCCTATGCATCAACTACACAGAGGTATGATAATACTTTCCAAAGTCTGGACAGATGAAAGGTTTCTCATTAGTATGAGCATGGTGTTGGATAATCCAATCACAGGATGTGTTATCGCATTTTCCACAATCCAGACTTTGAAATGATTTCTCGTCATTGTGATCGAGCAGGTGTCGCAGTGGGTCAGAGAAGGAGTGTATCCCTTCCCACACATTGAGCTTGTTCCTGGTGACATTGCTTTCATGGGGTTTCAGCTCAGATGGAGAAATGAATCATCACTTGTCTACAGTCTCACTTAAATATGACTACAATTGTAGTTTGTGAGCTCTGGTGGGTGCAGAAGCCTTGTCCATACACATAAGTGAAGGATGTCTCCCACCGTAACCGGAGCCTTTTCCTTCCATGTTCAAACTCTGATCAAGTTCTATTTCGGATAAATTGCGCGACTTCATCTTATCATGGTGGAGTGATTGTTTATTAAAACTACCCCTTCTAATATGCTGTGAAATTGATGTTATAATTTTTTTAAAATCAAGAGAATGAGAAAGAGTCTCTCACAGACTGTGGATTGTGCCTGAAGCTAGAATTGAAGTTAAGGGATTTAGGCACCAACAATTTGACAGGAAATTTGCAAGAATCTTTCAGACGCACAGCCTCCACTTCTGCGAAAGAGCAGGTTACCAGGTGGATGTGATCACCATCAAATCCCTGTTCGCTCGAGGTCAAACACTGTCCGGACTTCTCTGATATCATGTCCTGTTGGAGCAGACATTTCCTACAATTGAATTGTGCAAAAGTGAGGCCTCTATCTTCAGTCCCCAACACAAATCCACTGCCTCGCCACTGAGTAGAGATTGTGGACTTGGAAAGGCACAGCAGGGCAGGTCGCACACGAGAAGCAGGAGAATCGACGTTTCAGGCAAGAGCTCTTCAATTGGAATGAGGCTTTTGAGCTGAGGAGGTACAGAGACAAATAGGAGGAGACAACGTATCTGAGAGTGTGATAGGTGGGTTGAGGTGTGGGTAATGTAAGATCGGTAAGATAACGAGTTTTTTTTATTCTTTGTTTTTTCAACAGTCTCTTTGGGAATTTAGAATCGTGGGAATGGAGGTGAGGTCATTTGAATGTTCCTCCTGCCGAATGTGGGAGGTGAGGCTCATGACTAGTGTCCCTGCTGACTACATCTGCGGGAAGTGCACCCAAATCCAGCTCCACGAAAACCTCGTTAGGGAACTGGAGCTAGAGCTGTATGAACTTTGGATCATTCGGGAGGCAGAGAGGGTTATTGAGGGGAGTTACAGGGAGGTACTCACTCCTCAGGTACAAGTAAAAGGCAAAATGGTTACAGTCAAGGGACGGAAGTGCAACTGGCAGGCACTGCAGAGATCCCCTGTGGCCATTCCCCTCAACAATAAGTATACCGTTTTGAATACTATTGTGGGGGACGACTTACCAGGGGAAATCAGTGGGGCACCGGGCTATGGCACAGTATCTATCCTTGCTGGTTAGAAGGGAAGGGAGGAGAGGAGCAGAGCAGTATTCATTGGGGACTTCATAGTTAGGGGACAGATAGAAAGTTCTGTGGGGACGGAAGAGACTCACGTTTGGTGTGTTGCCTCCCAGGTGCCAGGGTTCATAACGTCTCCGATCGTGTTTTTGGGATTCTTAACTGGGAACGGGAGCAGCCACAGATCATGGTCTATCGAGCACCAACGATATAGGTAGGAAGAGAGATGGGGATTTAAGGCAGAAATTCAGGGAGCGAGGATGGAAGCTTAGAGCTAGGACGAACAGAGATGTTGTCTCTGTTTTGTTGCCCGTGCCACGAGCTAGTGAGGCGAGGAATAGGAAGAGATTGGAGTTCAACACGTGGCTACAGGGATGGTGCAGGCTGGTGGGTTTTGGATTCTTTGATAATTGGGGCTCTTTCTGGGGTAGCTGGGACCTGCACAAGCAGGATGGTCTTCGTCTGAACCAGAAGGGTACCAATATCCTGGGGGTGTGGATATTCGCTAAGGCTATTGGGGGTGGGTTTAAACTAATCCAGCAAGGGGATGGGAACCAAAATTGTAGTTCGAGTATACAAAAGGTTGAGAGTATGGAGATCCGAAATCAAGTATCAGGGATGCAAGATGGCACCGGCAAGCAAGGTGTTGGTTTGAAGTGTGTCTACTTCAACGCCAGGGGCATCCAAAATAAGGTGGATGAACTTGCAGCATGGGTGGTACCTGGGACGTCAATGTTGTGGCCATTTCGGATATATGGATAGAGCAGGCACAGGAATGGTTGTTGCAGGTCCCAGGATTTAGATGTTTCAGTCAGAACAGTAGGCGGAACGGTGACACAGTGGTTAACACTGCTGCCTCACAGCGCCAGACGCCCCAGGTTCAATTCCCACCTTGGGCGACTGTCTGTGTGAAGTTTGCACATTCTCCCCGTGTCTGCGTGGGTTTCCTCCAAGTGCTCTGGTTTCCTCCCACAGTCCAAAGGGTGTGCAGGTTATGTGAATTGGCCATGCTAAATTGCCCCGAGTGTTAGGTGTAGGGGAATGGGTCTGGGTGGGTTGCTCTTCGGAGGGTCGGTGTGGACTTGTTGGGCCAAAGGACCTGTTTCCACACTGTAAGTAATCTAATCTAATCTAAGCAGAGAAGATGGTAAAAGTGGCATTATTGGTCAAGGGACAGGATTGCAGTTGCAGAGAGGATGTTTGGGACTCATCAACTGGGGTAGTACGGACTGAGGTTATAAACAGGAAAGGAGAGGTCATGCTGTTGGGAGTTTTCTATCGGCCTCCGAATACTACCAGAGATATTGGGGAAAGGATAGCAAAGATGATTCTCGATAGCAATGAGACAGACAAGATAGTTGTCATGGGGGACTTCAACTTTCCAAATATTGACTGGAAACACTATAGTACGAGTACTATAGTTGGATCCGTTTTTGTCCAATGTGTGCAGGAGGGCATCCTGACACAGTATGTGGACAGGCCAACAAGGGGTGAAACCACATTAGATTTGGTACTGTGTAATGAGCGCGGCCAGGAGTTAGAGTTGGAAATAGGTGAGCACTTTGGTGATAGCGATCACAATTCTGTTACGTTTACTTTAGTGATAGAAACGGACCGAAGCATACCACTGGGCAATATCTACAGCTTGGGAAAAGGCAATTACGTTGCGATTAGGCAAGATTTAGGAAGCATCATATGGGGAAGGAAACTGCAGGTTTTATGCTCATTAGAAATGTGGAGCTTAATCAAGGAAAAGCTCCTGAGTGTCTAACATAAGTATGCACCTGTGAGACATGGAGGAAGCTGTAGAGCGTGGGAGCTGTAGTTTATGAAGGAAGTTGAATCTCTGGTCACGATGAAGAAAGAGGTTTATGTTCGGATGAGATGTGAAGGCTCAGTTAGGCCGCTTGAGGATTACAAGAAAGCCAGGAAAGACCTAAAGAGTGAGCTCAGAAGAATCAGGAGGAGACATGAGACGTTGTTGGTGGATAGGGCCAGCATAAACCCTGAGGCTTTCTACAGGTATTTAAAGAATAAAAGAATGAGAAGAGTAAGATTAGCACCAATCAATGATAGTAGTGGGAAGTTGTATGTGGAGAAGAGGGCACGGGGGAAGCACTAAATGAATATCTTTCGACATTAATCTCCTAGAAAACGACCATTGAGATACAGACTACTAGACTAGGTGGGATTGAGGTTCACAAGGAAGAGGTATTAGAAATCCTGCAGAGTGTGAATGTCGATAAGTCCCCTGGGCCGGACGGGTTTTATCCTAGGATCCTCTGGGGAGCCAGAGAGAAAATTGCCGAGCCTTTGACATTGATCTTTAAATCGTCATTGTCCACAGGAAGAGTGTCAGAAACTGGAGGACAGCAAATGTGGTTCACCTGTTCAAGAAGGGGAGTAGAGACAATCCTGGTAATTACAGACCAGTGAGCCTTACTTCAGTTGTTCGTAAAATGTTGGAAAAGGTTATAAGAGACAGGAGTTATAATCATCTGGAAAAGAATAACTTGATTAGAGATAGTCAGCACAGTTTTGTGAAGGGTAGGTCGTGCCTCACAACTTTTATTGAGTTCTTTGAGAAGGTGACCAAACAGGTAGATGAGAGTAAACCGGTTCATTTAGTGTATCTGGTTTTCAGCAAGGCGTTCGATAAGATTCCCCAGAGTAGGCTGTTGCACAAAATGCGGAGGAATGGGATTATGGGAGATATAGCAGTTTGGATCAGTAATTGGCTTGCCGAAAGAAGACAGAAGGCGGTGGTTGATGGGAAATGTTCATCCTGGACACCAGTTCCCAGTGGGTCGGTGTTGGATCCACTGCTGCTCTTCATTTTAATAAACGACCTGGATGAGGGCGTAGAAGGATGGGTTAGTAAATTTGTAGACGACACTAAGGTCGCTGGAGTTGTGGATAGTGACGACGGATGTTATAGTTTACAGAGAGACATAGATAAGCTACAGAGCTGGGCTGAGAGGTGGCAAATAGAGTTTAATGCGGACAATTGTGAAGTGATTCTTGTTGGTCGGAGTAACTGGAGTGCAAAGTATTGTGCTAATGGTAAGTATCTTGGAAGTGGAGATGTTCAGGAACAGAGATCCTTGAAATGTGCTACCCAGGTTGACAGGGTTGTTAAAAAGGCATACAGTGTTTTAGCTTTCATTAATAGAGGGATCGAGTTTCGGAATCATGAGGTTATGCGACAGCTGTATAAAACTCTGGTGCAGCTGCACTTGGAGTATCGTGTGCAGTTCTGTTCACCACATTATAAGAAGGATGTGGAAACTTTGGAAAGCGTGCCGATTTCCTCGGATGTTGCCTGGTATGAAGGGAAGGTCTTACGAGGAAAGGCTGAGGGACTTGACGCTGTTTACGTGGGCAAGAAGAAGGTTGAGAGGTGACTTAATAGAGACATATAAGATAATCATAGGGTTAGATAGGGTGGTAATTATTTCTGATGAAAAAGCGTGAAGTAGTTTTCTCCAGGGCTAATCTGTTTGAGCTTGAAATTCCACTTCTGTGTTTCTCCTTCGAGGAACATGTGGATAACAAGCAGCTGACGCGAAGAATGCTCCAGTTTGGCAGGAAGAGCAACATGAGAGAATAGAAGCCGTAGAGTAACGGGGAAACAATTGGGGAGGAGACGTACGGGAAGCGGCCTAATGCTTCTCTTCCTATGTAACGACAACACAACTAGAGGAATCCAAAGTAAACAGGCAGGATGATGGGAGATTACAGGAAGCCAGGCTGCCTCAGGAGGTATACGTTCAGCGTGTATCAATTCTAAACGGCTTGGCCTGTCCTCGAATGGCAGCCTGCTGCCTGTTTACATCTTTGCTTACGTAAACAGGCTCTGGTTTTCAAGTCTAAAGTGAAGGAAGAAGTAGCCAAATGGTTAAATTCCTAATTTTCTGAAAGTCGGTCCCTACTGAGGCATTTGTCACTCTCGCAAGATGTGTCTGTGGTAATAGAAAGAACTAAAATTCCACCGAATCGTTCAAAAGAATTGACGTCTTCATTGGAATCATCTTGCAAAGCAAGTTGTTTATCTTCTTAAACTCGGTTTTCCTAAATATCTCTCAAAAATGAGCTGTTTCTGAGTACTTTGTAGCCAGAGCATTTGAAAGAAATTCATTCTGTTTGAATTATTTGTGGCACTTTTTAATATACCGATTAATGTCTCCAATCGGTGAATGCAACCGAGAATATCAGAGTCAACCTCAGACCGCTGTCAGAGGAGGGGAAGAGAGGAGGGGAAGATAGGAGCATTTCGCACGCAGCGCTTGTGCACATTATCAATTTCAAACCAATCCAATACCTGCTACCCTTTGGGAGTTTTAAGGAAACAATTAAAAAGAGCCCCGTTTCAACTCTGTGAATCTTTAGGGGAATGAAGGATGAACTGACCGAATGAGCAGAGACTGTCAAGGTACCTTCCCCTTCTTGAAGGAGCAAGGACATGATCTCTGATGTTCTCGAGGCATGAACTGATCTGAGATATTGAAGCATTCCCATCAGAGCTGCTCCACTGTCGTTGTTGTCACTCTCAGCAACAATATAACCTGATTCCCTGACCAGGCACCCAACCCTGGCCGCAGTGAAGAAAGCACCGACTCTTAACCAATACACCACCAGTGCTTCCTCGCAAGCTGTTGAACTGCTTTTTAATGCCAAAGCATATGGCGTTTAATTTATCAGTACATAAGTTTGAGCAAGTCATCGACTGGTTACAGAATGGAAAGAGGCCCATCATCCAAGTTTTCAGCTCTTGGCCTCTCCCGTTGTGTTCTCAAATTTTTAAAGCACTCGTCGTAATGCTATCATCCAGGTACGTTTTGCAATGTATCCGACTGAAGTTTAAGATGGATAACCTGTGTTCACACCCCGTCGGTGATCTAAATCCCATTTCACTTTCAGAGGCAAACACACAGACACGTTCTGGCGAAGTGACTGTGGCCTTTGGAGAGATCAGCCAGAAAATAGGATTGCACTCAATTGGCTTATTTTGTCCCATTTCAAATTTCAACACCAGAGTTTGGTGGCAGCAAAGAAAGGAAGCATTCAGCCATTCCCCTGTCTGTGTTCCTCCCCTATCTAAACATTGAACTACGGAGGCAGTGTGCTCTGAGAGAAGGATCCTCACTTTTTAGAAAAAGCAACATAATAGATGATTGTATAGCCCGTGCATTAGAAACTAGTCGGAACAAAACCAAGACAGAACTGAAGGCATCATGAGCAGAATGATGGGAGACTGTAATGCCGAATCAGACAGTGTCCATGTTGATAGAAACAGCGACTGTCCCTGGAAGTCCAGTCATTTGGAATCCGTGCTCTCACAGCCATGGCCTGCGAATCGTTAGCATTTACTGTTACCAATATGAAATGCTGACTTCCCCTTAAAAGTAGAATTATGACCTGGACATGCACACATAAATTGTGAAATTGATATAAATTGATGCTTTTATTCTTTCATATTTGGGCTGAAAGTGTATCATGTAAATACTTAGATGATCATTAAAATCCAATATTCATGCCAGTTAGTGTTGTCACAAAACTACAAAACCAGAGGAAGAGCTGGGTTTTGCATGACTGAAGGAGATGACTGCTCCTGCTTCCGACCCACTTTTCATCCCTTTTGTCCCAAGTTCAAGTGCACAAGCCAAGTACTGGCAATCTGATGTATATTTTTTAAAAAAGCACGGAAAATGCTGGAAGTATTCAGCTTGTCTGGCAGCTTCTGAAAGTGTGGTCGAGGTCAACACCATCACAACCTGATTGACTGTACTTTGTATTCACGATAACTAATGTCCAAGTCACAACTCATTCAGACACATTTCCTCATCTTTAAAAGGTATGCACGCTTTCAGTTTGCCATGAGAAACGTTTTGTCAATTAATTCAGTACTGACAGGATAACCGTTTAAAGCTGTATGAAACATGTTGCAAACGGTCATACCAGACAAAATGAGGTGCCATGTGAAGAAATATGTGTTTCATTCAGGAAAGTTAAAATAGAATTGTTCACAGAAAATTGTGGTGAACTTTCTGCCGATTTTTTTGATGAGGTAAGAAGAAGTCTTGATTATGCTAATCCAAAGCGATCAGATAAATGTAGATTGGCAAAACAAAAGACAAAAGTTCTGTGAGACCGCTGTGCATGAAACCTGGGGATGAAGGAATAGAAGGGATAGTAGCAATATTGATCATAAATTGGCTGCGTGAAAGGTTACTGATGAAGGGTGCCTGCCTGAAACTTCGATTTTCATGATCCTCGGATGCTGCGTGACCGGCTGTGCTTTTTGAGCACGACTCTAATACTGACTCTGATCTCTAACATTTGCAGTCCTCACTTTAGTCTGCGGGAAAGGGAACAGAGTCATCATTAACAATTGTGTTTTGAACTGGAAGAATTTTTCAAGCGAACTTTGATTGAGCATTGGTGTGTGGAAGTTCTGGTTAGATTATTTTAGACAAGCAGCATTCTCTGATTTATCAGACCGCCCAGCGAGCCCATGAGATTCTCTGATTGGTTGGAGGACCAGTGCCTCCAGCTTGATCCTGTAGGACCGCCTCTTCTTCGCTGTTGAACATTATACGTCATCACTTGGGATGGATCCTGCAGTATGCAGAGGGTTAACATGAACTGTGAGCATGCTCGCGGCGAGTGCTCAATGGAACGAAATGTTGTTGTCTCCAAGCGACAATCGTTGAGTGAGGGCTAAAGGGGAGGGAAGCGCCAGATTCTATAGCCCAGTTAGAGGTTACAGGTTTGGTCATGAAATGATTCTGGAACCAAACATAGTTTATCTGGGATCGCCAATTAAGCCACAGAGAGCATGAGTCTTCTTCTCAGAAACAGGCCCCCGTCAGCGACCGCTATTCCTGTTTCAGTTTTATTTTTTTTAAATTTATCAGGTTACGGTTGGTTGATCTATCTTGAGTGTGAATACAGCTGAAAATAAGTGATATTGTTTGAAATGATTGCGGTGGTCCATGAGGATGTAATGTTGTTGGGAGACGCGTCGGAGTGTATTAGTGACTGGAATTGGTGCGAAGGTGTACCCCATGAACACCTCTATCACTGACCTTGCTGTAAATTTTTCAGAGACGGAAAGAATGGAGCAGAAAGTGGAGGGACAGCACTCCTGAGCAGGATAGCGGGTCGCGGGAGTTTTGGAATTTGGGGTCATTCGTGGCCAATCCCTCAACAAAAACCCGACCCATTGTTTTTCTCACTGCTCCCCTTCTCCACACTTTCTTACCACACCCTCCACCCAGTATTAGCAACATTTTAAAGACGTTTACTTATTTCATACATACTATATCGCTTTTGTCAGAACATTCAGCAATTTGAGAACTGAATTGAAATTGAGATACAGAATAGCCAGTGTACGAATCTCAAAAGTTACTTTGCACTTCCTCGAACTGCTGACGTTCGTATGCTAAAATTGCTCCCCGATTACTGTTTGGTAAGTACTTACAGAATTATTTTTTAAATCTCGACAATGTGTTACTGATATCTGTGTCAGTTAACAACAATTGGTTTTCATATCCCACCTTTAACAGAATGTAAATATGAATTATTTAAACAGGACTGGCTTGTTGTGATGTTTGATCCTTCTCTATAATTCAGTTTGATCTTATCTGATCATTCCGCACAGTAACCTGCTACTTCTTTAGACCTACACCTTATGATCCCTCTTGCCTCAAAACTTTCGATATCTTCATCTTGTCAACATTCCACATTCTGGCTTCAATTACGTTCTGTGGCATCAAATTTCACTTAGCAACCAGTCTTTGATTAATAAATAAAATCGTCATCTCAGTCTTAAATGGACTACCCCATATTCTTAGAAGTGACGCCACCTCCCAACCCTCTATGGTTTGGACGCCCTGGTCATTGAAAGCATCCTTCCTGCATTTACCTTGTTCCTACCTTTTAGAATTTTACTCGTTTCTGTGACATCCTACTTCATCATTCTAAACTTGAGTGATTTTAATCCTAACGATTCCTCATACGTCAGTCCTGTCATCCCATGAATTAGTCTGGTAAACGTTTACTGTGCCGACTCCGAATGGAGAACATCCTTTATCAGATAAGGATCCCAAAACTACACACAACACTCTCGGTTGTGCTGTCAACAAGACCCTGCACAATTTAAGCAAGTCTTCCCTGCTCCTGTGTTCAAATCCTCTCAGTACAAAGGCTAACACACCGTTTGCCTTCCTCACCTGCTGCTGCTCCTGCATGCTTACGTTCAGCGATTTGTGTACAAGAAGACGAGATCTCCTTTCCTATTTTAGTTTCGTAAATTCATGCTGGCTCTGTCCAATCCAGTTACTGTTTTACAGTGTTAGGCTAACTTTTCTGTCATTCCATGTTTTCTCGCTACTTCCTTTTATAAATCGTGGCGTCATATTAACTGATCTCCAAGCCCTAGATATAGTTTCAGAGTCGATAGAATATTGAAATATGACAATTAATTTACTCTATTTAGACACCACACTCTATTTACAGAACGCATTCACTGCATTTAGGGTTACTTTATGTACACTGCTGTTTGATTCGCAGTTGGTGGAATTTACTGTCTTTTAATCTCATCAATTTCCACAACACTATCTCCCTGATAATACTGATTTCTTTCAGTTCCTCCCTCTCTTTTTCTTCCCAGCACTTAAGGAATATTACTTTTATCATCTAAGATGACAGAACCAATATACATATTTATTTGGTGTGCTATTTATTTATCCTACATTATAACATCCTCTGTTTCTCATTGTAAGGGATTTGTTTTCGATAATCGTTTTTTTCCCTCAATTCATATACCTTCAGGAGCTTTAACAATTCATTATATGCTTAGTGTTAAACGAAAGTTTCGTTCTGCATTAATTCTTTCTTCATTTTCTGCTGATATCTGATGTTTGCTGCTATATTCAGCCAATTTCTAAGGCTCCTTGAGTGCAATACTATGCCTAATATCGCTTGTTAGCCATGACATTGCCACGTTTCCAGGTTTCTTTGTGTCAGACAGGAGTGATAAGCAGTTGCAGTTCCTGCAAATGTTTTTGAAGTGCTTGTCATCCCTTTAAGTTCTGTTCCACAATTCGTTGTACACTGCTCACGCTTCATATCAGTATCATTTCTTCTATTTAGATTTCGGCTCATAATCTGAGTCAGCTCTATCACTCTCGAACTTAATGAAGAGTTCTCTCACTGACTTATTCAATCTTCCTGAGGGACACCATCGAGATGGATTGTCAATTATTCCTTGACATATATACAAATAAAGCTTTCAAATCAAAGTTGACATATTCCCAGGCCTGCTAACTCGTTAGAGAGAGAGAGAGGGAGGGAGAGAGAGAGAGAGAGAGATTGCGCGATTTGACTGATGGTGCTTTAACCTGAGAATCGTTGTGCCTCAGGCACAAGGTGAAAATGTGGGGACTTCATGAGGCTAGTACGAGAACTGTGCACATGCTGCTGCTGTCATTCTTCATCGAAATCTCGTCGACCAGCCAACTAAGCTAGCTCACCAATGGCCATTAAACAGTAGGTAATCAAGGATGTTCTGTCCTCCATCTGTTTCCTTAATGTTGCGACTCAGAAAACCATCTCATACATACACCACGTAAGTCTCCTCCATAGTATTGTTACTCATCTGACTTGCTCAGTCTATGGGCAGTTTAAAGTCACACGCAATAGCGAGAAGGCCACAAGATAAAGGAGCAGAATTAGGCCTTTCAACCCATCGAGACCACTCCAATATTTGGTCATGGTTGATATGTTTCTCAACCTCATTCTTCGGCTTTCTGCCATCTCCTGTAACTGTTGATCCTCTCATCAATCAGGGACCTATCTATGTCTGTCTTGAAAAATTGCAATGACTTGACCACTAAGCCCTCTACGGCAAAGAGTTCCAAAGAATGACTAGCCTCTTGCTGAAGAAATTCCTCCGCATCTCACTTCAAAATGGTCATCCTTTCTCTCTATACTGTGCAGTAGGCTCCTGGTCTCTCGTGCTAGTTGAGAAACCTCTCCACAGCCACTTTAATTGCCCCTCTCTGTATTGTTTAAGTTTCAATCAGATTCTCCTCAAACTTCTAAACTGCATCAAGTACAGCCCCCGAGTTTTCAACATTTCATGACAAGCATTTCTTCCCCCCAGGATCATTCTTTTAAACCTTCTTCGGACCCTTTCCAATGTCATCATATCTTCTGGAGTATTGTGTACAGTTCTTGTTTCCTCGTTACGAGAAGGATTTTATTATATTGGAGAGGGTTCAGAAAGTATTTACCAGGATGATGTCATGAATGGAAGTCTTCTGTTATAAAATTAGGCTGCGGTTTCTTTTTTCCCTGGAGCAGAGGACTTCGACGTTTGGCTTATAGAGGTTTGTAAAATCACGAGGAGCATAAATAAGATTACTATCAAAGGTGGGGGAGTTCGAATCCAGGGGCATATGTTTTAAGTACGAGAAGGAAGATTTATAAAGGACATGAGTGGCAGCTTTTGTTTTACCCCCTTTGGTCACTGTGTGCAATAAACCGCTAGAGGAAGTGATGGATGCAACTACAGTTAAATTATTTAAAAGTCATTTGGATAAGTAACTGATTAGGAATGTTTTGGAAGTTTTTGGGCCAACGGCAGGCAGGCAGGTCTATTTTAATTTGGCAATGAGTTCTGCATGGTATATATGGAGTGAATGGTCTGCTAAACTGCTGTATGACTCTGAAATACCCTTAGATATCGGGCCTAACATCCTGCAATATTCCAAATGCAGTCTGACCACGACTATGTAAATGTTCAACTGGACATCTCTGCTGTTGTATTCGAGGCACCTTGATATGAACTTTAAAATTGAATTTTCCTTTCTTAATTCCAACTGAACCTGCCTGATCTAGGGCTCCCAGGTCCCTTTATGCTTCGGATTTCTAAAGGCTTTCCGTGAACAGAAATTAGTCGAAGCCTGCCTTCTTCCTCTCATACTGCATAACCTGACACATCCCATTTTGTATTGCATTTGCCACTTACTTTCCCACCCTCTGCGCCTGCCTAGCATCTTATGAAGTTTCCCAGCTTTCTTGACACGACCTGTCTCTCCAGCTACGTTTGTGTCAAGTGCAAATGTAGCGAAAATGCACTCTGTTCCTTTGTCCAGATGTTTAACGTGCAACGTGAATAGTTATGGTCTCAACACCGACAGCTGTGCAAGTCTTAAAAAATCAGTAGCTGCCATCCTGTAAAACCCCTCTGTTCTCACTCAGCCAGTCGGCCAATCCCCTCCTTGTCACTAACAGCATGCTTTTACCTTATTTAGCAGTCTGCTGTATGGCACCTTTTCACAGGACTTATGAGTATTGAATTAGATCACGTCCACTGGCTCTGCTTTGCCTAACTTACTTGGTACTTCCTCAAAGAGATCTAGCATAGCTGACAGACATGACGGCCACTTGATGAAGACATGCAGACTTTGCTGTATTTTACCATCCGTTTCCAAGTACTGTGCAACACTGTCGTTCGCATGGCCGACAGTAGTCTGTGTCTGCCTCTCCCATTTCTTTCAGCAGGGGTGTTGCATTTAAAATTTTCCACTCATCTTGGACCCACCCTGACGCCGATGACTCCTGATTGATCACGACCAATGCCTCCAGAATTCCCTCAACAATCTCCTTCAGAAATCAGGAATGCAATCCATCTGGTCTCAGTGACCTAATCCCTTCAGACCTTGCAGCTTCCCTGGCATCTTCTGGTTATTGTTGGCATTTCATTCACTTCTTCCCTACGTGTCTATTAATTCACATATTTTGTTGTTGTCTTCCACTGTGAAAACTGATGCAAAGTACTTGTTAACCTGCACCATTTCGTTGTTCCCCATTACGTCTTCTCCAGTGCACCAATTTGCACTCTTCTCTCTGATGTCTCTCCACAATTCAGGCGCTCTGCCTGTATTGCTGATGAAGGGCTTTTGCCTGAAACGTCGGATTTTCCTGCTCCTCGGAAGATGCCTGAACTGCTCTGCTTTTCCAGCACCACTCTACTCCAGACTCTGGTTTCCAGCATCTGCAGTAATTGTTTTTACCGAGTTGACTTTAACCCTACTGCTTGCAAGGATGCCTGCCTTGAAGAAAGTTTCCACCTCTCTCTACAAGAATCTCATGGAGTCATCTTCCACTGCAACTCCCAGATCATTTCCTCTGCCCTGAAGCTACCTTCCCCCACCCTCCTCACTGACCTGTCACCTTCATTCCCACCCACATTCACCGAGTGTACTCTATTCTACTTTCTCCCCGCCCCCACCCTCCTCAAATTTATCTCTCCACCCTTCATGCTCTCTGCCTGTACTCCTGATGAAGGCCTTTTGCCCGAAACGTCGGAATTTCCTGCTACTCGGATGCAGCCTGAACTGCTGTGCTTTTCCAGCACCACTCTACTCAAGAATCTAGTTTCCAGCATCTGCAGTCATTGTTTTACCTTACTATTCTCTCTGTAACCTTTTAAATATGTGAACAAACTCTTGCGCCATTCTTTATATTTCAAGTTCACACACTTATGTACTAAATCTTAATAACTTATCTTGCCATTTCGGTTGTTCTCTGCTCATTATTGAACCCTTCCAAATGCTCTAGGTTTCACTAATCTATACCAGATGGTGTGTTTGTCTTTTGTTTCTGTGCTCTCCCTGACTTCTCTTGTCAGTCATGTTTGCTTTATCCTCTCTTAAGCATGTTTAGGTGGCGTGAGCAATGGATCCGGTGTTACTAGGAGCTGACGGAGTGCCATTTTGACTTGGGATAACGCCTGCCAACTTTACAATACAGCAGAGTACATGGAATAAGACTGTGATCAGGACACAATGATTGTGAATTTCTCTCCTGGACTGGTAGAGAAGGGTTTACGAAACTGCATTTACAGTGAGTTCAGAGGAGAGTATTTACACACACCAAACCCAAACCAAGGTATATTTGTGTCTTCTGAATTTCTTACCTGGATTGACAGTGATGAATTTTAGATACCCATTTTTGTTATTTTACCTTAACTCTTGTCGACTGTGTCTTTATGAGTTTTCCACCAATTACCATCCCCAGAGCCTGTGACTGTCACAAATCAACTCCATTTTCCTTCTGCTTCTCAGGTCATAAGGATGGAGAAAATCTGCTTCATTTGTATTTCCTGATGTCTGTCTGCGCACGCTAAAACATTCATCTACCTTCTTTCCCTGCACATAACACCCGACCAGCTAAATTATTCCAGCATAGCCTGTTTTATTTAAAACAAATTTCAGCTGCTGCAGTATTTTGCTATTATTTTCTTGCAGGTGTTTCTCACAGCACTGAGTCTAAAAGTACAGATGTTCCAACGATTAGCTGCTTTCTTACTGAGTAGTGAATGAAGAAACAGATCTATGGCCTCCTGTGTGAGTCTTTTTTCTTTAATTTTAGTCACAATTACCGAATGATTGCAACACAATGTAACTTGGCGCACCGTGCCCATGCTGGTTCCCTGAGCAGATTAGTTCACCCCACTCTCCAGCCCTTTCATGAGCAAGACTGGCTGATATTGTCAATCTCCAATTGCCTATGTAGAAGGCGATGGATTATCTTTTTGAACTGCTGCAGTCCACGTATGCACGTGGTCCCAGATTACTGGCATGTGAGGAGTTTCAGGTTAAACACCTGGAAATGATGAAGGAATTGCAATGGATATCCAAACCAACAACATAAGATTATAATTCTACCCCGTCTTCCATCTGTCAAAATGTCCAAAATGATTCACAGGAATGTGAAAAGGCAACACTTGACACTGAGCCACATAAAGAGTTGTTTAGGCACTTGACCGAGCATGTTTGAATGGGTTCTCTCTCAATTATATGCTTCAAATCAATTTTACAGGGTATTAGAAGGATTGATTTGCACTCAGCAAATTTGGATCAAAGATCAGAGCAGAGTCTGACGGAATCACTTCATTTACCCTAACCTGAATACTATGGTGTTCTGAACAGGGAAGATACAAACTTCATTGAAGGTCGGGAGAAACAGAACACGTGTGTGTGGGCGAGGTTTCACCTGATCATCTGGCCTGGCAAGACGCAAAGCGAATCAGCACAGTGAGAAACTTTGCAAATGTCAGGATTGTGGAAAAGGAGAAAGTGAGGATCGCAAATGCTTGCAATCAGTGTCGAAGAATGTGGTACTGGCAAAACACATCCCGTCAGTCAACATGCAATCATGAGCCCTTCATTAGGAGATTAAATGTCCCAAAAATATGAAACAAGGGGTAAAACAAATAAGAACAGGAAAGAGGTCGTACTTCAAAAGTTAAGTGGACTAAAGTTTGAGTCAATTAGACCAGACAGGCTTCATCCCAAAACGTTGAAGAAAGAGGAAGACAATGAGAGAATGTGGATGCGCTGGGAGTCATCTTTCAAGTTATGTGATCTCTGCAACGTCTCCTGTGGAGTGGAATTCGCGTTGGTACCCCACTGTTTTGCTTGTTCAGGAGTCTTTTCATCCGGTCCCACACAACTTCACGAAATACAATGTGGTTGTTGTAAACGTACCAGCATTCATTAAGGATTGTTTACCAGCTGGAAAGCATAGAGTAAAAATAAGCCCACTCTTCTCAGGTTGGTGTTCTGTTACTGGTGGAGTACCACAAGGATCAGTGACAGCATTGCTGCCTCACAGTGCTAGAGACCGGGGTTCAATTCCATCATCACGCGATTGCCAACATGAAGTGTACACATTCTCAGTGTCTGCGTGGGATTCCTGCGGATGCTGCTATTTCTGCACACAGTACAAACATTCACGGTTCAGGTGAATTGCCCATTATATCCAGGAATGTACAGGCTAGGTGGATTGCCATGCGATATGCAGCATTTCAGAGAGAGAGTAGGGCCTCATTGCAGCGACTGCATTGCAGGGATTGTATGATTCAATGCTTAAACCAAATTGTTCCCAAACATTATACATGATTTGGACATTTGGACCTCTTGTAATTTTTCCAAACTTGTTGATGACACCAACTGGATCGGAATGTATGTTGTGAGGAGGATGGTGGGAGCCTTCAAGTGAAGTTTGACAGCCTCACGAATGGGTCAGTAAATGGCAATTTATCCATAGCATACTATAGCTCCACAAAGAACTTCAATAATCTGGTTAAATCTGACTACCTTTTCGCAAAGTATCTTGAATTTTCGTCATACCCTTGATTTTCTTTCTCCAAGTGCCTTGCTCAACAACTTTATTTAAAAAAAAAAATTGAGAAGCTTTCATGTGACAGATGTTAAGCTAACTGCTTGTCATTTCCTCCTTGACGTCCCTTCTGTTCTGACTAAATAAAACTCACTGATCTGCATTGGTTCCCAGGATGACTCTCCACTGATTTTATAATTCTCAGACTTGTTTTCAAATCCATCCATGGTCTTACACCCCATTAATCCACCACTACTTCCAGCCCAATATTCCTCTGTGCTCTTCCCACTCCTCTACTTCTGCTCTCTGTATTTGAACGCTCCTTACTCCCTCACTGACAAATATGGATTTTACACTGAATGAGAGAGTCTGAAGCAGTGTTGCATTTCACTAAACACTACAGGCTACTGCTCTTGGCGTTAATATGGAGTTCTACTACATCACCATGTTATCTAAACAAATTAGATCAATTCATTATCATGACTATGAAGTAGATTCCTGCAAAATACTTGACTATTTTGTGTTTGCTGGCAAGTCCAGTATCTTTCTCTATCCCCTGTTTCACTTTGATTGTGACATGGCACATTTTACTCCTCCTTTATTCACTTATAACTGTCCTTTGTTTGAGGTCTGTATTTCTGGTTTTGTGTGTGGTGGGGCAGTGGCAGCCTGATGTGGAATTGCAGAGGGTTATGAAGTTGAAATTGTGTGGTGTACCTTGAAGAGAGGTAGAATGTTGTTCTGCACTGACAGCTTACGAGAGCAGTGTCAGAGTTTACTGGAAAATTGAAAATATATAACATTTGGATGTGAAGTAGGTACCTCAGTTGGTTGCCATTTTGACGACAATTCAACTTTAACCATCGACATTCAATTACGTCTCTGTAAACTAAAAGCAAATCGATTTCGAATTTATTATTCTGCCATCATCGAACCAATGAGATAATCTGATTTTGGGGTATAAGAATGGTAGGCATTTTGAACGTCAGAGAGAGTTACTGCCATTAAGGGAGAACTACAGGAGGAAAAGAAAAACCAAAAACAAAAAGACAGATTGCGAAATTAAGGGAAATGACTCTGGCAATTTGTGCAGCTAGCACCAAACAAATGTTAGCATGAAAGCTGCTGGGTTGCGCTATTGGATCTTATCATCACCATGATCACATGTGCCCTAAACACTGACATTGATAACTCGTCCGAATCTCATTTCGTCTGCTGCTGAAACTCTCATTTTTCCCCCTTTGATACCATTAGAGGAGACTTTAAATGAAAAGGCTGGCGAGTTTGCTCCATTGAAAAATTGCAGTTCTGAGGAACGATGGTTTAAATGAATATCAAACGCGACTGTAAAAATTCAGCGAAGGAACAAAAAATGCAGTGACAGTGCTGGAAGAATGCCACAGAGACCAGAACAACTTAGCGGTATAGTGGAGCTAATGGAAGTTAATCTATGAATAATGATCAAATAAAAGGGTAGAAATAACAGTGGATTTTCACAACTCCAATGTAGTGTGTCATTGTAATGCGAAATGATTTTTGAAGTGATTTCAAGAGCACTGTTTTGATCAGTCATGCTAAGACGAACAAGAGGAGCACAATAGGAGGAATGGCGTCGGGAGAGCATCATGGTAGTAGAGAGCACAAACAAGTCAGCTTAACATCAGACTGAAAGCCACCTAGCACAATAATTAGACTAGTATGGTTGACCTGGTGTGTGTTTATTTTACCATGGCAAACTGGTTAAAAGCTGAAAATGCGTTGCTGGTAAAGGGCAGCAGGTCAGGCAGCATCCAAGGAGCAGGGGAATAGACGTTTCTGGCATGCTGAAACGTCGATTCCCCTGCTCCTTGGATGCTGCCTGACTTGCTGCGCTTTTCCAACAACACGTTTTCAGCTCTGATCTCCACCATCTGCAGTCCTCAGTTTCTCCTCGAAAACTGGTTAAAAGATCAACGTCTGTGGCATTAATGGAGCTGCCCTTTACCAGCAACACGTTTTCAGCTTTTAACCAGTTTGCCATGGTAAAATAAACACACACCAGGTCAACCATACTAGTCTAATTATTGTGCTAGGTGGCTTTCAGTCTGATGTTAAGCTGACTGGTTTGTGATCTCTACTACCATGATGCTCTCCCGACGCCATTCCTCCTATTGTGCTCCTCTTGTTCGTCTTGCCATGACGGATCAAAACAGTGCTCTTGAAATCACTTCAAAAATCATTTCGCATTACATTGGAGTTGTGAAAATCCACTGTTATTTCTACCCTTTTATTTGATCATTATTGATAGATTAACTACCATTAGCTACACTATACCGCTAAGTTCTTCTGGCTTAGTGGCAGGAAGTCAAGACAAATTGGTAGCAGATCATCTCTGGTCCATGACAGTAAAGGCTCCAACATGATGATTGATTTCACAACCACCGGGATTGAAATGGATCGAGTGGTTTCATGTTCCAGATGTTGGGATCGGACACGTTTACCCATCAAGAGTGACAGCAGCAGCACAGATAGAACGGTGCCAATGTGCGCGTTAGATTATGGAATGGCTCTGTGAAATGGAAGGAGCGATGTAAAGGAGGGTTAGTGACCATGGAAGTGAGTCAAATCTCTGAAAATGCGTGGGCGTGAATTCTGATTTATGAAATGGAGAATTGTGATATTCCACATAAGTAACCAATGTTGTGGAATACCATATAATCTCGTGTTCCCGGGGCTAATCTAAGAGAGACTGAATGGCACAGCAGCGAAGATCAAACTGGAAATGGGCATGAGGATGAGCCCGCTGTGACGGTGTAAAGGTGCATGATATGCCGGGGCTGGAACTCCACACTCACCTGTAGGAACTTCTGTTGACATGGAACAAGGAGCATTGTGATATCAGATTGGGACCTCCAACTTATATGGAGCAGCTTCTGTTGGCAGAAAGCAGGGGGCATTGTGGCAGGAGGCTGGAAGTTCCAACCTCCCCTGGAGCAGATTGTATTGATAAGCAGCACGGAGCAATGAGACATCAAGTTGGGAGAAAGGATACTCAGTTATTTTAATCTGAATTAAATTAGTATTTAGCAGGAACCATGTTTGTAGATTCAGTGAATATCTGTCCCAAGGAAATCTCCCAAAAATAAGGGAAAATGTGGGAAAGATACAACTCGTGGAGGAGAATCTGTGCAGAAAGAAATGCAGGCAATATTTTCTTTTTCTGACTTTTATCATAAGACTGACTGCGTATTTGTTTAAATTGCAGGAAGCTATTTTCAGCTCGTTTCATGATATTACATTTCCTGAAAACGCACGCACGTCATTCCAGCAAACTAAACTTCAAATAATTAACGGTATATAACTAGCTCAAAGGGGGAGGACCGAGTTTGGTGCTGGAGGGTTGTTTTTCAGACTGGAGTCCCGTGACCAGTGGACTGCTACAAGGATCGGTGCTGGGTCCTCTACTTTTTGTCATTTATTTGGAGGTGTAGTGGACAGCAAAGAGAGTTACCACAGATTAGAACAGGATCTTAACCAGTTCGGCCAATCGGCTGAGAAATGGCAGATGGAGTTTAATTCAGATAAATGTGAGGTGCTGCTTTTTGGGAAAGCAAATCATAACGGGACTTCAACACTTAATGGTAATGTCCGAGGGAGTGTTACTGAACAAAGAGCCCTTGGAGTGCAGGTTCATAGGATTCTGATATTTGAAATTTAACTTGAAAGTGGAGTCGCAGGTAGATAGGATAGTGAAGAAGGCTTTTAGCACGCTTTCCTTTATTGGTCAGAGTATTGAATACATGAGTTGGGTGGTAATGTTGCGGCAGTACAAGACATTGGTTAGGCCACTGTTGGAATATTGCGTGCTTATCTGGTCTCCTTCCCATCGGAAAGAAGTTACGAAATTTGAAAGGGTTCAGAAAACAAATAGGATTTTGCCTGGGTTGGAGGATTTGCAATATAGGGAGAGGCTTAACAGGCTGGGGCTGTTTTCCCTGGAGCGTCGGAGGCTGAGGGGTGACTTATTAGAGGTTTTCAAAATTATGAGGGTCAAAGATAGGATAAATAGAAAAAAAGCTTTTCCCTGGGGTCTGTGAGTCCAAAATTAGAGTGCATAGTTTTAGGGTGAAAGTGGAAAGATATATATGAGACCGACGGGGCAACTTTATCACACAGAGAGTGATAAGTGTATGGAATGTGCTGCCAAAGGAAGTGGTGGAGGCTGGTACAATTGCAATATTTAAGAGGCATTTGGATGGATATACGAATAGAAAGGGTTTGGAGGGATATGGACGGGGTGATGGCAGATGGGACTAGATTGGGTTGGGATATCTGGTCAAAATGGACGAGTAGGACCAAAGGGTCTGTTTCCATGCTGTACATCTCTCTGACTCTATGACTCTATTTGATGTTGCCATTATGCTCGAGTTTATCTTGATTTATGGAGGAAAAGCAGGGAACTAATGTTTAAATTTACAGAATCACCGATGATCCCATTCAATGGCTGAACAGACAAGAGGCTGAATGGAAACTTCATCATGACAGATATTTTTTCATTATGAATCGCGCTGAAACACGAAGTGGGGAGGATTGGACTGAAGCAGAGGTGTTGATTTTCTTGCCTGGTTAAATTTTTGAATATGACAGCTATTTCTCCTGTCCACGTTAACATCACAACTCTGAAGCATGAAAGCGTGAAGAACACGTGGGACAAGTGGTGCAAAGTCTAACTTGCCTGACTCCAGATCTGAACATTGTAAGTTTCACTCCTCTCGAGCTCGAGGTTAATGCAGGTATTTATTACACTTACAACCTAATGTTCCTCATTGTAATGAAGCCGAGATGAAGTTTGAGCTCCTGATATGCAGAGACGAGAATCTCTTTGAGTACACGTCCCGGAGAACATCACAGTCAATGTCGCAGCGTCATCACAAGTGAGGAAGACCAAATAGTCCCACACACTGCGAATCGGCACTTTTCAATTTCACAGAGCCATCGACCCAATCGCTGCGGCTCCTCGAAATGGCAAGGAAACAAAATAAATATCTCAGTCTCATGTTGGTTCATGGAGTGCCGAAGCACCTTCTCCTTCTTTAAGAGGCTGGAACATTGACTCTGATGTTCGTGGAGACATTGATTGATTCGAAGCATTGAAAGGAATCCTATCACAGATGCCCAGCTGTTGATGCTGAGCAAAACAGCCCTTACGGGGAATTGAACCCGGGCCGCAGTGGTAAAAGTGCCAATTCAGAACCACGACACGACCAGGGACGAGTACAGCGGTCAGACGCACGTAGAGTGACAGCTCTCAAATGTGTTGGACGCGTTCTTTGCAGAAACAACCGCTTCACTATTCTCATTCCATTTTCCATCTCTTTGCCTTGTATGAATTAGCATGATAAATACAGACTGAATACCTCAGAAGGTTGTGTGGATTTCATCATAATGAGTTGCAGATTTATCCACCACCACTGGTGGATAAAGTTTTTACTGCTTATATACTGAAAACTGTCTGTATCTTACATTTAG
This sequence comes from Chiloscyllium plagiosum, assembly GCF_037043375.1. Classification (NCBI taxonomy): domain Eukaryota; kingdom Metazoa; phylum Chordata; class Chondrichthyes; order Orectolobiformes; family Hemiscylliidae; genus Chiloscyllium; species Chiloscyllium plagiosum. The sequence continues at coordinate 64,261,278 of NW_028270183.1, read as the reverse complement.
TCTGCGCCACATGGCGCTTGACCGAGAGATACCATTTCGTTCAGGCTAATATGCCTTCATCTCTCATTGTTTCGCACATTTCAATCATGTTTCCTCACAATCTCCTCTTCTCCATTGAAATTAGATCAGAGAAACTGATCGTTTCCAAAAAAAAGCACCCTTTGCTGAATACTGCATTGTGTCCTTTTTTCTGAGCATGATGTTCTAGTGATCTCCGGTACATGTCAGTAAAAATTGCTACATGAGCACTGATCTCACAACAGCAGTATGTAAATGGATCGATTGGTTTTAAGGTCCTAATTGTGGGATTGGGTCACGTTCGCCCAACAACATTGACTGCAGCTGCACAGCCTGAACAATGTCAATGCGAGTGTTTGATTGCCAAATGCCTCAGGGAAATTGGAGGAACGACCTAAAGCAGGGTTACTGATCGTGGGATGGGGAGAAATCTCCCAGAATTGATGGGTATGAATCCTGAGACATAGACAGCAGAGATGTGAAAGGGCGAGGGTTTGAAGGAGCAAAATCATCACCTCGACGAATATTTTCATGTCAAAAAAGATTGATTCGCTCCTGCTTTTGTTCAGCATGTCTTACTCCGCATAAAATGGTAACAAGTGACAATACTGGAAGTCAAATTGGAGATGATCATTCTGCTGCCACTACGCCAAGTGCTAACATTGCACAATACCGGCACCACATGGAATAGCATGATGCAAAAAGCAGCAAAGATAGTGGCAGAGGATATGTTAGGAACAGGACTACATGAACAGTAGTAATACTTGACAAACAGTGACTGAGACATGCAAAATCATGGTGGGCTGAATGGTTAACTTTAGTATTTCCAGAGTCAATGGATATTTCATCACTTAGTTTATTGAAGGCGAAGATTCTCCAGAAAATGAAAGCGTCAGGGAATAGTGCAGGGAATTGCTGGAACGTATTTCTGCAAAAGAAATGTAGTTTTCCTTCTTAACCAATTGCGTCATGCAAGCAAGTGACCACTGCTGTGGAATATCATATAGTGCGAGGTTTCAAGCCTGGAATACGAAAAACTGTATGGTGCAACAGCGAAGATCAAACTGGAAATGGGGATGGGGATGAGTCAGCAGATATGGGTTCAGTAATGAAATCAGTGAGTGTGAAGTATTTCGTTGAAAGTATAGAGTGAATTGAAATGCCGGGAACTGGGAGTTCCAACATCGCGTGGAGCAGATTCTATTGACGTGTTATACGTCGCATCAGCCTGGGAGCTCCAACGTGAACTGCAGCAGCCTCCATTGACACGAAGCTGGGAGCACTGGGACATCAAGCCGGTAGTTACAACTTTACCTGGAGCAGCTTCTATTGACATCTGCACAGAGAGAAACGGAGGTAATGTTTTCGCTCTCTAACCTTTCTCATATGGCTAACTCTGCTCTGGCAGGAAGGGTTTTTTTTGTTCATTTCATTTTATCGAATTTCTTGTAAACTCGCACAGGTCGTTAAAGTACTTTCAAACTTCGAAAATTAGCTTGAATGCGATGTTGTGATTAGGCATTAGTTTATCAAAAGTGATGGAGCAAAATCAGTGAAGTGAATTTGAAATTCATCAGATGAGCGGAGATACCATTGAATGGCTGAGTAGACACAAAGTGAATGGAAGTTTCATGAGGCTGAATGTCTTTTCGTTGCAAAACCTCCCACTGCGCAATGAGTGGATGATTGGAATGAAGCAGTAACAGTGGTTATCTTTCCTGGTTATTCAACTTGTGAACATGAGTACGATTGGTCATGTCGTGTTTAGATCACAACTCTGGAGAATGCCAACCTCAAGCACGCGCAAGCGCAGTGTCACAGTGGATAATACGCTTGGTTACGTTCCAAAAATTGTAGTTAAGATTTCGACTTGGTTCAAGAGCAAGACTGGCAGGCTTCAAATTCACATACAAGCTAACTTACCGCACAATGTAACACATACATCGGGCTAGTGGCACAATGGATAACGTGCAGAACTACAGATCTGCTGAGTGGAGTTTCGATTCCAACCTGGCTTGCGGGCAGCGCTGACTTTATTGCACTAATAACTGACTGTTCTGAAGCCCAATTGAGTTTTGCACCTTGAACTGCAGGGTCAAGGGCCCTTTCATTAAATGTCCCTGCTAACGTCAGAGTCAATATCCCAGAGTCATCACTGGGAGGGGAAGCTGAATTCGTCACTCACGCTGCCCTTTACACCTGTCAACCTTCCGAGGTTCACTGTGGCACCTGTGATTGGGAAGGAAACAAGACACAGAGCCAAGTCTCAGCTTTGACAATTTTGGGAAAATCGTTAGGAATCAGAATCAGAGGAGAATGGAGAGTGAACTGTTTGAATGAGCAGAGACTGCCGAGGCACCGTCCCCCTTCTTTAAGAGACTGGGATGTCGTCTCTCATTTCTCGATGTCATTAATTGATCCGAGGTACTAAGAACACTACACTTGCAGGTGGTCTGCTTTTGCTGATGTTGTTGTCAGAATCGAAACAAACCCCAACTCCCGGACTGAGAATCAAAGCCGGGTCACAGCGAAGGATGCAAAAAAAAATGGAACTGCTCGCCACCACGGACAGCTACACGAATACCACGTATATGTAGAATGACAGCCCTCAAGGTCGTTGTACATGGTTTCGTTAGATGCAATCGCTTAACTATCTTTATTCATTTTCATCACTTAACCTTGTTTGCATACACAACTCAAGTTCAGATCCGTGTATTTCTGAAGGTGATGTGGGTTCGCCTCTGTGCATCTCTTCATAGAGTGAATCCAGATTCAACCATATGCTTGCTGATGAGATTTTTCTGCATATCTCCCCAACCCTTTCCACCTCTGAACTTCAGTTTATGCCCCTATTGATCGGTCAAGAGGAAACGTTTCTTTTAGCTTGCATTGTCCATGTCGCTCATTACTTAGTGCATATGAAACAAGTATCGTCACAGTTTCCTCTGTCTTAAGAAAACAACCCCAGTCAAAACAATCTGTTTTCATAACCTACACTTTTCAACTTGGTCAATTTCTGCACGGTTTCCAGTGCGATCACATGACTACTGTAATGTGAGATGCAGAACTGACCATAAGACCATAAGACATAGGAGTGGAAGTAAGGCCATTCGGCCCATCGAGTCCACTCCGCCATTCAATCATGGCTGATGCGCATTTCAGCTCCACTTACCAGCGTTCTCCCCGTAGCCCTTAATTCCTCGAGACAACAAGAATCTATCAATCTCGGCCTTGAAGACATTTAGCCTCCTGGCTTCCACTGCACTCCGTGGCAATGAATTCCACAGGCCCACCACTCTCTGGCTGAAGAAATGTCTCCGCATTTCTGTTCTGAAATGACCCCCTCTAATTCTAAGGCTGTGTCCACAGGTCCTAGTCTCCTCGTTTAACTGAAACAATTTCCTAGCATCCACCTTTTCCAAGCCATGTATTATTTTGTACGTCTCTATTAAGTCTCCCCTTAATCTTCTAAACTCCAACGAATACAATCCCAGTATCCTCAGCCGTTCCTCATATGTTAGACCTAACTGCATATCTCCCCAACCCTTTCCACCTCTTAACTTCACTTTATGCCCCTATTGATCCGGGCATAAACTGCAAGCAACTGCACGCAATATTTCGGGGGAACCGAATGAACAAATGAAATAAACGACTGGAGAAAGCCACAGAAACCTGTCGTTTCCAATAAAACATCTTTTGCTCAATCCTGCGCTGTGCACTTATCCTGAGCCCGATGCTCCAGTAATCTCTTGTCCGTGTCAGTAAAAGCTGCTCCACGAGGATTAATTACAGAACAGGTGCATCTAAATGGATTGAATTGCTTGAAGATGTAGACCATGGGATTGAGCACTTTCACCCAAAACAGTGACTGCAGCAGTACAGAATGAACAGTGCAAATGTGAGTATTATATTGCGCAGTACCTCAGTGAAATGGGAGGGTGGACGTTTAGGCAAGTTAGTTCTTGTGGGAGGGAGAGGTTACTCCGATAAAGGGTGGTTATGATATGTGAAACGCAAAGATGTGAGACAGCGGGTGTTTGAAGAAGGAAACTGATCACCACGAAGAGTATTTTTATGTAAAAAATAGATTGATTTTCCCAGCGTTTGCTAAGCACATATTACATGGAGTAAAACGGGAAAAATGCCGATTGCTGTGACAGTGATTCGAGCAGAACTTGCTGTGTTTACAATGCCAAGGAAGAACCATTTCATGATACTGGTGCCACATGGAAAATCACGATGCAAAAAGCAATAAGGATCATGGCAGAGATTATGCCAGGAACAAAACCACTCGCACAAAGGATTACTTGTGAAACAGTGACTGAGATGTGGGAACTCAGATTCGGTTGAATCTTTCACTTCTGTGTCCCGAGACACTGTAGTGATTGCAACACTGAGGTTGTCGGGTATTACGTTTGCGAGATATCTACAAAACTTCAAATGATCGCAAAGGTCGTTACTGTAATTGAGACCTCAGAAAATTAACTGGTTTCTCCGATGTGGTGATTAGGCTCATGTTCACGTCAGTTATGCTGAAGAAGTGGATACGAAATTCATCAGATCAGCAGTGATAACATTGAATGACTGACCAGTCAGAGTGTGAATGGAAGCTTCATGAGGACATATGTGTTTTCTTTTTGAAAATTCCCCGCTTTGAAAGGTGATGAAGATTGCACTGAAGCAGTGACGGTAATTATCTTTATCGCTTGTTCAATTGGTGAACATGACTGCTATTAACGATGTCCGTGTTAACATCATGGCTCTTTAGGCTGCGCATCAGGCCAGTGGCGTAATGGATAACGCGCCTGACTACGGATCAGGAGATTATAGGTTCGAATCCTACCTGGCCTGGTGACAGCGCAGACTTCTAATACGCATAAAAACTGATTTTTCTGAAGTCGAAATACGGTTGGAGTTCCTAATCTGCAGGAAAGAGAATGCCTTCATTAAATGTACCCGAGAATATGAAAGTCAATGTTCCAGCGTCATCACAGGAGGGAAGCCAAATAATCGCACACGATACTCATGAGCATCTTTCCATTTCATAAAGCCACTGATCGAATAACTGTTGCTCACGGTAATGCTCGGCTTTGAGCATTTTTCGAAACTCTTTGGTCAGTGGAATCAGAGAAGAGTGAAGGGTTAACTGTCCAACTGATCTTTATAGAGCGTGAGTTCCAGACTCTACCACTCGCTGACTGATAAAGTTTTCCTACAAGTCTATTCAAAGCTTTCTGCATCTTATCTGAAATCTACAAACCCTGGTGATCGATCAAGAGCAAATATTACCTTCAATCTTTAATTCCATGCTCCTCATTATTTCGTACATGTCAAGTGGGTGGCACGGTGGCACAATGCCTGAGATCCGGGTTCAATTCCCGCCTCAGGCGACTGACTGTGTGGAGTTTGCACATTCTCCCCGTGTCTCCGTGGGTTTCCTCCGGGTGCTCCGGTTTCCTCCCACAGTCCAAAGATGTGCAGGTCAGGTGAATTGGCCAAGCTAAATTGCCTGTAGCGTAAGGTAAGGGGTAAATGTCGGGGTATGGGTGGGTTGCGCTTTGGCGGGTCGGTGTGGACTTGTTGGGCCAAAGGGCCTGTTTCCACACTTGAATGTAATCTAATCTAAGAAAAAATGTGTTTCCGCACAATTAACTTGCTCTGAGAAAAACCAAACTCGTTTTGCCTCGGCCACACCACTCAAAACATTCTTATGCTGGCAATGCAGAGCGTAACGTCGTTATTTGTTTTGGTGAATGTATAGTAAAATTTACTCGGAATATTTTAGTTAGTTTGACTTCCAGTTTTTAAAACAGAGAGGAAATTATTCACAATATTAAGGGATGAAACACAGTGAATGGAACATAGAATATCCACAGAACTCAGCTATCCAAAATAGACTTAATTATGCTTTTCCAAAGGTACGCAACATTCCTGATAATTATACCCCGTAAACACAGAGTAAAGATGAAACAAGTTGACAGGTCGAAATTAGAGGGGCACAAGAAGAGAGACAGGCACATCACTTGCATCGATGGGCACCTTGAAAGCTTTCTTGTAATTAGTTGTGGATGATACTTTGGCAATAGGTAACAATGTATTTAGGCTGTCAAATACATTTTGAAAGTCTTGTGTTCACTGAAATTTCTTGCCTGTTTTTAACAATTCGGTGACTGGAGCAGTCCCACTGATAACATTCAGCACAAACGTTCAGTAAAAGCCACTCAATCCGGGGAACGGTCGTACTGCTCCTTTCGTCAACAATGTGTAAATGTCCCCTGTAACTTTCGATTTCGCATCCTGTGGGGCTATTTGTCCGTGTTCAACGACATATCCCAGGAAGGTGACGTTGGCTTTGGCAGATTTAGTTTTAGTTAGGTTTACAAACCAGTTTGACATCCGAACTCGATCAAACAAGCCCGATAAATGCTGTAAATATTCAATCCATAAGAGAGTGACAGTCACCAGGCACAATATACACCAAACAGTTGCGTATCTCGCAATTACCTTGTCAGTTAACCTCTGAAATGTGGCCGAAGTGTTTTCCGTACAAACGGCATTACTTTAAATGTCTGCAGGCCAGTTGGCGTTATAAAATTGCCTTTGACCTTTCTGACAAGGTTCACTGCCAGTAACATTTGAGGAAGTCCAGCTTAGAAATATAAGTTACTCTTCCAATCTTTTCCACGCAGTCCTTCAACTGTCCATATGTATTTGCGTCAGTCTTTCTAACAACATTGATTTTGTGACCGTCCACACATAACTGTTGGGACATATCTGGCTTTGGCGCCATGGTGATTGGTGAACTCCATTAATTGAAACTCACTTCCGTTATGCCAGTTGGAGCATACGTGATATCTCCTTATGAATTTGTAAAATTTTAGAGGGTTATGCCTGCAATGATGTTACAAAGTTAGAACAACTCTCCGATATTTACATCATCTACAATTCGATTATTAACTCCCAGTTTATTTCAGCAGATCTCTCCATGCAAGAGTAATAACTTTTTAGATTTTCTTCTGGAAGATAACTGGATAACTTTACCAATATTGGACAACTTTTGCATTATCCAATTTTATTTCAGGAACGTCCAATGCAGAATTCCCTGACATTAGTTCTTCCCAGTGTTTCGTAGCCAATAACACATTCTCCACTTGCGTTCGTTCTCTCCCAAAATACCGTTAGAACATATTCCCATCGGACATTCTGTGAGATTCCTTCATGCCTGGAGTCGCTATCAAGTAGCTAACCTCACTCAATTTCCTCTCAATTTGATCAGGTCTTCTAAACCTTACTTTAAAGTTTCACTGATTAATGTAATTCAAATAAATACATTATTCCCAGTGGCAAAATTGTGATTTTTTTTTATTTCTCATGCACTTCCTGCATCACCATTTGCTGCGATACTTTTAAATACTGTCTCTACAACTCCCCAACATTATTTAGTCCAACTCTAAAATTTGACACATCGTCCAAATGTGTGGTCTCTGTAATCTGACTTATTAATTTTCCTTCATAAATTTTAATGGTCCTCTTACCTTATGCCCAAAATTGGTTTCAGATGGACTTAGTTTGGTGGATTCTTTTGGTACATCTCAGATCGCAAACAGCACTGACGCAACTCCCTTATGGAAATAATCTGGCTACTCCGAACCATAAAACCTCAATATAGTCTTTAATAATTGACGTCACATTTCCAGTGCACCGTGTGATTCTGGATGGGACACAGTAGATTTGAATCGTTTTATTGTCAAACTATCTATATACTCCTTGAAAAGTTTGGATATGAAGTTTGGCCATTGAGCTAATTGTATCTCTGATGGTAGTCTTAATCTAGATTTTAAAAAATCGTAATTCTACCACAATCCTTTTAGCTGTCATATTGCACGATTGAACAACATTTGGAAATCTCGTCAATACATCAATTTCTGTTAATTAATGCTTATTCCCATCTTTTATTGGATGTAGGGAACCTACACAATGAATGAAGACACTTACGAAAGATTCCTCGAACGCTGGGATATGTATTAAACGTGCAGTCTTTATTATTTCCCATGGTTTTCCAATTAGTTGCAACGTATGATACGTCTGGCAAAATTCAAATGCATTCCCTGCAATCCAGGCCGGTAAAAATGTCTTTGCACTTTAGCCTCCGTTTTCCTCATGCCGAAGTAACCTCCAATTTGTGGCACATGCGGAACTCGCAACACGACTTTTTTTTACCCTACTGTAAAAAAGTTCTGCCCATTTCTCACTTGCTTGAATATGTGTTCCTCTCCAATTCCTCCTTAACATATCATTTGCTAAGCAATATCACACGAGGATGCATTCACTCTCCTTCCAAGTGCATTTCTTCTGATCCAACTGCTTTATTTTTTCTTCTTTCTGCTGTAAATCAGTAGCACAGCAGAACTGAATATACTTGCATTTTAACGCTTGTCCCCTGCTGTGTCCCACTTATCTGATAAAAAAATATTTTGTTATCATATTTCAGCTTCCTTATCCGTGCGTTTTGATTTCTCCTGCTTCAGCTTGTGACTCTGTGATCGCATTAATACACAAAGAAAATTCCTTTGATAAACATCCTGCATTGCGACTCTTGCCTGCATCTTGACTGGCTTTTCAACTGGAGTAGGCAGCACGCTTACCGGTGATTGAGCTATATCACTTGCAAGCACAAATTGTATTCTTGAAGCTGAGAATCGTATATCTCATACTGCTTTAAACCTGGTGTCCTTTCCTTATCTCTTGCGTCTAACTCAAGCTGCTTCATTTTCAAATAAATTTTAACCATCTCTAAAGATACTCATGGATTTTGCAGCTTAGTTAAATGCTGAGCTATTGCGAGAATGATCTCTCCTTCCCTCACAGAAAGAGGCAAATACAATCTCAGCATGTCTGCTAATTCCAGAAGCCAGGCCTGAATTATTTTTTGTAAAACTACCAACTTTACATCTGCCATAGCCAGACAACTCTTTGTACCTAAATGAGACATTGCTTTCCTCGGCATTGTCTACTCCAATCCAAATCAACACCCGTAATGAAGACACAAGCACCAATCAGTTGTTATTTTAATCCACCAACTACCTCCCGATTTGTTATGGACGAGGCTAAAACATTCAAAACTTTATTAAGCAGACAACCCCGATCGTAACATTATACTTTTTTCTTTAAGTTTATGGTGAAAATTACCTGAGGAAGCTAGTTACAAACATTATTCACAAAATGACGGATTGAAAAACAAAATCCAGACTATAGAATACCCACAGAACTCAGTCTGTCCAAAGGAGACTTACTTATGCTGTTCTGAAAATATACAACAATCCTAAAAAAAACAAGTACCTTAAACACAGTAAAAATGAAACAGCAGCTTACAGGTAAATTTTAGAATTGCAGAAGGAGAGAGGTTATTAGTTCGTGCGCCACTGCTGCAGGATCTAAAAACCGGAATTCAGCTTTCCAGAATGACCACTCTTTTACAGTTCATTTTAAAAACATAACATCTTTGGCCTTCAGCCTCAGCTGTTGAGGGAGAAACGAAAAGCCTCACAGCGAACACTTTCATCTCTGTAACACTTCATCCGATTCGGAGCCTGAAATGTTTTACAACGCCTTTGATAAAAAAAAAGATATCAAGTCACATTATCCTTGAGAAAAAGTACAGCTCCGTTTTTTTTTAAAAAAGAGAACATCTTTGTGACAGCCCAGTCCGTCCAAACTATCTTCATAAGTGGAACTCTTCGAACAGACTATATCCGGGTAAATCTGTTTTGCACCGTTTCCAATGCTATCACATCCCTGCTATAATGATAATTGCAGAAAGACACACAATACTCCAGCTAGAGCCGATTGAGCAAATGATATTAACAACTTAGAAAGCCACAGAAACTGCACTTTTCCAATCATGTGACTTTTACACAATACTGCCCCGTGGAGAAAGTGAGAACTGCAGATGCTAGAACTCAGAGTCGACACTGTGGTGAGAGAAAACACAGTCGGTCAGGCAGTATGCGAGGAGCGGGACGACTGATGATTCGGGCATAAACCCTTCATCAGGAATGAGGTTTTGTGGCCGTGGGGACTGAGAGATAAATGGGCCGCTTGGGGGTTTGGGGGCATGATAGCTGACAATGCGATGAGAAGGTAAAGGTGGAGTTCTGACAAGAGGTGGAGCGGGTAGGCTGGAAAGGTGATGTGCAGGTCATGAGGGCAATGCTGAGTTAGAATCATGAAACTAGAATAGCGTAAGGGAAGGAAGAATGAGGAAACTGGTGATCCCATGTGGCATCAACGGCCCAAGAGGGCGATGAGGCCTTCTTCTTTCAGGCGTCAGGTGTTTAGGGAATGTTAATGAAGGAGGCGCAGGACCTGCATGTGCTTGGCAGAATGGGAGGGGGAGAATGAATTGCATCAATGATGAGCTTCCAACTGAATTTCCAAATTATCATTACGAACATGTTGTTACATCTCAGGAATTGTACTTAACACTACCCCAACTGAGGAGAAGGCGAGGATTCCAAATGCGAGAGATTAGAGTCAGGAAGGATGGCGCTAGAAAGCACAGTCGTGCGGCAACATCTGAGGACCCGGAGTGTCAATGTTTCCAATTATGCTGACGAAAACATTATGGTCGAAACATCGACTTTCCTACTCCATGGATGCTGCCTTACCAGGTGTACTTTTCCTGATCCACACTTTTAACTCGACACTACCTCAGCTCAACTGCAGAGGAAAATGAAGATACACCTGTCACCACTCAGTTGATTCTTCTGTCGCATGCAAAACAAATTCAACATTTGAATTCCCCATAAATATCAGGTCATTCAGATTACTAAAGAAAAAAACTACCGAGGCTGAATATCTCAGCGAAAATTAATAATTGTTTTAGAATTCAGTAGTCTGTCACTTCAACTGAATGTTTGAATATTAAAATTGGTACAGGAAAAGAGAAAGCTGCAGTTTAATAACTGCTACATTCTGTTTCTCAAAAGAAAAAAGAGTTTCATGAACTGGAATGTTTCGATCAGGCAATGCACACTCAACTCGTCAAGTGCTTATAGGAATGGAGGAATATATATTGGCTTCGCCACTGCTGAACAGATGAAAAATATCATTTTGCTTTCCGAATTAGTTGATGCTCCTGCAGAAAAGTCAATGTGACTCATATCCCAGCACAGCCAGTTTGGTGTGTATTTCAGAGTCCTGCAACATTTAAATTAATTTAAAAGATCTTTAATTTAAAAGATCCTTATACATATGACATTCTCCATTTCATAGTGCATTGGACAATACTGTACCCACTCACTTATTCATCGGTACATCATTCAATTTTAGTACCCCTAACGTTCCATTCACGACTTAACCACCAAAATACTTTCACAAAAAAAAAATTTGTTTTTAAAACCGAAAACTGAGCTGAAGCAATGACTGTTGGAAATCAACCATCATTCTCTCACTCTCTATACCTTATTTAGTGTGTCCCAGTGCCTGTCACCTTAAACCTGTGCCCTCTAGTTTTGAACTTCATCATTCTACGCAAACGATTTAGGCCAGTTGCTTATCCATCGCCCTCAGCATTTTATAAATGGTGAGAACGTTACGCGCTACCTGGAACATTCCTGCGAAAAAGGCCCTGCCTACCCCATCTCCACGCTTTACCCAAGCCCTCAGGTCCCCGTAACATCCTTGTAAATCGTTCGTGGACAGTTTCAATTTTCACAAAATCCTTCCTGTGGAAGTTGACCATAATTGCAATCAGTATTCCAAATGTGATCTCACCAATGTTCTATATCGCCACAACATGATATTCCAACTTGGATAATCGACTTTCTGACTAATGACAAAAGGTGTGCCAAGTACGTTCTTCACCATCTTGTCTACTTGTGACACCACTTTATCTGCTTTTATAGATTTTGCCTTGACTGACAAAGTTGTGATTTTCACTATGTTCTGCTGCCTTCACAGATATGTGGCCCAACATGCAAAGTCTATATGTTCTTCCAGGTTTCCGCGTGTCCTGCCATTCATTGAGTAATCCGTTGATGTGTTACTTCCAATGTGCATTACCACATGATTTTCATGGTTAGTTTCAACATCCCCTATCTGAATGTGACATTTGACAAATCCATCTCTGAGCTCCTCCATCCTAAGACCTTCTTCCTCACTATTAACCACTTTGCTCATATTCGTATCATCGACAACTCTGCTTACCATTTCCCACAACTTGTTCTATATTCTTGACACACATTCACAAACAACATGGGACCCAGCATTCATCCTTGTGTTACACCATTGAATACCAGTTCCAGTCACACAAACAGCCTTCTATCACCATCCTGTGCCTCCTACCACCACCAAATTAAGTTTGGATCCAAGTTGCCTGGCGACCTTAAATCCGTTTTCACTTTTATCCTCTTACCAGTCTCCAGTGTAGTGTCGTCTTAAAGGCTATGTTGAAATCCACACAAACAACATCAACTTTACTGTCCTCGTTATAAAAAACCTGATCGCTTGCCAATGAAATATATTTAATCCAATCTGTTAGGCATGACATTCTGTCACAAAACCGTGATGACTCTCCCTGATGAAACCTTGCCTGGACAAGTGGCAGTTAACTCTCTCCTTCAGGGTTTGCTCCAAAAGGTTCCCTTGTAACTGATGTGAGACTCACTACTGTGTGATTCTCTGGTTTATCTCTCCCAATCTTGCTGAAAAGTGGAACTGCATTAGTCCAGTCCACTACAAACCCAAAGTGGAAAGTACAACATTGCTCAGAACACCTGTAATTTTCTCCCTTGCCACAGAGAGGAACATAAGATACAAGTGCGTCCTGAATTGGGAATATGCCCACTTCAACTGGTTAGAACCATGAACACTTCCTCTGTCCCTATGTCAAACTTCTTCAGAACCTTTCCATCCCTCTTCCTACATTCTGCCCCTATATCTTACCACAACAGGAATGTTCGCTAGCTGAACAAGTAAAGTGATTCACTCAGTTATCCCCTTTGCTGACACAACTGTACTGTCACACTGGAAGGAGAGCATTCAGATATTTTAAATTAAAAACGCTGTATTAAACCTATGCATGGCCTATAATGGTAGTGTTGTCCCAGTCGAATTCATGTTGCTTGTCGTCTACGTGTGTGGCTACTAAGGATAGCTGGTCGTGTCGTTTCGTGGCTAGTTGATGTTCCTGTATGCGGATCGTTAGCTGTCTTCCTGTTTGTCCTATATAGCGTTTTGTGCAATCCTTGCATGGGATTTTGTACACTATCCTCATAGGTCAAGACAAACAAAGAACAGCCAGGGAATTCCTAGAGGCATGGCACTCACTCACAAACTCCATCAACAAACACATCGACCTGGACCCAATATACCGGCCACTAGAGCAGACAGCTGAAACTGACTGCTCCTTTAGCACAGAACTATGTTTCCGAACCAACGTCTCTATCTCAGGCTTACTGCAGTGTTCCACCATAGCTCAGCGCATGCTGAAAAAGCAACCGACCATTTTCTGTTTGAGGACCCCGCAACCCTCCATATTACTTTCAATCATTTTAGAGGCCTGAAGCCTCCCATGTCCTTGCCCCTGCCACACCCACCCGGCCTAGTTATAGCATAGCAGCCAATACGCACTACCTATGGTTCGTCATAAACAGTCTCCGTGATCAGTTGTTAATGCTCCAAACAAATCATTATCGATTCCTATGTCCAACTGTTAGTCTCTCTCTTTCGGCTCTATCCCGACATCTTGTTTCCTCCTAATTATTGCACCCCCACATATCTTCTGCGTATAGACCAAATTTTTTCTGAAAACCATCAGTGCTGGGGACACCGTCACTGGACCGAAAATGTTAACTCTTTCCAACATCTTTTGGTCTTGCCCCGAGGAAGCTTGATACTGTGCTTGTGCAATCACCCCCTGCACATAAGACAGAACTGTGTTAATCCTGAAGCTCTCTCGTTGATGAATCCCATTACAATATGAGCCATTGGCATCGACTTCGTAGGTCAATGAATATAGAAATCATGTTGTTGTGGTTCTGTTCTCCGAGCTGGAAGTTTTTGTTGCAAACGTTTCGTCCCCTGACTAGTTGACATCCTCAGTGCTTGGGAGCCTCCTGCGAAGCGCTTCTGTGGTGTTTCCTCCGGTATTTATAGTGGCCTGTCCCTGCCGCTTCCGGTTGTCAGTTTCAGCTGTCCGCTGTCGTGGCCGGTATATTGGGTCCAGGTCAATGTGTTTGTTGATGGAGTTTGTGGATGGATGTCATGTCTGTAGGAATTCCCTGACTGTTCTTTGTTTGGCTTGACCGATGATGGTAGTGTTGTCCCAGTCGAATTCCTGTTGCTTGTTGTCTGCGTGTGTGGCTACTAAGGATAGCTGGTCGTGTCGTACCACTGGGACAACACTACCATCATAGGTCCACTACCTGGACCCAATATACCGGCCACTACAGTGGGCAGCTGAAACTGACAACCAGAAGCGGCAGTGACAGGCCACTATAAATACCGGAGGAAGCACCACAGAAGCGCTTCGCAGGAGGCTCCCAAGTACTGAGGATGTCACCCAGTCAGGGGACGAAACGTTTGCAACAAAAACTTCCAGCTCGGCGAACAGAACCACAACAATAAAAGTTCATGTGGAACAAGCTGCTAAACCTTTCCTCACAATCAGCACATTCTATACTGAGTCGTGCTCCTTGGCAGGTGTTATGAGATTTCTTTCCAATTAACATTAACCAATTAGAGAGTGTGCACCTAACACGTACCCATCCGAGCCGTCCATACTCCCTGTCCTGGTGAAATTCACTCCTTGTGTGTCTGCACGCGTCTTTCCAAATATTTTAGAATCAGCTTCTGAATATTTTTTCCTGCGAAAAAGTAATAATTTTTGAGTTCAATAGCTGTAGAGGGAAAAAAGAAAACGTGCTCCAAACTTCTCTTTATCATTCATCAACTGGTTTTGAAGTTCTAAACTCTAGATGTAGATCCATCCGAATGAGGGAATTTCCCTCCTGTTTACTCTTACCAAATTCACATCACCTGGAAACCTTCTCTATGGACACAAATCAGTTTTACCTGATGTCACGCCATGTGATCTATTCGTCTTTTCCACCAGCCCATGAAACCCCGTCTTGTCTTTTCAAATGGCATTATCCCTCACTACATCGTTGGCTTCCTTTCCATTTCCTTGTTTCCAAGTAAACGCTGCCCATTCTTCCTAACGTCTTTTCATTCCAGTCATCGGAATCCATGGCTTTTATTATCTCTTTATACCCCAGTATAGAAAGGATGCTGGGTCCAATGCAACACATGAAAACCCGCTCTAATGCTGGATACTGCCATTACCAATGCAGGGAAAATGGGAGCTCGTTCAGTCAAAAGTGAATCCGTTGGTTGTTCCACAATGGATCAATCACTGATGGGGCCTTGACTGTTTTTACTCACTTTTCTCCCCTGTCTGAACATGTGCCAAAGCAACACAATAAGGGAACATGGAATGCCCACAGTTCAGAAACTGGCTATTCGATGCAACAAATGCACCGAACGCGTACCCATCATGGCCGCCCAGACTCCCTGTCGCGGTGCAATTCATTCCTTGCGTGTGTGCAGGCGTCTTTACCAATATTTTAGAATCAGCTTCTGATTTTTATTTTTCCCAGCGAAAAAGTAATCATTTTCGAATTCAATAGCTGGAGAAGGAAAAGGAAAACGTGCTCCAAACTTCTCTTTATCATTCATCGCTGGTTTTGAAGTTCTATAGTCTTGATATAGATCCATCCGAAAGAAGGAATTTCCCTCCTGTTTACTCTCACCAAATTGACATCGCCTGGAAACCTTCCAAACGGACACAACTCAGTTTTACCTGGTGTCACCACGCATGATCTATTCGTGTTTTCCACCATCCCTTGAAACCTTGCCTTGTCTTTTCAAATGGCATTACCATTGACTCCATTAATGGCTTCGTTTCCATTTTTTTTGTTTCCAAGTAAACGCTGTCCATTCTTCCTGACGTCTTTTCATTCCAGTCATCGCCATCCATGTCTTTTATTATCTCTTTATATCCCAGTATAGTCCATGTTTAGAAAGGATGTTGTGTCAAATATAACACATTAAAACCTGCTCTAATGCTGTATCCTGCCATTACTAATGTAGGGAAAATCGGAGCTAGTTCAGTCAAAAGTGAATCCGTTGGTTGTCGCATAATGGATCAATCCCTGACAGGGAAGTGACAGTTTTACCTCACTTTTCTCCCTTGACTGAACATTTGCTCAAGAAACACACTAAGAGAACATAGAATGCCAACAGTTCAGAAACTGGCTATTCAATTCAACAAATGCACACAAATCCTCCAGGGATTAACACTCAAAGAACAATTCCTTACCCTTTTTCTCTTCATTTGATCCTGAAGAAAGCACCTTATTGACAGTCAACCCAGTTGGAGGCAGACCATATCTCTGGCGCAGTGAGGCAGCAGTGATAACCAGTGAGCCGCCTTACGGCCCTGTACAATATTGCAAGGCACATGCAGACGCGTTTGTAATGTGATTCCTGTCAAAGATGCTCTATTTTTGATGTTGCCCTTAGCAGGAACAATAAATCCTGATTCCCTGAACAAGAAATAAACTCAAACCACAGCAGTGAAAGCGCTGCATCGTAACCACTAGTCACCAGGAAGGACGGCATGTGCAATTGCGTCTTCTCTGAACAGCATAGATTTCTTTTCCAGCGATGAGAAATTTCTATCAAAAAAGAATGTTCGTGACACCGTGCTTTTACAGCACAGAACAATACATTATGTCAGTGCCAGCCATCAAACATCCATCCATTCTCCTTTCCAGTTACCACTACCTAGCCCACAGCCTGACGTCTGAAGTGTTCATCTCAATGAGACTTTCCATGCAAAGTTTTAATCTCAAATGAACCAGCGATAGAGACTGAATTCAGATCCCGTCACATTTGTTCATGACCTGGGGAGAACTGCACCTCATTTTGACCCATAGAAGGAACTACACAGACACATCTTTTGAGAGCGACAAAGAACTCAGTAGAGCCCAACTTGCATAAAATGAGGAATTGAACAGTCTGGCCTCTTCTTTGTTCACTATTAGCTTTAAAACCCGTTTCGGTTTACATAAGTAAACTGGCAGGAGGCTGTCCTTCTTAGACTGCCCCAATGGTGAATATTTAGTACCTGCTAAACGTTGATTTCTCCACCTCTGGGGCAGCCTGGCTAGCTCTGCTCTTCCAGCCTCCTACCTGTTTCATTTGGATTCCAGCACATTCCTGTCTCTACATAAGGAACAGAAGCGCACAGCCGCATCCCTGTACGTTTTCGTCCTGCACTGTTTCACCGTTACTTTACTGCTCCTACTGAGTCACGTTGTTCTTTCTGCCAAATGAAGGCATTATTCGCATCAGAAGCTTATCATCCTCATGTTCCTCGAAAGAAAAACACGGATGTGGACTTCCAAACTGAAACAGATGAGGCCTGGTCTGCGTAAAAAAAATGACTTCCAGCCGTTCCTGCAAAAATAATTCCTCACAACATATAGAACACACCTTCGGATGCTTGCTGCAATAGTTGAAAGAAAATTCAGCAAGGCTGCCGTGAGAATGGAGGTTAC
The DNA here is from genome assembly GCF_037043375.1 of Chiloscyllium plagiosum. Classification (NCBI taxonomy): domain Eukaryota; kingdom Metazoa; phylum Chordata; class Chondrichthyes; order Orectolobiformes; family Hemiscylliidae; genus Chiloscyllium; species Chiloscyllium plagiosum. Next base: position 64,243,636 of record NW_028270183.1, on the reverse strand, counting down.
AACTCCTGATTTACAAAACCAGGGCTGGAACCACTAAGTTAAGGAAGCACTAACGTCTTGAGACTGACAAAAGATGATGACCTCGAGCAGAACAAATTCTGTCAAATCAGTTTTGTGATATAAGCTTGGTTTTGTATGACAAAATACGACTTGAAACCCACTTCTTTGATCACTTGTTTGATATAACACTTTGTCAGCATCCCAATATCTCATAATGTGACAGGGATCAACATTTGTTTAAACTCACACAGAGGAAAAGCTTTGAAGTTTCTATTATGAAAACGAAACGACGTAGTGTTGATACCAATTAATTGCCCTTCATTTCAGCATTTATTACAGTTTTTCGTCATCACTATAGCCCTATAGCCCTGTGCGATTTATGTAGCGACGAGGTTTCATAATTTATGGCTTTGGCAGATGACGTTTAGGCACCAAACGTGAAACAGTTCAATTTTAACATGCTCTGGAGGTTGGAATTCGAGGGAATGCAGATATCTGAGAGAGCACTTTAAAACATAATCTGGGTGTCGTGTCCGCTGGCTGGGTTGGCATACTATTGACCAGCTCCGTTTGCTCTTGAGTGGGCTGAAGGACATGACAGTGATACATAGAGGGAAGACAGTCAAGAGATTTGTAGAAAATGATGAAACCTTTGAAATTTAGCTGCCCAGTGATGGGTGAGCAACTCTTGTTGTGAGTACACCCAGAGGCATTGGAAGACATCAGGATTATATCATTGGGTGAATACCTGCAACTCCTTACCTTCCACCATGAGGGAGCACGTGTAGAAAGATAAAGCTGCGAAGGCCGCATTGCACGTTTGGGAAAATGGGCGTTGGTAAAAATGTCATTCAGATAATGCACAATGAAACAGTGAACAGAACGCAAGTGCACCCTTGAACAGAAGCTGAGGGGGTTAGAGCATAGAACATAGAACATTGAACATTACAACACAGTACCGTCCCTTCGGCCCTCGATGTTGCGCCGAACTGTGTACCAATCTGAAGCTCATCTTACCTACATTATTCCATGTACGTTCATATGCTTGTCCAATGACGACTTAAATATACTTAAAGTTAGGGAATCTTCTACCGCTGCAGGCAAAGCATTCCATACCCTTACTACTCTCTGAGTAAATAAACTACCTCTGACACCTGTCCTCTATATATCATCCCTAAATTTAAAATTATGCCTCCTCGTGATGGTTGTCACCATTGTTGGAAGACGCTTCTCCCTATCCACCCTGTCTAACCCTCTGATTATAATTTATGTCTCTGTTAATTCACATCTCAACCTTCTTCTCTCTATCGAGAAAATTACAAGTACCGCAGCCTTTCCTGGTAAGACATTCCCTCCATACCAGGCAACATCCGAGTAAATGTCCTCTGCACCCTTTCCAAAGCTTCCATATTCTTCTTCTAATGCAGTGACCAGAACTGTACACAATACTCGAAGTGTGTCCGCATTAGAATTTGTACAGCTGTAGCATAACCTCATGGTTCCAGAACACGATCCCGCTATTAATAAAAGTTAAAACACTGTATGCCTTGTTAACAACTCTGTCAATCTGGCTGGCAACTTTCAAGGATCTGTGTACCTGGACACTGAGATCTTTCTGCTCCTCTACACTACCAGGAATCTTACCATTAATCTAGTACTTTGCATTCCTCTTACTCTGACCAAAGTGAATAACCTCATACTTGTCCGCATAAAATTCCATGTGCCACCTCTCAGCCCAGCTCTATAGCTTATCTATATCTCGCTGCAACCTTCTACGTCATTCGTCACTATCCACAACTCCACCAACCTCAGTGTCGTCTGCAAAAGTACTAACACACTCTTCTCCGCCCTCATCCACGTCGTTAATAAAACGAACAGCGGTGGACCCAACAGCGATCCTTGCGGTTCAGCACTGTTAAGTGGACTCCAGGAGAAACATTTCCCAGCAACCACCACCCTGTGTCTTCTTTCAGCAAGCCAATTACTGACGCAAACTGCTTTATCTCCAACAATCCCATTCCTCCGGATTTTTTACAATAGCCTATTGTGGGGAACATTATCGAACGCCTTGCTGAAATCCATATACACAACATCATCTCATCTACCTGCTTGGTCACCTTCTCAAAGAACTCAATACGGTTTTTGTGGCACGACGTAACCTTCACAAAACTATGCTGACTATCCCTAATCAAATTATTCTTTTCTAGATGATTATAAATCCTATCTCTTATAACCTTTTCCAACACTTTACCAACAACTGAAGTGAAGCTCACTGGTCTATAATAAATAGGATTGTCTCTACTCCCATTCTTGAACATGGGAACCACATTTGCTATTCTCCAGTCTTCTGGCACTATTCCTGTTGATAATGACGATTTAAAGATCAATGCCAAAGGCTCGGCAATCACACCAATAGCTTCCCAGAGGATCCTAGGATAAATCCCATCCGGTCCAGGGGACATATCTACTTTCACACTCTGCAGGATTTCTAATACCTCCTCCTTGTGAACCTCAATCACACCTAGTCCAGTGGCCTGTATCTCAGTATTCCCCTCGACAACATTGCTGTTTTCTAGACTGAATACTGTTGAAAAGTACACAACTTCCCAAAAATGTCACTGATTGGCCCTAATCTTACTCTCGTCATTTTCTTATCCCTTAAATACATATCGAAAGCCTTCGGTTTAACCCTGATCCTATCAGCCAACAACTTCTCACGTCTCCTCCTGGCTCATTTGAGCTCTCTCTTTCAGTCTTTTCTGGCTACCTTGTAACCATCAAGCGCCCTAAATGAGCCTTCGCATCTCATTCTAACAGAAGCCTTCTTCTTCCTTTTGACCAGAGAATCTACTTCCTTCGTCAACCACGGCTCATGCGCTCTACAGCTTTCTGCCTGCCTGACAAATTCATACTTATCTAGGACACACAGTAGCATTTCCTTGAATTAGCTCCACATTTCTAATGTGCCTATACACTGCAGTTTCCTTCACCATCCTATGCTTCCTAAATCCTGCCTAAGCGCATCATAAATGACGTTCCCCCCGCTGTAACTCTTGCCCAGTGGTATACACCTATCTATATCTATCACAATAGTAAACTCAACAGAACGGTCATCTCTATCACCAAAGTGCTCACCTACTTCCCTGTCTAACACTTGATCGGGCTCATTACCCATTACCGAATCTAATGTGGCCTCGCGCCTTGTTGGCCTGTCTGTATACTGTGTAAGGAACCCTTCCTGCACACAGTGGACAAAAACTGAACCAAATATAATAATCGTACGATAGTGTTTTCTGCCAATATTTGAAAAGTTGAAGTCCCCCATGACAACTACCCTATCTCCATCACTCCTGTCGAAAATCATATTTTCTATCCTTTCGTCTACATCTCTGGAACTATTCGGAGGCCTATAGAAAACTCCCAATAGCGTGACCTCTCCTTTCCTGCTTCTAACTTCAGCCCATATTACCTCAGTTGACGAGATCCAAACATCCTTTCTGCAACTGTAATACTGTCCTTGACCAACACAGCCACACGTCTCCCTCTTTTACCTTCTTCTCTATTCTTACTGAAATCCTGGAATCTGCAAAAACCATTACTGTCCCTGCTCTATTCATGTCTCCGAAATGGCCACAACATCGAATTCCCAGGTACCAACCCATGCTGCAAGTTCGTCTACCTGATTCTGGATGCTCCTGGCATTGAAGCAGACACACTCCAAACCACATTCTTGCTGGCTGGTGCCATCTTGCGCCCCTGAAGCTTGATTCTGCACCTCTCTCCTCTCAAAATTTTCTGTACTTGAACTACAATTTTGGTTCCCATCCTCCTGCTGGATTAGTTTAAACACACCCCAATAGCCTTAGCGAATTCCACCACCCACCCAAAGATATTGGTACCCCTCTGGTTCATATGAAGATCATCCTGCTTGTACAGGTCCCACCTACCCCAGAAACAGCCCCAATTATCAAAGAATCTAAAACCCTCCCTCCTGCACCATCCCTGTAGACACGTGTTCAACTCTCTCTCTCTCTCTCTTTCTCAATTCATTGCCCCACTAGCACCAGAGCAGGGAGGGAATTTGAAAGAACGGGTGGAAGTGTATTATGACCGTGTCGTCCAAACGAATGGTTTCACGTTTGAGCTGCAGAAGGGCAGAGACGTGGAAGAGTTTATGATATTAATGAAGTGCAAGTCGGCTGACATGGTGATGATGGGGATATGTGGTTAAAAACACATCACGAGGTGAAGGATGTCACCATGGTAATGACGTGTCTGTTTAGACTCAAACAATTGCCAGGGAGAAATTTGAATCAGTGGCGAGGCATTTTCTCCTGTCACGTCGTCGCTGATGCCTTCCAGCTCATCTCTTCCACTTCCCTCAACGCCACTCCCAAAACCCATCCCTCCAAATATGACGAGGACAGAACTTCCTTCTTCATCACTTTAAAATCTAACAGTCTCTGTAGACATCATGTCATCCTCCGGTATTTCCGTCAGCTGCAAATGAACCCCAACAATTAAGATGGGTTTCCTTCCACACCCCTATCCATTTTCTATGAAGATCATTCCCTCTTCAACTCCCTTGCAAAGTCCACGCTACCACAAAACCACCCTCCCCTCCCAGCACCTTCTCATTCCAACAGGGTATTTGCAAAACATCCACCCACACATCCGTCCTCAACTCCGTCAAAGGTCCAAAAGGACCCTTGCATGTCCATCAGAGTCTTATCTGCATTTCCACGCATATCATTTATTGTATCAATTGCTCCCTTTGCTGTCTCCTCGACATTGAGGAGATCGGATGCCTAATTACAGACCGCTCCAGAAAACATCTCCGCGACACCGCACCAAACAACACCACTGGCCCCTGGCTGAACAGCCAACTCTCCCTCCCACACAGCCAAGTTCATTCAGGTCCAGGGCTTCCGCCACTCTCATGAACTGTCCTATGTGTACATTTTCCATCCGACCTATCTGCTCCAGCCTGCGCTGCGACCTTTCATCATTATCCCCACCTCCATCAATCTATCACTCTCTCAGCTACCTTGCCCCACTCCCATCCGCTTCCATTTGTCTCTGTACCCCCTCGGTTCACAAGCCTCTTTCCTGATGAAATCTCGTGTCCAAAACATCGATTGTCCTGTTCATTCGTTGCTGCCTGCCCTGCTGCGCTTTTCCAGGATCACACTTTCGATTCAGTGGAGAGGTAGTGGATTTTGAGTTAGGGATTGAAGTCAGAGGCCTCAGTTTTGCAATGATTGAATTGTAAGAAATGTCTGCTTCAACAGGACTGGATGTCAGACATGTCAGGACAGTGTTTGACCTGGAGGGAACAAAGGAGGCGATCGTGTTCATATCCACCTGATGACCTGCTCGTTCTCTGTGGTGGAAGTTGCGTGCATGAAAGATTCTGACAAAATTCTGGTCAAATTCTTAGTGTCGAAAATCCCTTACCTTCACACCATATCTTCAGACAGATTCTAGAGTCTTTTGAAAGACGGTTTCACACTCTCATTTTTCGATCATATGAATTTCGCAGGATATTAGAAGGGGTAGATTTACAAGTCAACCTCTCCACCATAATCTGATGAAGCCACGAATTGTATCCCAAATACAACTTGATCAGATTTCGAACATGAAAGGAAAAAGCTCTGGTAAAAGTGTGAGATAAGTCGTTCACTTACTGTGCGTGTGGACCAGGTTTTTACCTGTCATCAGACTTACACACCTCAGTTGCAGTCATATTGAGGAATGATTGTGGAAAAGTAGGGATTAATTTCCCTGTCTGAGTTGATTTCCCATGGACACAATTAAACCAGGAACAAGCCATTCACCTGCTCAGAGTGTGGGAAGGGATTCACTCTGTCTCTGACCTGCTGCGACACCTGCTCGTTCAAAATGATGAGAAACGATTTCAGTTTCTGAACTGCGGAAAATGCTTTAAAACGTCCAGCGATTAGTCAACCGAACACCACGTTTATACTAATGTGAAACCTTTCTCTCTCCGGACTTTGGAAAATGTTATCAAACCTCTATGTGCTTCATCTCTGAGAAATATGCTCACATAAATATGAGTTCATTAAGTTATATAGAGACCTGACGTCTGACCCACGTGCTCACCCGGAATAGAGACCTCTCCAATTCCAAATCTGTGGGACCCTGCTGCAAAGTCCGAGCGACCGCATGGCTCATCACCTTTCCCGCAATATTAACAGGTCTTTCTAAATGCCATGAATGCGGGAGGTGCTGCACAAGTTCCTGAATACTTACGTGTGTTCAACGTGTTCACACTGAATAAAGACAGTAATCATTATAAATTTTCCTGTGGACAGTTCATCATAAACGTCATCACATTGTGGAGAGATCTATCAACTATGTAGCCTGTGGGATGTGCTCTCTCGTCTCTGTAGAACTGATTTCCCATCGATATTTTCGAATTGTGAGAGACGTTTCAAGGAACCTACTCCAGAAATAGGTTCAAGCGATCATCTCAACTCTCAGTACACCATCTGGTTTGCAGTTGGCAGCAAGCATTTACCTGCTCCATGTGAGCAAAACAGTTAGGTCACTCATCGACCCTGTTGAGAGAATAGAGGATCCCAATGAGGGAAGGAATTCACTCACTCATCGAACCTACTAAGGCAGCGTAGTGTTTATAAATCTCAACAGCAATTGAACGTTGTTGTTCTTCACATTCATTCATGGAATCAAAGTTGGAATATTCTCGATAACAATCAAATAATTCAGCTTTGTGTTAAATGCTTTGAGTAGGTAATGAGCAAGTTAGACGAAGTCAAGCCTGTGGAGGTGACCAGCTTGAATTTCCACAGACATATGTCAAGATGCAATACGGCAAACTGCTAAAGAAGAGGACATGGATTGAGGCTTGGCTGATTGGCAGAAGGCAGACAGTTGGGTCAAGGCGTCTTCTCCAGGATGGCAGCCCGTGACTCGTGGAGTTCAGCAGGAGTCAGTGTTGGCAACCCAGCTATTCACATTATGTATGAAGGATCCATTCAAAGGAATTGAGGGTGTTGTTGCTCCATTTGAAGAAGACACAATGATCGGTGTAAGGGCAGATCTTATTGTTGAAGCGGGCATGCGGCAGAATGACATTAATAAACTGAGTGCTTTGAAAAAATAGTTGCAGTTGCGATACTTTGTGGAAAAGTGTGCGGTCATATGTTTGGTGGTAAGAGTAGAGGCACAAACAATTTTCTGAAAGCAGAAAGAATTCAAAGTTCAATTTTCTCTTATGTTTAACATGCAGTTTCAGTTGGTGTTTAGGAAGGCAAATACAATGAAGGCGTTCAGTTCAAGCGAATAGGAAAGCACGGGCAGAGGTTTACACCTCAGTCAATAGGAGGCTCTGGACAGATGAATTTGGAACATTAGGAGCAGGTCGAGGCCCCATATCGAAGTGATGATAAGTTTTGAGTGGTGGATAGGAGGTTTATAATGGCTGACTCAGTGGTGAGTACTAATGTCTTGCGGTCTCAGCGATGTTGGTTCAATATCTACTTTGGATGACTGTGTATTTGGAGTTTGCACATTCGTCCTTAGACTAAAGATGTGTGCCTGACGTTCTTTGGTCATGGGAAATGCAGAGTTACAGGAATTGTGTAGACATGTGAGTTTGGGAGTGATTCCCTTCGCAGGATTAGTGGGGGCTTCTTGGTCCGAATGGCCGGGTTCCACATTGTAGGTATTCCGTTAGAACAACGTTGATTGCTGAGATTTACGCCATGTCATAAAACTTTTTTTTAAAGAAAAAGCTGACAGCTTCCATATAAACACATGGTTTCAAGTGAATCTCTTGAATAATATAAAGAGTGGAGGGGCATTCGAAAGGAGGACATTATAAAGGTCAATCGAGGATCTGAGATGTCATCAGAACATAAAATTAAGTATAGTCTAAAGAGAATCTACAAGTAATAAAGAACTTGAGACCAAATAGGACCACTTTAAGACGAAAGTGCTCACCTTTGTCTTGAATCTCAGCAGATGAAGAGACATATAATGTTCACTTCGCGTCAGTTTACACCATGGAGAACGACATAACGGTTACAACTAAATATTGATGTTTTCAAAGTAGTTCACATTGAAAAGGGGAAGGGCTGGACGACCTGGAAAATATAAAGTTGGATATTTCTCTGGGATCTGATCTCCTGTATCCCGGAAACCCGTGGGAAGTTAGGTAAAGAAACCTTTGGGACTTTCGTAGAAATATTTTTATCATCTATTATGACGAGTGGGGCACCGAATGACCCGGGGATGCCTCATGTGCCTTTGTTTAGAAAGGAGTTCACGGAGAAGCCTGGGAGCGATAGACGTTTGTGTCTGATTAAGGTCGTGGGTAAGTTGTTTGGTGCAATTCTAAACGATAGGATTTATATGAATGTTTAGATACAAGGAATGAATCGGGATAATCAGCATGGTTTTGCACAAAATTGATTGAGTTTTTTGAGGGGGTAACCAAGAAGATCAATGAGGACAAAGTAACAGACTTTGCTCACTTGGACTTTAATAAAAGGTTTTACACGGTTCCACATGGTTGACTAATTCATAAAGTTAGATCGCATGGAGTTAAATGTAAGTTTTCCACTTAGATATAAAATTAGTTTAATAGCAGGATGCTGAGAATGGTGGTGCAGGGTCGTTTGCAGACTGGAGGTCTATTACCAAATGTGACTCATGGGCTGAGCGCACATTCATTTTTTTACATTTAAATAAATGATTTAGGTGGCAAGATAGAAGTAAGTTTGCAAAATTGGTAGTAGAAGGTTGTGAAGCGATTTTCTCGTCAGGTCAGCTTCTCTCTGGCCTCCAGTTTAAAAAGCATGTGGGAGAGGAGTGGAGAAGGGCCATTTGTCCATCGTGAAGCGCACGATATCAGGCATCCAACTATTCTCGTCCCGGTTTGCAGCAATTAGATTCTCCCTGTGATCTCAAATGACATAACAATGGTACTGAAGTTTGACCTGGTCACAGGTTTGAAACCCCTTTGGGGAACGTATTCTCATATTCACATACAGAGGCACATTCCCCGATAGTGACAGAGTCGTCAGGATTCTCCCCACTCCATGTGCTTTACGTCTGCAAGTTTCCCTGGAGAAAGGCGGCTTTAAGTGGAATACAAGGCACTTCACCAGAACTTGTGCACCGTTGCGGTGAGCCGCGATATGAAATGGATACTGAGCTGAAATAGTCGAACACGCTTCTCATGTGTAACTTTCAATAACACAAATCCCTCCACAACAAGCCCTCCTGGGACCTGACAGCATAGCGCCCAGCAGACATTCCTCACAAAAAACAACGGACGCACGGCAAAATCTAAGCACTTTCTCGTCTCGTCTTGTTCTATTTCTGCCTCTGTCACACCTCCACTTTCCCCTGAACGTCCAGTCCCGATGTAAATGAGCTGTTTGATGTAAACACAGGCACATCGAGAAAGTAATCTTTATCAAAAAAGCAGAGCCAGGGAATGTAAGCTGCAAGGGCTTGCTCTCGGCTGGTTAATGAGACATCACGGTCTCATCGTCCTGATTATCAGATAGACTGATTCCACAAATATGCACCGTAATAGTTATTACCAATTGAAATGTGCCAATGAATACCGTGACTGTCAGAAATATCATGGGAGAGTGGCTTCGACCTCTTCCTCGCCGAGGGACATTTTGCAAAGAATGTCCTGTTACTTCACAAAGTGACCACTTCGCAGCTGGTTATGGAAGTGTCGAGCACAAAAATGCCCTTTGGCCCACTAAGTCTGCACCAGTCCAACGCAATCCCCTGAAATGTTCTTATCTCATTTGGCGTCACTTGGTTCAGAGGGGCAAACGTATTCAGTAATGGAAGTGTACAACTAAATGGGTCTTACCTGCTCTGGAGTTTTCTGCCTTTTCCATCCTGACAGGCGGTTAGTTGCAGATTACTAACGTTCCTTGCCTGAATTATACACATTTCATCTTATCCTGCTATTTGAATTTCAAACAAGAAATCAGAGAACAAGCACTCTTCAAGTTCACTCTCGGCTTTCAATTACAGTCAGAAAATGCTTAACTGTATGAGGAATCCACAGTGGATTTAACGCCCATCGCGTCAACCACTTGGCCAGAACTGCAGAAGCGCGCTACTAAACTTGTTTCAAGTTTATTTGCTGGAATTCAATCACCACAGTTTCGATAGGGTTAAACGTCAGGACATGTTTGGACTGTGTAAACAATCTCGATGGTTGAATTGGTCATTCAGTTAAAAAAGAAAGGGAGAGATTGCAGGAGAAACTGAACAAATCTGACAGCATCAGGGGAGAGACAAACAGAGATAACGATTCGGAGCTTCTCCAGGAGTTTCTCAGAACTCCATTTTCTCTCACAGGTAATGTCATAACGGCTGTGTTCCTTGAGCAGTTTCTGTTTTTGTTTGAGAGTCCGAGTGTCCACAACCCTTCACGAGCCATTCCACAATACAGAAACGCATTTGTGTTTCCTCACTGGATTTGTTTTCCGTTTGGGTACACATTACTGACCCGATTAAAAACCAGAAAGTGCACAGCAAAGGAGTCGGATGGATAAGAACAGAGACCGCTCCATGCGTGGGTGCACCCTCTCGGTTAACAGCCAAACGAGAGGACTAATTGCTCCACAGAGGCTTGGGAGTGCCTTGTCGCAGGCCCCTTGCAGGATCTCCTAAAGCAGACTGACAGTGAATTCAAGCTTTTGCCTGCCCTTCGCAAAATGAAAATTGTCTTCACTTTGTTTGACGTTTCCAAAATTAATCCTGGAGCATTCATTGTGGACAATGGGAACAGTTTGATCTCACACTTTGCAGACAAATACATGTCACGGGAACCAGCTCTCCTAAAACCGGAACGTTCTCCCTTCGAGCCTTATGAGGAATATTTTTCTGACCTCGGTAAAAACCCGTAACTGTGCGGACAAAAAAATAACAGATTGTGTGGGAACAGCTGTCGCTCTGTTCCTGGGTCGTGGGAGAACAGCAACCTGTCAGTGAAGACCTGAACGCACTGACGAATATCGGCACAGAGACTGATGATCCAATGGCTTCAATGATCCGTGAATGCAAACTGCAGCCTGCTCCTCCCATATTGACAATCGTCCTTAATTAGTATGACGTTTCCGAAATAACTCCTGGGCAATTGTCGGGGAAGACATGGCAATAGTCTGATCCCACCCTTTACAGACACACGCATGACACCGGAAATCAGTTTTCCTCCGACAGAGATCATCTCACTTCCAGCCTTTCAGTGTCCTATCTGTTCTCGTGTTTTCCAATTGCCCTGGAGCTGAGATGAGATTTGACATCCTGACGTGCAGGAACGAGATTCCTTCAAATGTCACAGATCAATTCATGTCCGGAGTACATCAGAGTCAAAGTATCGGCTCCCGAAAGAACGGAAAGACTTCTAAACTGTCTCTGCCCAGCCGGCCAGTTCACCCTTCATTTTTCTCTGAATCCGCGTCCCAAGGAATATCTAAAGATTCACAAAGCTCGAGGCTGGGATTTCTGTTTTGCTTGTTGAAAGGTTTCCCACTTGACAATTGGCAACATTTTCCCAGAATCTTTTCACAATCCTCTGCATTGCACTATGTAGAGAGATAAATAAACCTTCTTTTGTGGAGAGATTCACAACTCTGGGATGTTTTGTTTAGAGCAAAGAAGATTAATGGGAGATTTATTGGGGACGTTTATAAGGAAGTTGGAGAAAAAGGTGTGAATGGGCGAGTTAATGGTCAGGAAGAACTGCTGCCTCTGATCAGGGCAATTGACCAGAGGACGAGGAGTGAAGACGTTTAATGGAAAATCACAACTTGTCTCAAATACACTCAGTGAAATCTACATATATCCCATGCGTTTTTTTATCATCTGCTGATAGAGAGACAGAGATAACGTTTTGATCAGATCCGATTGTGGTTCAGAACGCAAGTTTCCTGCATGTCAAGAAATGAGCAGACCTGAGAACATATCGAGTTGTTGAGACGGTTTTTCTGGAGTTGCAGAAATAACTCATCTGACAAGAAATCATTTAAAATCAACTGTGAGGGAAACATGCTCGGTATTGATGAGAGATAGAATGTATACAAAGGATCCATTTTCATGAGCAGAGAGATTAATAATATGGCAATGGTCGATTGAAAAAAGATCCACTTTTATCGCGACTTTCAGCTCCTCTCCAATCACAGGCACTGAAGCACCTGTGAAGCAGATGTGTCATTGTCAATAATGATGTGCTCATCAGGGCAGTTTGTTCAAACAGAGATCAGAAAAGGAAACTCAGAACTGGCACTGGAGACAGCAGTGAGATTCTGTTTTACTTTAAAAGTTTGCTCTGCTCTACTTTATATCCAGAATAGTGAACGACCGGAGATCCCAATCTCAGGGGAAGGGGTTACCCACTTAAGAAATAAATGAGGAGGATGTTATCACATTCAGAGGGTAGCAAGTATGTAGAAGCATTTACAGCCAAGGCCTGTCAAGACTGGGTATATTCAAGGCTTCAATTATCTCTCTGTTAATAGCATTGAGCAAGGGGCAGTGTAAAATGTGTCCAAATCTGCTGACAATACACACGCGTGGGAGAGCATGTTATGATGAGATCGTGGCAATATGCATAGGCATATAGATAGATTGGATGAGTGGGCAAAAACTTGTCAGATGCAGTTACATGTCCGGATTGTGAGGACATGCACATTGGTCGGAAGATTCAAAAGACAGAGTAGTATTAAAATCGAGAGAAAGTAGAAGAAACGTGTGACACAGAGGAATTTTATACACGGCACAAAGTTTAGGATCATATTATTTCCCTGACAAAAATGTTGGCTCTCTTTCCGATTGCAAACAATGAAAGAGATGGTTTCCCAGGAAAGAAAAATTTACTGAAACTAATAGCCGAATCGTAAATTTAGAAAAGACTTGGAAAGTTCCAATGGACGACGTTGATGTTTATGACTCTCTAACATTTGTTTTCAATGGGCTGGGTGTGTGATATAGGGGAGCTGGAGAGTGGAAGTCAGATTACCCATGATTACTTCATGCTTCATCTGTCTTCGTCATTTTTACGGTTTATTTCGCATTTTGGTTCCCGTGAGTGCCCTTGTAAACTATACCCGCTGGTGACTTATTTCCCTGGTTGTTCTTCATAACGATTCGAAAGAATTCAACATTCGTTTCTCCTGAATCTCGGTAATCTCTGATCAAATATCACCAGAACCTCGACATTTTCCACGTCTGTCTGTCTTCGTGGAATATTAATTGATCCGTCACTGTGTTACTGTTGTACAAATCAAGAACAAATCAAACAACATCAATAGCATCTCAGATGTCAAAGCAGATAACTGCAGCCGCTCCCCAGACCATTGCCAACTGTGCGATCACAGAAGCATACATTGTACAGCCAGGAAACTCAAAACAATAGAAACACTCTCTTGGGCTGCGGACCTGGTTGTATTTCTCAATCAGAAATCGAATTTTACATTGGTGATCTCAACAGTTCCCTCACACAAGGAACTAACTGATGCTGAAGACGGAGGATAAAGTGTGGACTGTAGATACTGGAGATCAGAGTCAAGAGTGTGGTGCTGGAAAACACAGCAGATCAGGCAGCAACCGAGGACGAGCAGAACCGACGTTTTGGCCGAATGCCTGATGAAGTATTCATGTCAGAACCATCCATTCTCCTGCTTCTTGAATGCTGCCCAATCTGCTGTACATTTTCAGCAACGGACTCTCCATTGCTGCAGACTGTCACACAATCCAAGCTTCACGCCACGGAATCAGCGACACTCAGTGTCATGAGTCAACCTACACCTGGCAGTGGTGTTTCGTGTCAAGTTGATCTTCAAGAATGCGTATCGTGAGTTGTCTGTCCTTTATAATGTTTCATGCAGTCACTACAGGCAACATTGTTTGTCCAAATTTGTCCTGCCTTTGATGGGTATTTGGTCCATTTTTTGGTGAGTTGTTGTCAAATATGTCTTTCGGTTTATGCTGTCTCATACATCCGAGTGGCCAGAGGAGTCTGGCTGTACGTGCCGAGACATGCTTTTACCTATAATGTGGCGAGCTTGGTTTGTTGGGTAATGGCATGTCCTCCTGGCGTTGGTTTTGACAATGAATGTGCGGGAATATCTATTGTTGCAAAATATTTCTGGAGGATCCACTAAACAACACAACCAGCTGTTCCGAGTAGCAATGCACAGCGATGACGAGGACAACAGATTTGACTGGGACAACACAAAAATATTAGGGCCAGCTAAACAGAGTGAAGCCAGAGAATTTCTAGAATAACGAGACTCATCCAATGACTCCATCAAAAAACATGTTGATCTGGACCCAACATACTGGGACATGCAAAGAACGACAAGTACCAGCAACTGAAAGCAGTCGGAAATACATTAAACCAATTCGAAACGCTTCAGGACAGCAGTGTTTCACACGAGTTTCATCTGCCTTGAGGATATCACCGAGAAACGGGAGGAAACGGCCGCCAACCAACTTCCCGAAACCACCGAACATCCCCACACCATCTGCACCCTTCACCGGAACTGCAGATCTTTACACAAACCTTAAAACCCTGAAACAGTCAGAGCCGCCCCAGCGGGAAAATGAACCCTGGCCTCTCACGTGACAACTGAGGTTACCAAACGCCACACGGTGGATGTCAGAGCTAACTGAGCCTGCAAGCTACTTGTGCATGCCCTTGTCAATAACACCTGCTTGATTATCCTCATCTCATTTTCCATCATTTAACATTGTATGCCTTAAGCATTACAAATTCACAGTTCAATATCTCTGGAGATTATCAGAATTTCTGGCACTCTGACATATACAGACAGTGATGTCCAGATTCCAACCACTCCCTAGCTGATAAAGTTTTTATAATGTAGGGCTACTCGAACATTTATGACTCTTATCTTAAATCTATGCTTGATTGATCCATCCATCATCGAGAAAATTTTCGTTCAGTGTACCAAATCCATGCCCCTCATTATTTCCTACATCTCAATACTGTCTCCTCTCAATCTCTCCTGCTCTCACAAAAGCAAGGCCAGTCTGTCTAAACTCTTTCATAGCTGAAGTTCTTCAATCCAGTCAATATATTGGCAAATCACTTCCGCACCGTTTCCACAGCTGTCATATCGCTTCTTTTTTGTGAATTGCAGAATTATACATAACATCCTAGCGAGAGACGAATAAAGACTTGAAATAAATGTGGGGAATTCACAAACATTGGTCTTTTCCAATAAAGTCTCTTTTCTTCGATACTGTTCTGTGTATTTTTCATGAACCCAGTGCTCAAATGAACTCTGGTCCATGCAAATCAAACACTTTACATGAGGATTGATAACCTAACCACATTATCTGATTGCATTAAGGCTTAATGTTCCTCATGGTGGTATTCGGGCATGTTCACCTAACAAGAGTGACAGCTGCAGCACTAACTTAACAGTGTCAATGTGAAAGTGAATGTTAGTTTGTGCAATGCCCCAGTGACATGGGAGGAGGGATGGAAATGAAGAATAGTGATTGGGAAAGGGAGAAACTTCTCCGATATTGGCTGCAGATAAAGTTTGAAGCAAAAAAATCATCACCTTCGAGAGCATTTTAACATTAAAAATTGATTGTTTCCTTTCTGCGTTTGTTTTGCAAGGGTTATGTGGAGTAACATGGAACAAATGCGCATTACTGTTACTCGGATTTGAATGAAGGTTGCTGCGGCCACAATGCAGTGGACGAATCATTATTCGATCACATGATTAAATAACCAACAGTAAAAGCAATAAATGCAATGTCCGAGGTTGGCGAGGAATAGCACCACATGCATAAGAGGAGAACCTAATGAGATTGGGTTGTATCGTCATCTTCGATGTCCTCAGTGGCTGTGGAGATTCCATTATTGAGAATGTTGAAGACTGAGTTCGATAGATTTCAAGAAAAGATTAAATGTACAGACGTAGCACACAAATTGTTGAAATATAGGTTTCAATAACAACGAAGTTTCACATCGTTACTTTACCAGTGCCTCGAGACAAGGTAGAAACTAAGGTTGCACACTTCAATCGCACCGGTTTCCAGGTCTGGAATCAGAGAAATTTAGTGACGCAATGGCAAAGATTCGATCGGAAATTGAGAGTGGAATGAACGCGTGAATTTCTCCTCTTTCGGCCAGTGACCAAGTCCGTAAGCATGCAGTCCTTCTATGAAGGCAGAGAGGCGCGTGAAACGCCCAGGCTGGGAGCTCCAAACTAGGCCGGCGCAACTTCTGTTGACGTGGAATAGGGAGCTGTGGGAGACGAGGCTGGGAGATCTAACCTCTTCTGGATACACTTTAATTGACGGCGCAGGAAACTTTGGGTTGATGGAACGTATCCTGAGCGATTTTAATCTGAACTGAAATAGTTTTTGGAAGCATACATTTTTGTGGATTGAGGGAGGATTTGTCCCAGGGAATTGCACAATTATAAATAAACATTTTGCAAAGACTGAACTCGTCTAGGACGATCTGTGCATTGTGAAATGGGCGAAATATCAGTGCAGTCTGACATTTCTCATATTCTGACTCTGCAGTCGGTTAATTTTCTGGAAGGAATTTTAAAAATCTTTTATGTGTTATTCAACTCCCTACTAGCTTGTTCTGGTCTGGTCATTGATGTAACATAAACAACCGAAAATTAATATGATGTTGGGATTCGGTTCGAGGTTCCCTCGAATTACGGAAGAACAATGGGAGAGCAGAGGTGAAATTTTTCAGAACAGCAGTGATCAAATTGAATGAATGGGCAGGCAGAAGGTGAAAGGAAGCTTCATGGGGATAAATGACTTTTCTTTGCCAATGAAACTACCTGCGTCACAAAGTGTCTCACCTGGACTGACAGGAATGGAGTTTATAAGTCCTTCTCCATAGAGTGAGGCGGGGAGAATGTAAACACAGCAAGCTCCAAAAAAAACAGAAATATTTGTTCTTTTCTGAACCTCAGTTCTGGACTGACTAAGATGACCTTTGGAAAATTATTTTGCACCATGTCAGAAGAGGACTTACAGATTCGACCACGGAAAGCAAATTACATATCAAGATAAAGTCATACCACTTTATTCGCTACATCCCCCCTTTTGACACATGGTCCTCAATATGTGTTAATTGGCATGGAATGGGAATAATGGTCGCGTTGACAGGGTTTACCAATGGGGCCACACCACACCCATTCCCTCATTCTGCACCCTGCCATTGTCTATTCACGCTTGTCCTTCGGCGTGGCCTGCGACTCGAACTCCCATTAGTCTGCTTTGGATTACAAATATTTGACATACACATGTCAACTGATCACGTGGCGGCTGCTGGGCTGCCGTCCTTCCCGCTGAGTTTGCATTCGCATTGCCTTGAGAAAGGGAATCGTACTTTTTCGTGTGGGCTTCACATTTACAGACAGCGAATGATTTAGTCGGTAGGACCTCTTCCAGGAGGTCAGCAGTCAGGCCACAGTGTATTTTGGGCTTTCCAGAGTAGGTCAAGAAGCCCCTGTGTTTCCACAGAGTTCCACAATTATGTACAACCCCGTATGCATATCTGCTGTCGGTGTAAATATTCACTATCCTTCACTCAGCCAATTTACATGCCTCAGTCAAGGCAATCAGCTCCACTGCTTGAGCTGACAGATGACAAGGGAGTGATTCCATTTTGACTACCTCATGAGTAGTTATGACAGCATACCAAACACAATTCTGGCCTATCCGTTTGCTCCTGAATGCTGACCCATTCACAAAACAAATCGCCATATCCTGGTTCTAAGTTTGTGAATCCTGCACGTCTGGTCTTGGGCTGCAAATTTTATTAGTTACAGCGACACAGTCATGTGAGTCTCCGTCTCCTTCTGTGGGGAGAAGGCTAGCAGCATTACGGACGTTACATCTCGTTATTGTAATGTTAGGCATTTCCAATAGCACAGTATTGTTTCTGAGCCAATGTGCTGCCGACATGTGTGCTGTGTTTTGCTCGGAAACAGTAAGGATGCATGTGGGACCAGGAGGGTTAATTATCTAAAGCCGACTGTGTCCCTGGACGCTACAACAAACTTTTTCAGCTGCAGCCACGGCTCGCAGGCATACAGGCAATCCTGCCGCTACTGGGTCTAAGTTTAGCCAAAATGTAAGCTACATGCCTCAATTTTCCCACATTATCCTGCATCAGCACAGATGTCATGCATCTACTGTTTGTACCAAAGGCTTGTTTGGATTCGGAATCCCCAGTGTAGGTATGGTTTGGAGCGCCATTTTCAATTCAACTGGTACGGTTTCTGGTTCTGCAACTCCTAGCCATTGGAAATTTCATTTCGGGGGCCTCAAGGATTGTATAATGTGGGATAAAAATTCTACAGTAGGAGTGCATGACCAAAAAGAATAGCAATTGTTTCTTCGTGTGAGGCTTTGGAATTTGCTGGATTGGTTGAACTTAGTCTTGACCAATGGCCTTACCTTGATCAGACAAGAAGTGACCTAAGAACTACACCTGTTGTTGCACAATTTGTAATTTTGCGAAACTAGCTTTGTGCCCATTTCTGGCTATATGGCAGAGCAACACAAGCGTATCTTTCTCACATTGTTCCTCTGTTGGTGCTGCTGTTAAGCATTCGTCGACATACTGCAGACGCGCTGACCCCGGGGTTAAAACAAGAATCTCCAGACTCCAGCATCGAGCCCCATTAATTATGGCGGGGGACTCACAGTCATCTTGACAAAGTTGCTTGAATGTATACGATTTGCCTTTGAGTGGAGAAGTGAACCAGAAGTGACTTTCTGGGTGTACTGGTACACTAAAGAAGACATTTGCTAAATCCATAACAGAGAACGAATTACTGTCCGGTGGAATTTGAGCTAATATAGTACAAGGATGAGGAACATTTGGGGCGGGCGGAACAACAGGATAGTTGACTACCTGCAGGTCTTGAACAAAGCTCCGTTTCCCTGATTCACTTGGAATGTTTGCCTTTTTGACCGGAACAATGAGGGCTCTCACTGGTTATTATCCACAGGGAATTATCACTCAAGCCTTCAGAAGGGATGCAAAGTAGTATCCTTTGACAGCCTCGGGTTTTAACGAGTCTTGTGTTCTGCAAGGACGATACTCAGATTTCGGAGTTATTCTTATGGGGTTCACAGCTTCGTATGAACCCCACATCACGTTTGCCTTTTGCCCTGCACTCAGTAGGGACCCTTCTTAATCTTGGGTCCGAGACATCTACCATAGCGAATCGCCAGGCTACCGTCTTGGCGGGGTTCACCTGGACTGCTCTATCTGCCTGAGTTAGCCAATTTAGTTTCTTCATATCTGTCCTTATATCTGCATTGAATCAGATACGCACATCGTCGCTGAAGACACAATCTTTCATTTTTTTGTGCCTGCCGTACCCATCGTCTCAAATCCTGCCACCTCTCGCTGGATGCCTTCGCCAATGGTACATGAGGAAAGGTGCGTTCCACATCAAAAGGATAGGGTCTACTTACCATCACAGATACTTTGGATAAGTTTACACTGACTGCACATCTGTGATCATTCCAATAAACTTCGCACAATACTAACTGATCTGATTTAACCAATCTCCTCAAACAATCCTTCTTATATGATTTGTAAGGGCCATCACGGTGTATGTGTGCTGTGAAGTGCTGCATAACCCCAGCAAGGAAATCTGTGTTAATGGAATTAACATGGTTACTTGATTGCTGGGCGAGTGAATCGCTTACTGAACGTTTGGTTCTCTGGCTTACTCGCCACTCATAGACGTGCATCGTGGTCCTGAGTCGTAATTTACAGCTTGCACTGGTAATTCTTCTTTTCGTATGGCCTGCAAGCCTCTCAGGGTACTGCACAACCCAGCTCCTCGGATGCTGCCTGAACTGCTGTGCTTTTCCAGCCCCACTCTAATCGAGACACTGTGTTCCCAGGCAATCATTTCAGTTTCTGGTCTGCTGCTGTGCTCTTCAAGACACAACACAAGCTGGAAGACCGGCAACTAATTTTCTACCAACATACCATGCAAACATTAGGACCCAACATCGAGTTTAGAAACCGTCCGCCCTCTTCCACATTCTTCGTCCACTCGCCCTTCCCATCAGTTCCGAAGACGGATCACTGGACTCGAAACGTTAACTTTCCTTTCTCATCAGAGATGGACAAGAGCTGCTGATTTTGTTCAGGCCTTTTGGCTTTCCTTCTGAGAACTTTGCTTTTCCGTTGTAATCGCCAGACTGCTGGAGGCGTCAGATTGCAGGAGGACAATTTCACTGGAGATGAAAAGAATGGCAAGGGCTGGACCTCTCCCATTGTGAAGGTAGACGAGCTAGGCTGGGGATGTTTATCTAACCGCAGAGAAGGCTGAATGAGAAACCGATTAACGTGTTCATTTTATGAAGAGGATAGATATGTGTGACAGGGATAAGCCTGTATTGGGAAGGAACAGAGTGACATAAATGAAAGACAGGAGACAAGGATTAGATTTAGGAAGAATGCTTTCACCTATAGAGTATTGATTATCTGGAAATTATTATCTGAACATGTGGTAAAGCTACGCATCATGAGAACGTTTCAACAGTATGTAACCGAACACTTGATGAGCCAGAGCACACGTGGCAAAGGGCCAGGCACTGGAAAGTGTGACGAGGACAGACAGGCGTGAGATGGGTGTACTGAACGCAATGCGTCAAAGGCAAACTTGTGTGCTTAAAGCTCACTGTGTGTGCGGCTCTGTGGCGTAATGCAAAGCGCGTTGGACTTCTATATCTCTGTACAAGTTGCTATTCAAAGGTTGTGGGTTCGAATCCCATCAGAGTCGAGTGTTCATTTATGTATTGCAAAGTGGTCAGACCAGACACGGCTGTCATCTGAAAACCCAACAATATTCGTGCAGAAACCCATTGTCTCAAAACGGAACATTTTCCTCTCACAGATTTACATTTTCGAAGTCTATTTATGATAGAGATCGATAAATATCTGCTAGCCACTAGGCAACACGATGACGTGGATGGGCTGGAAAAAGACTTAACATTGTTGTGTCAGCCATGATGATATCGAATGACGTGGCGGGGCAGGATCGGTGTTAAGAATGGCCTCCTTCTGCTCCTTTGTGTCTGTGACATTTCTGGCCCGGGTTTTTAAACAATCACAATAAGGACAATATGAAATAAACGCCAAGTAATATTTTGGTCTCACCTCCACCTCGCTTCCCTCCCAGCTCGAATAGGCAGCTCTTGTTTCAGCTTTAGATCAGACAGCAGAGGATTCTCACAAGTTCTCCTTCAGTTTGAATGTTCCTTCACATAGGTTTCCAAGTGGACACATGGAGCAAGCAACTGCATGGATTCAGGGGATTCAGGGGCAGATTTCCCCTTTGCTGGGCTGGAATTATGCCCAAGGTAATAAACGTGAATTTCTGACATTTTGAATCTTACTCTGGATTCTTGCGACATTACTAATTAAACTGAATTTCAATTTGCCTTTGCATAACATTATCCGAACTTCACTGTTTATGAAAACTATTCCACATGCTCGTGGATGTAGTATGCTGAACATTGTTGATGTTGTGTGCAGTGTGAGTGGATGTGTCATATGAACATGCCAAAGGAAGTTGGTGAAATATCAGTGAATCGAATTCTCTGACGAATTGACGCTGATAGAAGGGAAATCCCAGTACAGTGGCGACATAACATTTCCTGTGATCAACGCAGGAAGCCACGGAAAATGTGCGCAGTATTCAATAAAATCGATTTTCACCACATTTTCTGTGCCATTTTCCTGAAGTTAATGCTTCATAATCGGTGATTCATTATCAGTATAACCTGCTCTGCACTATGTTTCATTTCAGGTCCACAGAAAAAAGTGAGTAATTGGGTTGAGAGTCCCAGTGGTAAGATCAGGAGACGTTTGTCATCATTAGACGGCAGATCCAGTGGTGTAATGAGTTAGCTTGCTGTAGTTGCATTACAAAATGGCAGTACATGCACTGCCAAAATTGCGCATTGGATTTTCGCCAGGTGTTTGTTTTACTGATAGTAAACAGAGATGATTGCACCTTCAAGCTGAAGAACAGTTCAAACACGGAATATTACACCGCAATAAAGAGCTTTTGGCACTAACGTTGCACAGACCTGTGATACCAATGTGAAGTCCATCTGACCAGCATTTTGGCATTATAAGCCGTAAATGTATCCAATGATCATTTAATTGCCCTGAATGTTGGTGAGTCTACAACTGTTGAAGGCAAGGCGTTCTGCACCCTTACTACTCTCTGTGAAAGGAATCGACTTCGGCATCAATCACTCTCAAAGTACATCGATGTACCATTGTGCCAACCATCACCATTTGAAGAAAAAGGCCTTCACTGTGCACCTTAAAGCAACCTCTGATCATCTTTTATGTCTCTATTAATTCACGTCTCAAAATTCTAATCTCAATCAAAAACAGCCTCAAGTCTCTCAGCCTTTCCTCGTAAGACCTTCCCTTCACAGAAGGCAACATCCCAGGAAATCTCGTCTACAACCTTTCCAATGCATTCACATCCGTTCTATAATGTGGCGACCAGAACCGCACGCAACTCGACAAGTTTGGCCATACCAGACAAATTTCTCGAGCTGCAAAGGGATCGTTTGGCCCTGAAACTAAATCCCTCTCCCAATAAAAACTAACACACTGTGCTCATTGCAAACAAATCCATCAACGTGTGTGTTAACCTTCAGAGTTTTATATACATGGACGCCGAGATCGGTCTGCTCATCAAAACTTCCAAGAATATTACAATTAGCCCAGAACTTTTTATTCTTGTTGTTCATTCCAAAGTAAATCACCTCACACTTTTCCACAATAACCTCCATATGCCACCTCTGAGCACCGATCTGCAGATTATTCATGTCCGTCTGTAACCTGCAGCAGACTTCGGCACTGTTGACAACTCCATCGACTTAGTGTGTTCTGCGAATTTACTCATCCATCATCCCATGCTCGAACCCAGGTCATTTATAAAGGTGACAAACAGCAGTGGATCCAAAAAGGAACCTTGTGGTACACCATGAGTAACTGAACTCCAGGATGAATATTTTCCATTAACTACCACACTCTGTGTTCTTTCAGCGAGCCACTTACTGATCTAAACCGCGAAATCACCCTCAATCCCATGTCTCTGTATTTTATGCAACAGCCGACCGTGCATTCGTGAAAATCATATCCACCATGTTAACCACTTTACTCTCATCCACTTGTTTGTTGACCTTTTCAAAGAGCTCAATAAAGTTTGTGAGGTACAACCTGCTATTCGCAAAATCGTGTTGACTGTAGCGAATCAACTTCTTCCTGCTTAGGTGATCATAATTCATATCTCTCATAACCTTTCCCAAAACTTCACCTTCAAGGAAATACGTTCCACTGTTCTATAATTTCCAGCGTTCTCCCTACTCCTCTTCGTGAAGAAGGGGACAATATTTGCTGAATTCGAGTCTTCTCGCACTAATCACATAGACACTGACGAACTAAAGTTGGTAGTCAAAAGTTCTGCAATCTCCTCCCACGATTCCCAGAGAATCCTATGATACATCCCAGGGGACAATCTATTTTCAGGCTTTCAAGAATTGCTAACAACTCATCTTTATGAATATCAATTTCGTTTATTCTAACATATTGCATCTCAAAATTCTCTTCGACAGCATTGTCTTTTTCATTTGAGATATGATGTAAAATATACATTCAGCGCCTCTCCTATCCTCGGACTCCGTTGACGACGTCCTCCTACTGTTCTTGACAGGCCCTAATCATATCCTAGATATTCTTTTCTTCTTGAAATGACAAGAGAAAGCTTCAGGGTTTTAAATGACCCTGCCAGCTAAAGACCTTTAATGTTCCCTGTTGCTCTGAGTAGCTCTCTCTTTTGGCCCTTCCTTGCTAGCTTTTAACTTTCAAGTGCCCTAACTCAGCTTTCATATTACATGTTACATGCACCGCCTTCTCCATCTTGACAAGAAATTCAACGTTTTGAGTAAAAATGGCTCCCTGTCTCAACCTCATATTCCCTGCATGACACATACACACTTAGCAAGGACATGCATGAGCGCCTCCCTGAACAAGCTCCATATTTCAGGTGTGCAAAACCCCTGCGTTTACTTTTCCATCTGGTGCATCCTAACCCTTGCCTGATCGCATCATACTGGCCTTTCTCCCAGCGGTACCTCATGTTCTGCGATATATATATAGAAATATATCCCTATCCATCACTAAATAAACTTACCAAATTGTGGTCACTATCACCAAAGTGCTCAATTATCTCCAAATCGAACAGTTGACTTGCTTCATTACGCAGTACCAAATCCAATATATTTTTGATTCTTCTTGGCCTATCTACATGCTGCGTCACGAAACCCTCCTGCACACATTGGACAAAGACTGACCAATCAGAGCTCCTCAAACAATAACATTTGCAATCAATATTTGGAAAGTTAAACTTCTCCACTACAACTACTTTGTTACTTCCGTTCCTATCCAGAATCATCTTTGCAATCTTTTCCTCCATATCTCTAGAACATTTTGGTGGTGACCTCCACTTGCCTGATTTTAATCTCAGCCTATTCTAGTTCAGCAGATTGAGTCGGGTCCTCACCAAATATCCTTTCTGCTACCATAGCACTGTCTTTGACAAAAAATGCCACATCTCCCCCCTTTTTAACGACTTCCCTGTTCTTACTGAAAAATCGAAACTGAGGTGCCAGGAACAACCATTCATTTCAGTGCTCCATTCATGTCTCTGAAATGGCCACAATATTGAAGTCCCAGTGAACAACCCATGACACCTGCTTTATCCCAGATGCTCCTAGCGGTGAAGTAGACAGACTTCAAACCACCTTCATCCTTGCCAGCATTCACTCGCAAACCCGAAAACCTATTTATGTCCGAACCACTCAAAACTTCCAGCAAACTGCCGCTAAAATTCGGGTTCGCAATCCGCTGCTGAATTCGTTTAAACCCTCCTGAGGAGCTTTAGAAATTATCCACTCAGGATGTTGGTACCCTTCCGGGTAAGGTGAAGACCATCTTGTTTGTAGAGGTCCAACCGACTCCAGAATGAGCCCCAACTATCCAGATATCCAAATCCCTATCACCTGCACTATCCTTACAACCACGTGTTCATCTGCTCTCTCCCTGTTCTTTCCCTCACTATAACGTGGCATGTGTAACCAATCAGAGAGATCAACTCTGTTTGATCTAGATCTAAGATGTCACCCTGGATCCCTGAATTTCTGCCATACATCCACGTCACTTTTATTACATGTGTTGTTAGTGCATATGTGAAACATGACCTCGGGCTGCTCCCGCTCCCCTTAAGGATCCAGAAAACACGCTGTGAGACATCACAAACCTTGGTAACGAGGAGGTATCACATCAATAATGAGCCTGCCCTGTACCCACTGAAACTGTAATCTGTCCCCCTCACCATGTAGTGCCCTATAACTATTGCTCTCCTCCCGTCTCCCCTACCTTTCTGATCACAGGGACAAACACTGTGCCAGAGATCTGTACCCCATGGCTTACCCCTCGTAGGACATCCCCCAAAAAAGTAACAAATACGGTATGCTTGTTACAGATGGGCAAAGCCAAAGTGGATGCCTGCACTGGCTGCATGTTCCCTTTTCGTCTCCCGACTGTATACCATCGACCTTTTTCTTGTACCTGAAGTGTAACTGCCTCCCTATAACACCTCTCAATTCACCTCAGACTACCCAAAGATCCAATGTCCAGCTCCAGTTCCATAAAGCTGTTGCCAAGGAGATGGGGTTCGGTGCAATTCCCGTAGATTCAAATGTCACGGACATTACTGTAAACTCTAAGCTCTCACATTCTACAGGAATAACATTCAAATGGTCGACCATCCATTTCTAATGTTCTGAATTCACACACACACACACATATGTGTGTGTGTGTGAATTCAGAATATTTGGAATTGGTTGGTCGGCCATTTGAATGTTCTAGGAGAAAGTGAGGACTGCAGATGCTGGAGATCAGAGCTGAAAATGTGTTGCTGGAAAAGCGCAGCAGGTCAGGCAGCATCCAAGGAACAGGAGAATCGACGTTTCGGGCATACGCCCTTCTTCAGGAATGAGGAAAGTGTGTCCAGCAGGTTAAGATAATAGGTAGGGAGTAGGGACTTGGGTGAGGGGCGTTGGAAATGCGGTGGAGGGTGGTCAAGGTGAGGGTGATAGGCCGGAGTGTGGTGGAGGCGGAGAGGTCAGGAAGAATATTGCAGGTTAGGAAGGCGGTGCTGAGTTCGAGGGATTTAACTGAGACAAGGTGGAGGGAGGGGAAATGAGGAAACTGGAGAAATCTGAGTTCATCCATTGTGGTTGGAGGGTTCCCAGGCAGAAAATGAGGCGCTCTTCCTCCAACCGTCGTGTTGCCATGGTCTCGCGATGGAGGAGACCAAGGACCTGCATGTCCTTGGTGGAGTGGGAGGGGGAGTTAAAGTGTTGGGCTACGGGTGGTTGGGTTGGTTGGTCCGGGTGTCCCAGAGGTGTTCTCTGAAACGTTCCGCAAGTGGGCGGCCTGTCTCCCCAACATAGAGGAGGCCACATTGGGTGCAGCGGAAGCAATAGATGATGTAAGTGGAGGTGCAGGTGAATTTGTGGCGGATATGGAAGTGTCCCTTGGGGCCTTGGAGGGAAGTAAGGGGGGAGGTGTGGGCGCAAGTTTTGCACTTCTTGCGGTTGCAGGGGAAGGTGCCGGGAGTGGAGGTTGGTTTGGTGGGGGGTGTGGACCTGACGAGGGAGTCACGGAGGGTGTGGTCTTTTCGGAACGCTGATAGAGGAGGGGAGGGAAATATATCCCTGGTGGTGGGGTCTGTTTGGAGGTGGCGGAAATGACGGCGGATGATACGTTGTACATGGTGGTTGATGGGGTGGTAGGTGAGGGCCAGTGGGGTTCTGTCCTGGTGGCGGTTGGAGGGGCGGGGCTCAAAGGCAGAGGAGCGGGAAGTGGAAGAGATGTGGTGGAGGGCATCGTCGACTACGTCTGGCGGGAAATTGTGGTCCTTGAAGAAGGAGGCCATCTGCGTTGCATGGTTTTGGAACTGGTCCTCCTGGGAGCAGATGCAGTGGAGACGAAGGAATTGCAAATATGGGATGGCGTTTTTACAGGGGGCAGGGTGGGAGGAGGTGAAGTCTTGGTAGCTGTGGGAGTCGGTCGGTTTATAGCAAATGTCCATGTCGATTCGGTCATGCAAGATAGAAATCGAAAGGTCTGGGAAGGGGAGGGAGGAGTCTGAGATGGTCCAGGTGAATTTGAGATCGGGGTGGAAGGTGTTGGTAAAGTGGATGAACTGTTCAACCTCCTCGTGGGAGCACGAGGCATCGCCAATATAAAGTGGATGAACTGTTCAACCGCCTCGTCGAATGTTCTTCCCGTCGAATGTGCGAGCTATATGTATGTACATATGTGTATGTAAACATATGTATAAATGTGTGTGCGCATGCATGTATATGTGTGTATGCATATATATTTAATATTTAATATATATATGTTTAAAAGTTGCAAAAGAACATTGAGTAAAACAGCATTTATTCAAAAAATATCTGATTTTGTGGAGTGTTCTGTCCTTGGGAAATACCTCAGTTACTTAAGACCAGCCATAAAGACTCCCTGAGTGAATATCCATCACTCACTAGAGATACAGAGGTGATTTTTGAAGTCGATGACGTTTGTCCTGTCGCTGATCCTGCGCTGTGTTAAATTCTGGAAAGGATGTTTAGCTCGTATCATATTACTAATTTTGCTGCAAACTCGCACAGTCCATTAAAACAATCCAAAAGTTCTTAGGTTTATCTCATTGGACATTTTGCCTTTTATCAGAAAAACTAGAATAGAAATGACAAAGTACTGCTATGAAGATTACAGAATTCAAACAGGAATTATTTTCGTGTCTTGTCACTAGATATGGTTGCGGGAGATGAGTGAGCAGCAAATGGACTCACTCCCTTCTCTGTGATTGCAGCCAAAGTTTCTAATGCGACAGATGAAAGAACAAAGGTGCATCACATCGGCAGGTCTGTTCCAACTCACGATAGTATAGTTTCACTTTGATTCTCGCCATCTCCTAAAGTATTAGCTGAATGGGGAGATCAGGATCCTGAAGGTATGCTGATACATTGCGCGAATTATTCCCACACTGTTGGCATCACTTTATATCATAAACCAGTTATGCAGCAGACTGTGCGAACCGGCTTCCTTTAATGCTGAGCTAACACAAACAGCTCAGTTCCTTTACATTTTAAAGAAGTTCACGTAGAACAAGCTGCTAAAGCTTTCCTCACAATCAGCTCATTCTACACTGAGTCGTGCTCAGTTGCAGGTGTTATGAGGTTTCTTTCCAATTAACGTTAACCAATTAGAGAGTGTGCACGTAACGTGTACCCATTCTGGCCGCCCAGACACCCTGTCCCGGTGAAATTCACTCCTTGTGTGTCTGCACGCATCTTTACAAATATTTTAGAATCAACTTCTGAATAATTTTTCCTGAGAAAAAGTAAGCATTTTCGAATTCAATAGCTGTAGAAAGAAAAAGAATGCGAGCTCCAAACTTCTCTTTATCATTCATCGCTGGTTTTCAAGTTCTATACTCTAGATATAGATCCATCCGAATGAGGGAATTTCCCTCCTGTTTACTCTCACCAAATTCACATCACCTAGAAACCTTCTATACGGACACAACTCAGTTTTACCTGGTTTCACGCCACATGATCTATTCGTCTTTTCCACCATCCCATGAAACCCTGCTTTGTCTTTTCAAATGGCATTTTCCCCCACTACATCGTTGGCTTCCTTTCCATTATTCTGTTTCCAAGTAAACGCTGTCCATTCTTCCTGATGTCTTTTCATTCCAGTCATCGCCATCCATGTCTTTTATCATCTCTTTATGTCCCAGTATAGTCCATGTTGAGAAAGGATGCTGGGGCCTAAAAAAACCCATGAAAACCCGCTCTAATGCTGTATACAATCAGCTCATTCTGCACTGAGTCGTGCTCAGTTGCAGGTGTTATGAGGTTTCTTTCCAATTAACGTTAACCAATTAGAGAGTGTGCACGTAACGTGTACCCATTCTGGCCGCCATCCATGTCTTTTATCATCTCTTTATGTCCCAGTATAGTCCATGTTGAGAAAGGATGCTGGGGCCAAAACAACAAATGAAAACCCGCTCTAATGCTGTATACAATCAGCTCATTCTACACTGAGTCGTGCTCAGTTACAGGTGTTATGAGGTTTCTTTCCAATTAACGTTAACCAATTAGAGAGTGTGCACGTAACGTGTACCCATTACCAATGTAGGGAAAATGGGAGCTAGTTCAGTAAAAAGTGAATCCGTTGGTTGTTGCACAATGGATCAATCACTGGTTGGGTCGTGACTGTTTTTCCTCACTTTTCTCCCCTGTCTGAACATGTGCTAAAGCAACACAATAAGGGAACATGGAATGCCTACAGTTCAGAAATTGCCTTATCGATGCAACAAATGCACACAAATCCTCCTGGAATTAACCCTCACAGAAGAATTCCTTACCCTTTTTCTCTTCATTTGCTCCTGAATAAGGCACCTTACTGACAGTCGACCCAGTTGTCGGCAAATCATATCTCTGGCGCTGTGAGGCAGCAGTGATAACCAGTGAGCCACCTTGCGGCCCTGCACAATTATTCAAGGCACATGCGGACGCATTTGAAATGTCAAAGACGCTCGACTTGTGTTGTTGCCCTTATCAGGAACAATAAATCCAGATTCCCTGACCAAGAAATTCATCCAAACCACAGCGGTGAAATCGCTGTATGGTAACCACTAGTCGACTAGGAAGGACGGCATGTGCAATTGCGTCTTCTCTAAACAGCATAGGTTTCTTTTCCTGCGATGAGAAATTCCTTCCAAAAAAGAGTGTTTGTGACACCGTGCTTTTAGAGCACAGAATAATACATTATGTCAGTGCCAGTCATCAAACATCCAAATATTCTCGTTTCCAGTTTCCACCAATTGGCCCACAGCCTGACGTCTGAAGTGTTCATCTGAATGAGACTTTCCCTGCAAAGTTTTAATCTCAAATGAACCAGTGAATGAGACTGAAGTCAGATACCGTCAACTTTGTTCATGAACTGTGGGAGAACTGAACCTCATTTTGACCCATAGAGGGAACTATACAGAGACATCTTTTGAAAGTGACAAAGGCCTCAGGAGAGCCCAACTTCCATAAAATGAGGAATTGACCCGTTTGGCCTCTTCTTTCTTCATGACTCGCTTTAAAACCGATTCTGTTTACATAAGCAGAGGGGTATACAGGCGGGAGGCTGTCCCTCAAGGACTGTCCCAATCGGCAATAATTTGTACCTGCTAAACGTTGACTTCTCCAACTCTGAGGCAGCCTGGCTAGCTGTGTTCTTCCAACTTCCTGCCTGTTTAATTGGATTCCAGCAGATTCCTGTCTCGACATAAGGAACAGAAGCATTCAACCGCATCCCTGTACGTTTTCGTCCCCCATTGTTTCACCGTTTCTTTTCTGCTTTTCATGAATCACGTTGTTCTTCCTGCCAAACGAAGGCATTATTCGCATCAGAAGCTTGTCATCCTCATGTTCCTCGAAGGAAAAACACGTATGTGGACTTCCAAACAGAAACAAATGGGGCCTGGGGCGGGGGGGGGGGGGGGGGGGGGGTGGGGTTTGCCTATAAAATGACTTCCAGCTATTCCTTCAAAAGTAATTCCTAACAACAAGGAGAATCCATCTTCGGATGCTTGCTGCAATAGTTGCAAGAAAATTCAGCAAGGTTGTAGTGTGAATCGAGGTTACAACCCCGGGCTCGAACCACTGAGCTATGGGAGCACTAACATATGAAGCGTTTTGAGACTGACAAAAGATGATGACCTCTAGCAGAAAAACTTTGGTCATCTCAGTTTTGTGATACAAGCTTCGTTTTGTGTGACAAAATACGACTTGAAACCCACTTCTTTGATCACGTGTTTGATATAACACTTTGTCAACTTCCCAATATCTCATAATGTGACAGGGATCAACATTTGTTTAAACTCACACAAAGTAAAAGCTTTGAAGCTTCTTTTATATAAAATGCACGATGTAGTATTGATACCAGCTCATTACCCTTGATTTCAGCATGTATTGCAGGTTTTCTTAATCACTTGGTGAGTAATTCCTTTCCTTTTGCCTGGTGCGATTTACGTTGCCAAGGGAATTCATAATTTATGGCCTTGGCAGGTGACTTTTAGGCACCAAACGTGAAACAGTTCAAATCGAACATGCTCCGGAGCTTGGAATTCGAGGGAATGCAGAATATCTGAGAGTGCACTTTAAAACATAATCTTGGGTGTCGTGTCCGCTGGCTGGGTTGCATACTATTGACCAGCTCTATTTGCTCTTGAGTGGGCTGGAGGACATGACAGTGATAGATAGAGGGAAGACAGTCAAGAGATTTGTAGAAAACGATGAAAAATTTGAAATTTAGCTGCCGGTGATGGGTGAGCAACCCTTGTTTTGAGTACTCCGACATGCAGGAGAGGTATTGGAAGACCTCAGGATTACATCATTGGGTGAATAACCTGCAACTCCTTACCTTCCACCCTGTGGGAGCCCTTGTGGAAAGATAAAGCTGCGAAGGCCGCAGTGCACGTTTGCGAAAATGGGCGTTCGTAAAAATGCCATTCAGATAATGCACAATGAAACAGTGAACAGAACGCAAGTGCACTCTTGAATAGAAGCAGTGGGAGTTAGACCATAGAACATAGAACATAGAACATTACAACGCAGTACAGGCTCTTCGGCCCTCGATGTTGCGCCAACCTGTCATACCAATCTGAAGTCCATCTAACCTACACTATTCCATGTACGTCCATATGCTTGTCCAATGACGACTTAAATGTACTTACAGTTGGCGAATCTACTACCGTTCCAGGCAAAGCATTCCATACCCTTACTACACTCTGAGTAAAGAAACTACCTCTGACATCTGTCCTATATCTATCACCCCTCAATTTAATTCTATGCCCCCTCGTGCTCGCCGTCATCATTCTTGGAAGAAGGCTCTCCCTGTCCACCCGATCTAAACCTTCTGATTATATTATATGTCGCTATTAAGTCACCTCTCAACCTTCTTCTCTCTGACGAAAACAACCACAAGTCCCTCACCCTTTCCTCGTAAGACCTTCCCTTCATGCCATGCAACATACGAGTAAATCTCCTCTGCACCTTTTCCAAAGCTTCATCATCCTTCTTATAATGTTGTGACCAGAACTGTATATAATAGTCCAAGTGCGGCCGCATTAGCGTTTTGTCCAGCTGTAGCATAACCTCATGGTTCCAGAACTCGATCCCTCAATTAATAAAAGCTAAAACACTGTATGCCTTCTTCATAAACTTGAGCTGAAAATGTGTTACTGGAAAAGCGCAGCAGGTCAGGCAGCATCCAGGGAACAGGAGAATCGACGTTTTGGGCATAAGCCCTTCTTCAGGAATGACCTGCTGCGCTTTTCCAGCAACACATTTTCAGCTCTGATCTCCAGCATCTGCAGTCCTCACTTTCTCCTCCTTCTTAACAAACTTCTCAACCTGGGTGGCAAATTTCAAGGATCTCTCTACCTGAACACCGAGATCTCTCTGCTCACCTACACTACCAAGAAACTTACCATTAGCACAATACTTTGCATTCCGGTTGTTCCGATCAAAAGGAATCACCTCTCACTTGTCCGCATTAAACTCCATTTGCCACCTCTCAGCCCAGCTCGGTAGCTTACCTATGTCTCTCTGTAAACTACAACATCCTTCATCACTATCCACAACTCCACCGACCTTAGTGTCGTCTGCAAATTTACTAACCCACCCTTCTACGCCCTCATCCAGTTCGTTTATAAAGAATAACGAACAGCTGTGGACCCAATACCGACCCTGGCGGTATACCACTGGTAACTGGACTTCAGGATGAACATTTCCTATCAACAACCACCCTCTGTCTTCTTTCAGCAAGCCAATAACTGATACAAACTGCTACATCTCCCAAAATCCCATTCCTCCGCATTTTGTGCAATAGCCTACTGTGGGGTACCTTATCGAACGCCTTGCTGAAATCCATATACACAACATCATTCGGTTTACTCTAATCTACCTGCTTGGTCACCTTCTCAAAGAAATCAGTTAGGTTTGTGAGGCACGACCTACCCTTCATAAAACCATGCTGACTATCCCTGAACAAATTATTCCTTTCCAGATAGTTATAAATCCTATCTCTTATAACCTTTTCCAACAATTTACCAACAACTGAAGTGAGGCTCACTGATCTAAAATTAACAGGATTGTCCCTACTCCCCTTCTTGAACATGGGAACCATATTTGCTATCCTCAGGTCGCATGGCACTATTCCTGTAGACAATGACGATTTAAAGTTCAATGCCAAACGCTCGGCAATCTCCCGCCGGCTTCCCAGAAGGTCCTAGGATAAAGCTCATCCGGCCCAGGGGGCTTATCTATTTTCACACTCTGCAGGATTTCTAATACCTCCTCCTTGTGAACCTCAATCCCACCTAGTGTAGTACTCTGTATCTCAGTATTCTCCTCCACAACATTGTCGTTTTCTAGAATGAATACTGTTGAAAAGTATTCATTTAGTGCTTCCCCCATCTTCTCTGACTCCACACACAACTTTCCAGTGCTATTGCTGATTGGCCATAATCTTACTCTCGTCATTCATGTATTCTTTAAATACCTATAGAAAGCCTTAGTGTTTACCCTGATCCTATCCGCCAAAAACTTCTCATGTCGCCTCCTGGCTCATCTGAGCTCTCTTTTTCGGTCTTTCCTGGCTACCTTATAACCCTCAAGCGCCCTAACTGAGCCTTCGCCTCTCATCCTAACATAAGCCTTCTTCTTCCTCTTGACCAGACATTCTACTTCCTTCGGAAACCACGGCTCCCGCTCTCGACAGCTTTCACTCTGCCTGACAGGTACATACTTATCTCAGAAACACAGTAGCGTTTCCTTGAATAAGCTCCACATTTATAATGTGCCTATCCACTGCAGTTTCCTTCTCCATCCTATGCTTCCTAAATCTGGCCGAATCTCATCATAGTTGCCTTTCCCCCAGCTGTAACTCTTGCCCAGTGGTATACACCTATCCATTTCTATGTCAAAAGTAAACATAACAGACTTGTGATCGCTATCACCAAAGTGCTCACATACTTCCAAGTCTAACAACTGGCCGAGCTCATTACCCAGTACCAAATCTAATGTAGCCTCCCCCCTTGTTGGCCTGTCTACATACTGTGTGAGAAAGCCCTCCTGCCCACATTGGACAAAAACTGACCCATCTATAGTACTCGCACTATGTTTGTTCCCAGTCAATATTTGGAAAGTTGAAATCCCCCTTAACAACTACCCTGTCATTCTCACTGCTATCGAGAATCATCTTTGCTATCCTTTCCTCTACATCTCTGGAACTATTCGGACGCCGATAGAAAACT